>NC_137610.1:11880692-11900458 GCF_963280865.1 Gymnoscopelus braueri
CAATGGAAACTCCTTGCACATATGCGTGAGTACTGTACAATAAATAGCTAAGAGGATTTGGTTACATCACCTTGGCTGTCCAGGTAGGTGATACCTGGGCTTTTAAAAGCCCAGCAACGTCATTAGAAAGTGAGTTAATGAATTACAAAAAGCTTGGCTTAATGATTTCTGAGTAAGTGATTCTGTGTAAGTAATTCTGAATGACTATCATGACCTCACAGCCTATGCAGTCTGTATAGTTTCGAGTCTGACCTCTCTGGTTCATATCCAACTTGGATGCGTGTGGCACTGTATCTCTGGGCTGCTGTCTCATGACCGTGTCCGTGGGGGTTGACATGGGCGTAGGGCCCATAGGGGTGAGCATGTTCCCCTTCTTTGGGTGGGAGGTGTGGCCGTGCAGGCTCCATGTCTCCAACAATCCTTCGGTAGTCTATCTGGTAGTTGTCCCTTTCCCCGTCTCCAAAGCGGTCATTCCCATGACTCTCCATTTCTGGGAAATCCAGGGTTACGGCCTCTGCGGCCCCCACTGGCTCACAGACACACTCTTTAAGCACTGACATACACAAAACACACTTGCATGCACTCACTCACAAAGAGTAGCAGCTAGTGTCAGCATGCACACACACAGTTAACAGCTTCCACCTCAATAGCTTTCTGATAACAATTACTCATGAACACCTGATGCTCTAGCCCCAAACACACACGCATACAGTACACTTGATGAGGCAGCAAAGCAACCTTTGTTATCTGTTCAGGGCACAATAATAATACAAAATTGGAAGCTCAAAGTTTGCAGAATCAAATGTGAAGTTGTACTGTGTGGCGCCTCAGAAGGAAAAAAAAGTAATCCTCTCAAAGAAACATTTGCAGCAGTCCTTTTGTGTCTGTGTCATGGAAGAAGGCTCCCAATGCATTCACCTGCTCCAAGGACACAAAGACCCCAGAGTCTCACTGTGGTCCCTGGCCAGGACGACAATGAGAGCGGCGGAAGTTTCCAGTTGACTTGCAGATGAGCTCCGATATATGGGCACAGCTCAGAGAGTTATCCTTTACAACCGTGTTGGAGGAGTGCAGGACATCCCCAGTAGCCAGTGAGAGTAGGCCCGGCTAGGGGATAGTGACGAGTTCCCCCGTGGAGGCCTGCAGAAGAGCAGCTCTGCTCAGTTGTTGCTGAGTCCACTCGTCACTCTCCTTCCCCGGTGCCCCACTGAGCTTAACTCTGTGTCTGACAGCAGCAGACGTCACTCTACCACAAAGAGGATTGGGAGCATTAATACAGGATGGATGGGGTGGAAGGGTGAAACGAGGGTGTAGGACTGAGGGAGAGAAGGAGGGGCCACAATGACACTTAAACACACCTTCTCCCTCTGAGGATTAAGGAGGTGTGTTTTTGTGATGAGTGCTCTCTTGGAGACAGAACTCTAATTGAGACAAACAAGGATCAAATCCCAGGACAAAAGCTTGGTATCAGGGTTCTGTCCTCTGAGACAGAGAGAGAGAGCGCGAGGGACAAGAATATAAAGAGACAGAGAAAGGAAAAGAGATGGGAAAGACAAACACCAGTGAAGAAAGAAATGTGTTTCTGTGTATCTATGCACATGTATGTGCACCGGCTTCTACACACATCTGCATGAATGCTTGCGTTAGCGCATCTGTGTATGTACGTGCGTGCTTGTCCTTTCCTGAAGTTGAAAATATAACAGTTCCACACATGTCACATTCAAGTGAAAAATTCTGGCTTTTGATGTTTCCAGAGCAAATGTGTATCATCGAGTCAAGAAGAGCTACAGTACATCACTTAAATACTTATTTTATATAGAGGCATAAAAGTACACCAAAACAACAAACATAAAGTGCTGTTTTCATATGTCGGTTTTAATGTTTTTGTTTTATTCTATTTAATTGGCCTTTATCTAATCTTTCCCCTAATGTCTTTCCCCTAGCGTAAAGTGCATTGTTTCATCTCAATGTATGTAGTGTGCTATAAAGCCTTAATGAAGTTTAATATTTCATATTTCACAACTCTCAATTGGACAAGAAGATAGGGGCGGTACAAATGGACCAGAATTAGGATTAGAGTCCATTATCTATGTATTTGTGTGTGTGTGTGTGTGTGTGTGTGTGTGTGTGTGTGTGTGTGTGTGTGTGTGTGTGTGTGTGTGTGTGTGTGTGTGTGTGTGTGTGTGTGTGTGTGTGTGTGTGTGTGTGTGTGTGTGTGCGCGCGCCAGTCTTGTGTATTAGACAGTGACATGAGAGTGAGTGTGTCCTAGGTAACATCAGCTGCAGGTGACTGACTGACTGCTTGTGACAGTTACTGAGGGATTGAACTAGAAAAGCCTCTTACCCTCCCAGGCTCTCACTCTATTTCTCTCCCACTCTGCTCTGTCCATCTATCTGTCTGTCCATCTATGTGTGTATTTATGTCTGTCTGTCTGTCTGTCTGTCTGTCTGTCTGTCTGTCTGTCTGTCTGTCTGTCTGTCTGTCTGTCTGTCTGTCTGTCTGTCTGTCTGTCTGTCTGTCTGTCTGTCTGTCTGTCTGTGTCTGTCCCCTTTCTCCCTCTATGTAACTGTAAAAGACATCAAGCCATATAGGCTATTTTTAGCACCATAGTAGCCGCCTGTCGGTGTCGGCTCTTATGTATATTCAGCAACTTTTTCCACACCTTCCAACCAGTGTTGATTTTGACAGCAAATTTTGATTTAGTTTTAGTCATAGTCTTTTGGATAAAATTCCATTTAGTTTTTGGTCATATTTTAGTCATCTGAAATGTTTTAGTTTTTGTCTAGTTTTAGTCGACTAAATATCATAAGATTATAGTCGACTAAATCTACAGTTGATTTAGTCGACTAAAATGTATGTTGGCGGTGCCTTGATGGCGTCATAATGGCTGATTTTACACTTGGTTGCATGCTGAAAATAGCAGATCTACAAGCTCACAACGCGTCGCAGCGTGGCGCGTTGTGAGCTTGTAGATCTGCTATTTTCAGAACGCAACAACCGAACATAAAATGACTTGTCTTTTAGTTCTACTGGATCTCTTCTCCACTACATTTTAGTCTAGTTTTTATTTGTTGACGAAATTGTCAATATAGTCTTAGTTTTAGTCATCATAGCCTAGTTTTTATGGAGTTTTTATTTCGTTTTCGTCAGTGAAAAAAGGTAGTCGACGAACATTCTTAGTCATAGTTTTAGTCGACGAAATCAACACTGAGGGCCCACTTGAAAAGAGCATTTTCAGAGGATGTTTATTTTGATGATGATCAGTCAATCAATTTGTGTTTCCGGCTCGGATCAACGGTATACTTAAAGGGATAGTTCACCCCCAAAATGACTTTCTTTCTATCGATTGGTCACCCCATGGAGACTTCAATTCATGGATACTTTTTTGTTGCATTCCTAAGCCAATAATGTGATGACTAATGGACTGTGACATCAAAGTCCAGGGGCCAATCACAGATTACTTTTCAGCCTAATTATCCAGAAAACCTCAGACCACAGAAAATCCACTGAATGTTTAAAGTTCAGTTTTTTGGGGTCTAATTGAGGTCATAAAACCCCCCAAAAAACATAAGAAATGTGAAAATGAATGTCATAGAACCTTTAATACAGCACTCAACCTTTTGATTATGGTTCTGTACCCATAAAGAGATTAATATCCTGAATCAAAGATGTGACTGGGAAATGGGACTTGATAATCAGCAGTGCCCGGTTAAAGGGGAATTTCGGCTGATATGATATGATATCCTAGCTAGGACGAGTGGTACAGTAGAAACATTAATAATTCCATAACGTGTCAACCGCAGCTAAAAACCAGAGCGTATATGCGGTGTGCTAGATCGCGTTTTTTAATCATTATAATTCTCCTTCCTGTCAGAGGAGTCATTAATTCACACATATAGTGTGTCTTTATCACAATATGCCCAAATATGGATTACTGATGTCATAGTACTGACAAAATTCTGATCATAGATTTAGCTCAAATAGACATTCAGGTTGAGTAACGTCATTAGCTATTCCATATAATGATGTCATCACGCAATGATATCACAACATCATTATTACATCAGATGTAATTGTCCTTTTAAATGTCGTTATTGTAGTTTCTAACACAACACCATTCAGCAACTTATGGGAATAAATTGCCCTGCCCTCTAACAACCTTTCTGTAAATTACTTGCACTGATTCACAGTGGTGCTGGTGTGTGAAATGTTTCACTGGACGATACATCTGAAAGGACATGATAATGACTCCCCAGCTGCTGTGGTAGTCGGACACAAGGTGTACTCATTTGAAGGATACAGTAACAAGAAGAACAGTGGTCAGATTGAAGTCCACATCTTTAACACAGTGTCTCTGCGCTGGAGGAAGTTGCCCCCATGGACAAATGGAAGAGGAGAAGGTCCCCCTGATGTTCCCTGCAGTCGCTGGGGCCACACAGCTGTACTTATAGCAGATTGCGTCTACATCTGGGGAGGATATCCTTACTGCAACCTGCTCTATGGATTTGATGTCGACTCCCACAGATGGTTCAAGCCCGAGATTTCTGGAACTGTTCCAGAGGGGAGGGACAACCACACAGCCTGTGTCTTGGAGAAGGTCATGTATATCTATGGAGGAATTAACGAGCGGACTGGAAAAACTAATGACATGTACAAGTTGGACACCACCACAATGGTCTGGGCTTTAATTAACACCAGAGGAACTCCACCACCTGTTTCATATCACTCTGCCACCATCATCGGGACAAAGATGTTTGTATTTGGGGGCAGTGAGGACCAGGAGGTCAACTACAACATCAGAGTGTTTGACACAGAGACCAACAACTGGCTGAACACACCTCCTGCACAGCCTCTCCCAGAAGGACGCTGGGGTCATTCAGCCTTTGCCTACAATGGAGAGCTGTACAAATATGGTGGCTACAACCGGAAATACTTAAATGATGTGTGGAAATTCAACCCAGTGACCTTCACCTGGAATAAGGTTGAACTCAAGGGAAACGGCCCTCCTCAGATGTATTGTACGTGCTTTTGCATGGTGGGAGATCGTATCATACTTTTTGGAAGCCAACTCTATGATGATCTGTACATCTTAGATTTAAATCCAACACTGAAGACATTATGCAAGCTAGTAGTTATTCAGTACGGTGTGGAGCAGTCAGAACTCCCTCACGACATCAGGTGGGAACTGGCAGCCATGACTAAAAACCACTAGAAAGGTTCACATGCTCAGTGGAGCGCACATCTCTACCAGTACAATATTTGCCTCTTAGATGTAGTGGAGTAGATGATTTAAAAGTACTGAAATTTGGAAATACTCCAGTAAGGTAAAAATCACACCCAGTGTGAAGTGAGCGGTGCCATTTATGAGTTATTAATTTCATCATGCATCTCGGTAGCCAATCACAGCACGTCCTGCGAAGTGACGTGCTTACATTTTTTACATTATTATTAATTTCATCATGCGTCTCGCTAGCCAATCACAGCACCTCCTGCAAAGCTTAGCCTATGGGCGTGTTTTCCACAGCATGGCGTCACAGCGAAAGACACATTTTCACGACGGAAAGAAAAACTTTCGCCACGGATCGGTCCTAAACCCTCTTATAGGAGCGGTTGCACCGCTCAAAAACATACGTACAGTACTTGAGTAAATGTACTTAGTTACTTTACACCATTGGTGGAAACCTTGTATGTCCACCACACCGTTACTTTTCAGTAACACACTCTTTTATACGATGATGTAAGGGCAGTGTTTCTCAAAGTGGGGTCCGGGGACCCCCAGGGATCCTTGGGAGGGTTCCAGGGGGTCCCCAGCAAAATTGTGGATCTGCTATTTTCCAAAAGTCTTGAAAAAATGATGAGATAACACAAATCTAGTACGGGGGTCTTTGGCACATTTTCAGATGAGGGTCTGCAGCAAAATATGTATTAATTTGGGGGTCCTTGACATGAAAAAGTTCAAGAGACACTGATGTAGGGGCATTCATTTACAGGGGAAAAAAAATAAAAAAGTGTAAATATGGAGATAGATTTCTGTCCGACAGGGACAATAAACTGTTGGTGTGAATACCCAGGGCTTTAACCCATTAACACCAGGAACGCATCTGGGTGCCATGTTTAGATTTGTTTGCCTATTCAAAAATAGCAGATCTACAAGCTTGTCTATTTTTGAAAAATCTTGAAAATATATATTTTTTAATGTGAACATTTTTAACTCAAATCTTTGCGTCACTGGAACAACATATTTTGAGATGGGGGTCTGCGACCAAATACATGATCTAAAAATGTTTTCTAAATCCTAACATATGTTTCTATATCAGTGGTGCTCCAACTTTTTCATGTCAAGGACCACTCCAAATGATATTTTGTCCACGGACCCCCATCTCAAAACATTTTGTTCCAGGGACCCCCCAGAAGCAAATGTTGAGAGTTATAAATGTTCACTTATATATATATATAATATATATATATTCAAAGATTTGCACAAATGTTCAAGATTTTTCTAAACATTGTAGATCTAAAGCTCACAAGCTGTGAGCTTGTAGATCTGCTATTTTTGAATAGTTAAAGAAATCTAAAATGACACAGATTCTTTCCCGGTCTTAATGGATTAAATCTCTTTACAGTACAGTACTGTATCTACTGAATGTATGTACTGTATATATATATATATATATACCTGGACATTGTACGTATACAGGCATTACAACATAAACGTATTAGCTCTATGATAAATAAGTAAATACTAATATGCAGTGATTCCCGACCTTGTCTGGATCAGTGTTGATTTTGACAGCATTTTGATTTAGTCATAGTCATAGTCTTTTGAATAAAATTCCATTTAGTTTTAGTCATATTTTAGTCATCTGAAATGTTTTAGTTTTTGTCTAGTTTTAGTCGAATAGATATACAGTTGATTTAGTCGACTAAAATGTATGTTGGCGGTGCCTTGATGGCGTCATAATGGCTGATTTTACACTTGGTTGCATGCTGAAAATAGTTCTGAAAATAGCAGATCTACAAGCTCACAACGCGTCGCAGCGCGACACGTTGTGAGCTTGTAGATCTGCTATTTTCAGAACGCAACACCCGAGCACAACCAAACATAAAATGACTTGTCTTTTAGTTCTACTGGATCTCTTCTCCACTACATTTTATCTAGTTTTTATTTGTTGACGAAATTGTCAATATATTTAGTCTTAGTTTTAGTCATCATAGCCTAGTTTTTATGGAGTTTTTATTTAGTTTTCGTCAGTGAAAAAAGGTAGTCGACGAACATTTTTAGTCATAGTTTTAGTCGACGAAATCAACACTGCTTCCAACTGACTGATCTCCCAAGAGCTACATTTACCCACACCACACTAACACAGTACCGTATTTTCCGCACTATAAGGCGCATCTGAGTATAAGGCGCACCTTCAATAAATGTATTATTTTCATATATAGGGCGCACCGCATTATAAGGCGCATCCGCACTATAAGGCGCACTGACGGTGCGGCTTATAGTGCGGAAACCAAGGGAACCAATATTGATACACATAAGGCGCATCGCCGCACTATAAGGCGCACTGACGGTGCGCCTTATAGTGCGGAAAATACGGTACTCTGTCAGGGTCCAGGAAGTTGCCTGCTTCCTAATGCAGCTACGCCCAAATATGGAGTGTGTTGTCTAACCTCAATGTGTCGTGATAGCATCAAATCAGTCAGCCCCATATATGGGCACAAAAGATGGCATGCCCCGCTCCTTCTTGATTAGCTACAGTAGAATCAGAATCAGAAGAATCAGAATCAGAATCAGGTTTATTGTCACATCACAGGTTTACAAGGTAAAAAAGTGGGTGAAATTAGTTTTTGTACATCGTTCCCATCGCAACGTTATTTCCATAGAAAGAAGAAGGGGCGGAAGAAGAGCCTCTGGCGTCTGGCAAATTTGTTTTCAAATACAAAATATTCTTTTTCGTCAGGGCTGGTATGGATTTGATTGATTTGAAGGGGTGAACCACTTAAGCCCTACAATATGCTTTGTCGTACAATGAATAGCAAATTCAATGCATTGTGAGCTTGTAGATCGGATATCTTAGCAATTTTTGGAAGATTGTAGGCCAATCCCAAGAAACTCTAATCATGATCATGTATTAAGACTCTGCCCCAACCAAGTTGTGAACAATGAATAGGCCTACAAATTGTTATAATCCAAACAGAGACACAGGGTTCTGTGATTTTAAGCACTTTTACAGTTAGCCTGTGTGTGTTTAAAAAGCTCTACACCAAATCCCTTTGCCGAAAACAGTCGATATACAGGTTCACAAAGCATCACACTGTGACATGTTGTTAGCTTGTAGATCAACTATTTTCGGCAAATGTTCACCCCAAATAGCGGTGCTAGGGTTCAGATGGTTAAACGAACATCTGACAAAGAGAAATGTGGACACCTTGAAAGCAGGCCAGAAAGATACAATATTTGGACAACAAATACTTCATAAAATTTAACGGAACATCAGAATAGGCTAAGTGTATCCAGTCCCAAAGAACAATACATGGTAATGAATAAACTAAATAAATACATAATATACAACCACGACAAGTAGGCCTACTGACAGAATTTTTTATCCCAGGCTGGAGATAATGAACAGCAAACCGCAAAGATTATACAGAATATGAAAACATATGGGTTTGAAGTTGAACTCGTAAAGATGTAGGCTAAAAATAAATAATAATAATCTTTGAACAAAAAAAATGCATACACTTAAACAGCAAAAGCCTACAGCATATGGCAATTTCAAAAACATCAAAGAATATTTAAATGACTTAAAGAAATCTATTTCCCCTGAGAAGAAATCAGTGATTCTCAAACAGTTTGGGTGCATTGCTAGCATAATAGGCTAATGCTATAAATGAGTAATAAACCTTTTAAAGAATATAACATTACAAATAAGAAATAGAGTGAAAGAGTTTCATTTATAAAACAGTATAATGGCAAATAAGTAACCTATTCAATAACAGTTGTGCTGTGTCAGGTTTTTCATTTAATTTGGTTTAACAGCTTACAGATCTGCAGGTTCACACAAAGTTTCCCAAAGTTTTAGTGTTCCATTTTCCACACTCCGCGTACCCCTTGGGGTACACATACTGCCATTTGAGAAACACAGGCTTGTCTATTTGTATGTCTGCTTCTGGTGTTTAACATTCTCCTTTTGTTTATATTCTACTTTTTGTGTATAACAAAAAATGAATAAACATTGAATCATAAAAAAATAAAAAGAAACACAGGCCACAGCTGCACTCATTCTCCTTTTGCTGTCATCCTTTGCCATACTCAGTAGACCTGAGGCCGATTCTAAAAACGCCTTCCTAATCCTAAAGTTTTCTGAAAAACTTCAAATATGCATTCAAAAATTACAACAAATGTATGTTGCTATATACTGTACATAGCAACAGGAACCCCAAAAGGGGTTCCCGTCCTGAAAGGTATAGTTACAAATAGGGGTTCCCGCCCAAAATGGGTTAACTATCCTTAGTCTCGCATAGCACGGCGATTGGAGATATCTGCATACAGATGTACTGTACGGTATGTCTTGTGACATCTAAATTCATTGTAGGGAAGTCAATGTGTGCTTTTTTCCCTTTTTCATATTCAAAAGAAATCAATCAATCAATCAATCAATCAATCCAACAGGTGAGGTTCGTGCTGTTTAAGGGCATCGTAAAATGCTGCTCTGATTTTTATCCCCCCTGTTTGTAGCCTTGTCGTGTACAGCGTCCTCATTTGTTCCATGCTTGTCTTCTCGGCTTGAATCCTGGCATAGAGTTCAGGATGGACCATGGGTCCTAGACTGTCTGCTATAGCCATGACTGTGGAAACGTTTTGAGTCAACTGTGCTCTGTTCTGGACCACAAATTGTGCTGCGTGTAAGAGAAAAAGAGAGTGATTGAGATGAATGCATCACAGAAAAGTATATTTCATTATATCAATGACAAATAAAGCTCTGTCATAGATTCTCACATAAATATCAGTGTAACAATTGTACCAATTTATTTATATATTATAGATTTGAAAGATATTGAGGATGTACACTGTGGCAGACAAAAGCTTTCAGTCAACAACCTACTCACTAATTACATCATTCAAGAATTGAATAGAGCAAGAACAGAAAAGGCTCACCTTTTTCTGCATCAGTTTTTTCTGAAGTCAAACTCTCGTCAGCATCCTGTTAAACACAATCATGTTATTTCAATCATATCATGCCTGAGCGCTGTTGAACAACATACTGTATGTCTTTTGTGGTATTGGCTACAGTAGTGGTCTTTAACCTGAAAACCAACAATAAGATGTGTTTTGGCCACTGTTAGATTTCATGTAGAAATAACCACTAATTATTGTTTCAGTAAATCTCTCAATACAACATTTAATTAGGCCTTAAGCCCAACTCTTAATTCATGGTAAATGGTGTGTGAGGAGAATAGGCCTAGAGGCTATCTGCGTTGCCTGTGGAGAGAGATTGTGGCTGTTTGCACGGTGCACACCCAGAAAAATGTCACCACATAGTGAGGTGGGATTTTGGGTCACATTAAGTAGCTTAACTCTCTTACGTTCTATAGAGCTGGGAAGGTATGTAGACAATTGTGACAAACTCACAATTAAGTGTACAGTATGTAAACCATTTTCTTCCTATTAAATGAGCAGCCATGCATTACAAAAAGAGGTGCAAATTTAGAGTTTTTAGAGATATGAGCCGTAATGTGTATATAGTTATGTATCCCCCTAACAAATAATTCCTTAGGGAGAATGATAATTTTTTCATTTCCCTTATGCCTGTCTTTCTAAAATATTTATATTGTACTGCTACTTCTTCATATTCCTGCTAAACGAATTGCTTTATTCTTTAGGGTTAGAAAATGTTAATAATACATTACCCTCAAGAATAAAGCAATATGAGTTTAGAAGGTTAATAATTAGGCGCTCGGGTGGCACAACGGAAAAACGTCTCCCTACCACCTCGGAGGTTGTGGGTTCAAATCCATTGTGGTGCTTTGTCGAGCGTCTATACGAACACAATTAGCCCGTGTTTGGGGGAGGGAAGCTGGACGGGGAGGGTGATATTTGTCACTGCACGTATTCCTACAGGCTGGGTGGGAGTGTTGGGCGGGAGGAGTAGCCCTCCCGGTGGGGGCTCCTCACTAGCACAACAGCAGTGACAACACACAAATGGAGTAATTCATTGGCATAACGATTACACTGGGGAGAAAAAATGGGTATTATAGCAAACAAAATAATAAGGACATTTTGTCCGGTTGCTATGGCAATCTGCAATGTCCAGCATCTTTTGGAGGACACACACTAACATTGGTTAGTGGTTAGGTATGTTATGTAATGTTGTGGCTATTATTAACAAGCCAATGAACGAAAGTGAAGGGAAAACAGTAAACTGTAAAGTGGAATGTCACCTTGGGTGTGGAAAATCACATGTGGAAAGAAAAGTCACCTTGGGTGTGTTGAACTAGAATGTTTACCTGAAACTGATGCTCTTGATATGACATTAAGCAAAGCATTTTGTTGCCATCTAGTGTATGAAGGGTGAAATTACATGACTGCCACAGTCTCCACACTTCTGCAAATGACATGGCCTGTGCATGCGATGTCTGCACACACTGTGTATGCGCTATAATCAAGACCTTTACAGTCACGGGGTACGTATGTGCAGTTTTCTCTTGTCTCTCTTTTGTTAACATAGCCTTGGATCAAGACTATCATAGATGTATTTTATCGAGTCTGACTTTTACTTTCGTAGCTACGATAGTCTTGGCTATCACCCCCCAGTGTGTCCTGCACTTTCACCAGTAAAGCCCGTACTTCTCCGTACATGTACAAATTATATATATAAGGTGCTTACCCGGTTTCCCCAAATGTTAACTCGTGCTTCGAAGTCTTTGTGCACTGTATTAGTCTGTCTATTTTTCAATATATATGTTGTTTTAATCCCGTCTGTGCCCGAACGCCATTTCCCCCCTCGTTTACTTCCTGTTTACATTGAGTGTAATACCGGCTTTCACCGGATGCGCCCCGTCACTACCGCCCATTGAGGAATACAGGGAACTTGAATTCCAACAGAATCCGACAGAGACGGGATTAAAACACGTATTAAAAAATACGGACTAATACAGTGCACAAAGACTCAGAAGCACGAGTTAACATTTGGGGCAACCGGGTAAGCACCTTATATATTTACGGAGAAATACAGTTAATTGAAGTAAAAACCCCCCTCAGAGGCCACAGATGGCTTCTACATCTCCACGCACACCATTTATGTCTAATGGTATTGGTATTGGTATTGGTATTGGTATTGGCTATAGTTATCTTTAACCTGAAAACCAGTCAAATGTCTAAAAGTTCCAATTTACACTAGACGTTAATATCAGATGCATTGTATTCACATTTTCGTGATGTGAGCTGATATGAGTCCAGGACTGCCAGCTGTACGCCTACTTTCTAGTTGATAATACAGTAGCTATTCTTCAGGTCAGTCAGTTGTGTTATGCACAACAACAGCTTACAATGATGTATTCAACAATTGATATACATATGATGTATACAATTGATTATTATTACAAAACATACATTAACCTCTTCAGCCCTATTTAAACTTTGGCTATTTGAAAATATCCGATCCACTTAGGGTTAGATTGCATAGTTTCAGGGTAGTTTTGATTCATTTCCCTGTATGGAGTACACAGCCAGTAGTAACCTATAGTCGTGACCTGTGCGCAGTCATCTGAAAGCTGTATGGAGGACAAAGGTTGAGCCTTTACCTGCTTTGAGGGTCCTTTACTTTTTCCAAAATCACCATGATCCACTTTTACATCTCTTGACACGGCTGTTGAAAGAGGTTTAGATTTGTTTTATTTAAAGTATTTCAAAGTATTAATTATTCATGATATATATATATGTGTGTGTGTGTGTGTGTGTGTGTGTGTGTGTGTGTGTGTGTGTGTGTGTGTGTGTGTGTGTGTGTGTGTGTGTGTGTGTGTGTGTGTGTGTGTGTGTGTGTGTGTGTGTGTGTGTGTGTGTGTGTGTGTGTTTGCATCACACACACGCACGCATGCACGCAGTCGCACACACACACGCCACTCACTCACTCACTCACTCGCTCACTCACTCACTCGCTCACTCACTCTTGCATACTGTATAATCTGATGGGGACTAATGGGTCTGATTTGTCCTTGAGTTCACTCAGAACAGGCTTAATTCAATTAATTGTACTATTTTGGTTGTTGATACAAGTCAGATTTGGCTGCAAGTCCATTTCAGAACCAAATCTTTCTACTGTGAAGTCCTCTAATACACACACACACACACACACACACACACGCACACGCGCACACACACACACACACACACACACACACACACACACACACACACACACACACACACACACACACACACACACACACACACACACACACACACACACTCAATTAATAATTTATACAATCATAACATCAAAAGTATTTTTAGTGCAGAATGCATGAAAAGACATATACTGTACCTTGTGACCTGCTACTGAAAACTGGCAGAGAAGGTATAGCTGGTGGTAGACTGCAGCTATTTGGTAGTACACACTCCTGTCCGTCCACTTGGTCCTGAAGCAATGGTAATATAAAAATTCACAGCAAGGTTATTTTTTCTTGTAACAAAGGAAAATTAGAGTGCATGTACTGTACTGTACCTACCAGCTCTGTCAAGACTTCATAGACAGCCTTATTGATTCCCTTCGCATTCCTTGAAACAACATGACTTGTCACTTCAATGCATTCTGAAAGGAAAACCACCATGAAATGCTGAAAGAATTTCAAATACTGTACATACTGTAGTTATATAGATATTTCGCCATTTTACAGTATAATTCCCCAGAATTATAGCTCTGTAGCAGAGTGAATGTTGTGCTGCGTATATAAGTGAAGATGTATACTATATATTTGATTATTACAATGATTAAATTTGTAAAAATTGCCCTAAATGTAAAAATATGGTCTGAACCTGTAAATCATGTTCAAAAGCGTATGTAAGGATATATAGGCCTAGATATATTCTGGCCTTTAAAGTATATTTCTCACATATACTGTATGTCCAAATTATATTTTTTCAGACTTGAAATGTATAATATAAATACACTAGTATATGAAATATAAAATTGTATATCTGAGTATTGATGTAATTTCACCTCTAAACAAGGGTCTCTTAGTGGACTCAGCATCCCAGCACCTCTTCATGAGGCCAACCAGCTCTTCTAATCCATCTGCGTCTTTCGGATCAATTCTGTCAAGATCGGGTCTGTCTCCCTGTTTAATCCTGAAGGCCAGAAGGCTGTAATCACTAACTACATAAAACACAGGAAACATATTTGTGTGTGCATGTGGCTGTTTGTTTTAAAGATTTGGAAAGAGCTAGAATTAAGGTTCTGGCTCATATTTTGTGGTTTAGATTAAGAAGAAGAAAAAAAAACATCAAGGGTCTAAAAGTAAAGCTTTCAAAAAATTTACACAGCAAAAATGTAAAACTTAATCAGGATATAGGTGAAAGGCTGAAGCTCATTAACAAATATGACAAAGCAAACTTGTTGATTGTGGGAACTGAAACTTCCTCTCCTATCCCACATTTGAACGTGTGAAAGATAGTGTCTTATCCACAACCACTCCATTTAAACTCCATTCTCTAATACTATATACTGTACAGTACATATATGTTTATAAACTTTATATGTGCTTCTGTATTCAAATGCAATAAGGAATAATTTACCTGGATAGGGCTCCTTTCCAGTAATAATTGTCCACAGAAGTATACCATAGCTAATAAAAAGGGGTAAAAAAAGAAAAAGAAAACAGAAGGTTGAAAATGGTTTGGAAAAAAATAAATAATTATGAAAAGCAATTTGAACTCTATCAATCGTTTTTGTTCAAGAGTTTACCTGTAAATATCATAAGAGCGAACACGATTGTATGCCCGTTCAAAAGCCTCAGGGGGTGTGTAGGCTGCAGTACCTCCATGGTCACCTTTGTCGCTGGTCTTCAAAACACTGGTGGACACGCTAGACAAGCCAAAATCTGATATCTATTGAAATAAAGAGGATCAAAAATGTTTTAGACATCTTTTATTTAAGTAGGAAATTAAAGAGACCCAGTGAGGATAAACATGTGGCAATATGCAATTTGGCCTGAGATGGTAATCAAACTGTTGGTTGTCATGGCATTAATTGGTAGAGCAAACAGGTGCTCCCTGATTAATTTGAATACAAAAGTAGATGGATGGATAGATATTTACCTTAGCATTTAAGTTGGCATCCAGTAATACGTTGCCTGGTTTCAGGTCCATATGCACAAGTGGCATTTTCTTACTGTGGAGGAAGTTCATAGCCAGGGCCACCTGGTCGGCCAGGCGGAAAACCAGGGGCCAGGGTGGGGGCTTAGAGAGGGCCTGCTGTAGGGACTGCAGGGAGCCTCTCTCCATCAGTTCCATTACTATACCCTGCCTCTTAAAGTCCATGCCGGGGGGATAGCCCTGGTACATCCCATAGACCCTGGGAAAATACTGAATGGTGGCAGAGTCCATAAGATCAGCCTCTCGCCCCAGGGCGGGACACGAGGTGTCAGAGCTGCAGAATGGCAGGGGCCAGTTTAGGAAGAGAGAGACAGCATTTACACAGCTACATGAAACTGACTTTGATAGTAATTAGTAAAGTAATTAGTGTGAAATAATCAACCTAATTAATAGTTGCAGATAAAATCCCCATCATAATGATTTAGCTTTTTGATCATTTTCATCATTACCCAACATGAAGCAGCTTAATGGCCACTTCAAAGTGCCAGTCCTTGTGTTTGGCCCGTAAGACCTCTCCAAAGCCCCCTGAGCCAAGGCTTTGCCAGTTCTCCAGGCTTTCATCGCCAATTGTCTCTCTGCCACGCTGTGTCAGCTGTCACCACAGGACATACAGTATACTTTAAAAATACATTCCACTTAAATGTCTACTAAACATGTATATACTTTTATATAAGTAACTAATTCTACTCAAACCTTTTGTACTTTTAAAATTACATTCTACACAAAAGCTAATTACGGTATGTCTACTTTTTGTACATTTGAAGGTACATTCCTCTCAAATTATATTTGTACTAAACACATTTTCTTTATATTTATTTTCAGCAAGCCCATGCAATTTCTCCATAAACAGTTTTTTCTAGTGTTGCATAGTACATTGTCTTGAAATAGGAGGAAATTGCAGAACTACATTGTTCTGTGTTTTCGGCCTCAAGATTTGTCATGACCCACTTCCTGATAATAAAGGTTTTTATATAGTTTTGCTTATCTGAGTTCTCTTCTTGTTTTGTCCTCTCCCCTGGCCCCCACACACATGTAAAGCATCTATTGAGTACTTAGAAAAGCGCTACATAAATTCCAGATAATATTATTATTATTATTATTATTATCGGTTTTCTTTTTCTTAGTTATTATAATTTTCAACACAATTTTATGGTAGCCTACTTACCATATCGTGAATGTGTTAGGAAATATGATATGGTCCTCAGATTACTTTTACTTGGCAGTTATGTGTCGCTGTCCACTTCTTTGTGTCCACCCCTCTACTCTACTCTGTTTGAGGAAAGTACTTGGTACTGGGGGGTGTGGTTTGCTGTACATGAGGAGGGCCAAGGGGTGGCATCCAGTGCAGCATGCTTGTGTTGAATATAGGCAATGTAAAACCAGTCAGGTCCATTGATTTGGTAGTCAGAGACACTAGCAAAGGAGTCAATCTGATTTGTGTCTGTTTTAGAAACATCCTGAACACGCAAAAACAAGCTGAATTTAAGTTTGTTACCTCAAGATTTATGTTGGCTTGTTTTTGTTTGGTGGTTAATAAATGCAGGCTGGCTTCTACCAAAGACTTTTCTTCGATTCATCCTTCCAGCTAAAAGAAAGTGGAACAGAACATAACATGGCGCCACTTCTCCATTGAACTCAATGGACGCGGGCCGCCATGTTACTGTATGTTCTGTTGCCCTATTACTTTGAATGGTGTGCACATTCTATATAGTTCAGAAGTGGGTTGCACACATCCAGTTCGTCGCTGGTGCTGGACACAGAGTAACAGTTTTAAAGAATAAAAGTCTGCACAACAGCATTACTCCTAATAGTGTTTTTTACCAGGTTGTGAAAGCAAGATGGTCTATATTCAGTTGCTGCGCTACTCGTGACCTTTTCCTCATTGGCTGTCCTTTAAGTCAATGGGGACTCTGCAATGCCTTCCAATACTCTGAACGGACGCAAGAGCGTTGTCACCATAGAGTTATAATATATCAAGAGAACTTTATTTGATTGATGAATCGCCCAAACAACACAGTTTACCGACAGCACCCCTCCCCCATCTGTCTGATACAATAGCCTAGTTAAATGATTAGATCATTAGAAACTCTGCGGCCGCAATGAGGCACTCAGGTCAGGATTATATTACATAAAAATTCATAGATTAATAAGAATGAAATGTGCTGTGTCTCTGAAACAGTGTTCAAAGGAGCTGAATATATTATACTGCAGTTTGTATTAGAAGCCTATAGGCTTATTGCACAGGCTTCGTCTATCCAGAAACAAGTTGGTCAGAATGTATCCAGGTTTAGATCCAATATGCTTGAGGTGTGATCAGGACCTGGCCACCCTTTGTCATTATGTTTTGGGGCTGTTCAAGGTTATCCAAGTTCTGGTCAGAAATATTTCATACGTTCTCGTATGGTACGGCTGTGGACCCCAATCCTTTGACTGCGCTGTTTGGTTTGGGTCCGGTTTCACCAGAGACATTTGTGCCCCCAGGCCAATTAAAGGCCATAGCTTTCTCTTCATTACTAGCCAGAAATTTGATTTTAGTAAGCTGGAAGAAGGCTGTGCCACCTACCCATAAACGATGGGTGGAGGAGGTGATGACATACCTAAAAAGTTAATGTTTAAGATAAAATATCCAAGGAGAAAAGCTGATATTTTTAAGGGTCTGGATTATTTTGAATCTGAATTCCCTCAAAGGTTGAACTGATGTTTCATTGAAGCATTGTATTCTGTATTTGTATTTTGGCTACTGAAGAAGTCTCAACATATACATATATATTTGTTTTTAATGTTTTTTCCCCCCACTCTTTTCTTTTTACCCCTGGGCACTGTGAGTGTTGTACGTAGTCACACTACACATGGTGAGATGCAAAGATGATGTTGAAATATGATTACTCTTGTTTTAAGTTGGCCATCCCACCCATGACCCAGGACCCATTAAAATTGCATTATAAAACAAAATGTGAGACGCCAGAGGATTAATTTATTTCAATCTATAAGTAGCCATCATATGATCCTATAGTAACATTTTTCCTCATTGAAACCTCAATCACTTTGGTAACCACTTCAATTAGCAAGCTAGATACCATAGTTAAGGTTGTATTCAATTAGCTGAAAGTGACAAGCAATTTTTCTGATGAAAAGACTGCTGCTGTGAACCTTACATCTTACATTTGTACGATTGAAGCCCAACACCATCTGCCCCATGTTCCCTCCAATCCGTTTAATCAGATATTTCCACCCACCAGTATGAAACATTGTCGCCGTCTCAATTTGGCACGGCTGTGCGGGTGCTGAAACAGCACGTCATACTGTGTAGATATAGATTTTCCAGTATTGTTTCATTCAGACCCATAGAAAAGACCAACCAAGAGTGCTTGAGTAGGAGAACAATAATGATATAATATTTCACTCATATATTGATTGTATAGCACAGGTATGAGTTTGTGTGCCAGACTGTATTTTGTTTCAATTAGGGTAGAGTAGAGTAGTTCACGGTCGATACCTGAAGCATATTTTGTACCGGACTGGACGAATGGACTGCAACATTGTATCCATACAACCAGCTCAGCTGATTTGAATTGCGGTCCTAGCGATACGGCCATTAAACACTAGCCACACATACTGTAAACATGGCAAGGAGGAGACTGCTTGCCTTCATTTTGTCTTAAGAAACATAGAGGGAAGTGCTTCTCGCAGTGGTCTGTGTTAATTTCTAAAAGTACTTCTCTGGTGGTGTTGTGGAAAACTACTTTTGGGGAACATTGTATTGACTTAAATTCATTTATGTTTGTGTGAACATTTGATTCCAGTTCCTCATTCTAGTGACAACATGTTTGTAAGAGGAAGTTATGTTTTAGTGCAGGTTTGGCAGCCTGACTGATCAGGACTGCAGACTGCCACCACATGTACAAAGGATTGTAAAGACAGCAGCAAAAACCATTGGCAGAACTTCCACAACTAGCCACCGAGTGCACTCATGTTCTATACTCACTCCTTCTGTCTAAAAAAACACTATTGTAGCATTTATTTATTTTAATTATACAGCTAATTTATACAGGTAATCTAAAACAAATGTACCATCTTGTTAATTTAATACTGAGTATCTGTAGTTTCTGCCGTATGATGGGTTCATATGTCTAATTAACAAGTCAAGTCTGTGTCATGCATGTGCAGATTTGCTCAGGACCCACACCACCAAATACAATTCAAAATCATTGCAATGAATGTGTTTTTCTCCTGACTGAAATTACAATAAAGTTGAACTGAACTGCGTGGTTGTGATGATGGTGATAGATGGGCTCTGAAAGGAAGAGCACTACAAGTAATGTTGGTTTGTGGTTTGTTTCAGTTCCTATATATTGCATGTACCACTATCTATATGTAGAGGAAGCTGTGTTA
>NC_137610.1:11900658-11908158 GCF_963280865.1 Gymnoscopelus braueri
AGTCTCGCCAAAGAAGGGACGACTCTGAAGAATAAGGAGGACAGGGAAGAGGATCACACAGAGCGGGACTGGTTGGGAGGGGGGTCCCCTCCAAGTCTCTTTCGGCATCCCAGGAAACCACAGGAGGACCCCATCATGGCCATCCAACTCATGCCCGAATCAGCCGTCTGTCTCCTCATGGTGAGTAACACCAGAGTACGGTATGTTCCTCAATAGACTTATGGGGGGGGGGGAGGCTACACTGCACTCTCTCTCTCACTCTCTCTCTTTCTGTCTCTCTCTCTCTCTCTCTCTCTCTCTCTCTCTCTCTCTCCCTCTCTCGCTCTCTCTTTTTCTCTGCCTCTCTGTCTGTCTGTCTTTCCGTAGAGAATAACCTAAAAGAAAGGCTTTGGGCTGTCATATCATTAAAAAAGAGGATGCTGCGTGTTCTTGCCCCTCCCCCTTTACTACAACTATCTTCCATTCTGAAATCCTCCCTGAGTCGCTCATGTCCCGGGGACACTCAGCAGCTAGTAGTACTTTCCCTTCGCTACAGGGAATCCCGTTCACTGCTGCTGTCCGCTAATACAGTAGCTTTGTCTACCTGCTCCACGTGCACTGCTCCACGTGCACTGTCCTGCTGCAGTGGAGTGTGGGAAGAATCCATGCTATTAGGGGGAGCGGGGTGCGGTTTAGGATGAGGTCCTGTGTGTGTGTGTGTGTGTGTGTGTGTGTGTGTGTGTGTGTGTGTGTGTGTGTGTGTGTGTGTGTGTGTGTGTGTGTGTGTGTGTG
Source organism: Gymnoscopelus braueri (assembly GCF_963280865.1). NCBI lineage: Eukaryota > Metazoa > Chordata > Actinopteri > Myctophiformes > Myctophidae > Gymnoscopelus > Gymnoscopelus braueri. The sequence goes on from NC_137610.1 coordinate 11,901,430, forward strand.
TGTGTGTGTGTGTGTGTGTGCGAGTGCGAGTGTGTTAGCGTGTGCGTGTGTGATTAATGAAAAGTGTGTGCTTTGTCTGCCAGCTGTGTGTGCACGTTTTGAACGTGTGTGTGTGTGTGTGTGTTCACTGTTTATACCCATCTGTCCGCCTCTGCGTCTGTGCACATGGTGTGTGTGTGTGTGTGTGTGTGTGTGTGTGTGTGTGTGTGTGTGTGTGTGTGTGTGTGTGTGTGTGTGTGCGTGTGCGTGCGCCTGTGTCCATGTGCATGTGTGTCAGCGGCAGTGTATTTGAATTAATAACTAAAGGGACGTGCTCTATGTGTGTGATCAACGCCAGGCCATTCCCCTGTGCTAGCAGAGCTCATTACGAGGGTGGACAGAGAATGATGGAGCCCTCCCATGGTAGAAGACAGAGACAATATCCTCAAAGCTCACATAGGGGACCCATCTGCGACCTGGCAACTGATCTCTCAATGCATATATAACCGGTTCGACACATACAGAAAAGAAAAAAAGATCTGTGCTGCATGCAGTCCATGGCCGGCGTATTTATAGGACCTTGTTATCATAGAACCCGTTTCCTCAGTGACGTGACACAGATTGGCTTGGCTTGGCCTGGTTCTGGCCTGGCCATGAAGAGCGACGGTCTAGAAACGCGCTGAAAGGCAACCCATCGACTCCTCTCACTCTGTCCATCCTTATAGCAGCCCGAAAAAGAAGTGGTATTCCATAACCGCGCGTGTCACACACAGATAATGGTTCAATGAACTGGAACTGGTTCAAATTATGAATGACTGTATTGGGGAAGAGCTTGTTCTGTCCATTCTCATTCTATAGTGTCGGTGCCGTGCGCTCCCACAGGGGTGTAACGCCTCGCTGCACTACCTGCTATCTCCACCTGTCATGGCTGTCTGTTACTATGGCGATTGGCCATGCAATCCACTGAGGGCGGAGGGGGAGAGAGGGAGGGGGGGCAGGAGGAGGGTGAAGAGGAGGGTATGGGGGTGGGGTTAGAAGAGGCAGAGCACGAGAGATGACGGACAGGTCAGAGGAAGGTACAGGGGGGATAAGAGGATAAGTGACAGCAGTGTCAGGAGGTGGAATGTATGGAGAAGAGAGGAGGAGAGAGGAGGAGGGTGTTTTCGCGCTCAGTTAGAGGACACAATCACGTCTGAGACCGGCTCCCGTCAAAACATACTCCTTCTCAAGGCCGTTTTACTCAGACTCAACCACGTGAACCTAGCTTCCCGATTCTGGGGCAAACAGTCAGTGAAAATAGCAGATACGAGCTCACAACATGTTGCATCGTGACGTGTTGTGACCTTGAAGATTGTCTATTTTACCAAGCATAGGCGAGAGCCCCGGCAGAACCACGTGATCTAAGGGTTTAGGCGTGATTCATATTTAGTTGCGTGCCAGGCACTGCCAGCGTTACACAACCGAGTATGAATCAGGCATTAGTTGCTTGCCAGTGACGTGTGCCAAAATAGCAGATCTACAAGCAATGCAACCAGTGGCGGAAAGTAACTAAGTACATTTAGTTAAGTACTGTACTTGAGTACAATTTTGAGGTATTTGTACTTTACTTGAGTATTTCCAATTTCCAATACTTTTACTTCTACTCCACTACATCTCAGAGGCAAATATTATACTTTTACTCCACTACAGTTATTTGAAAACGTTAGTTACTAATTTGCAGATATAAATTACTACATTATAAAAACATACATTAACCACTTCAGCCCTATTTTATACCTAGGCTATTTGAAAATAGCAGATCTACAAGCTCACAACGCGTCACATCGCGACGCGTTGTGAGCTTGCAGATCTGCTATTTTCAAATATTGTAGTACTTTTACTTTTGGTAGTTTGGTGCATTTTGATGCCAATTATTTGTACTTTTACTCAAGTAAATTTTTAATTCTGGACTTTTACTTGTAACAGAGTATTTATTCCATTATTGGTACTTTTACTTAAGTAAAGAAATTTTTACACCACTGAATGCAACACGTTGTGAGCTTATACAGTAGATCTGTTATTTTTGTGAGCGAAACTGTCTGGTGCCCAACTAAGTATAATCTGGCCTTGCACAGCTCTGAGACAGGACAGGCTCGGTAGACGAGCACAATATCGCCACGCTGACAGACTGTCCCCCTTGTTCCTCTGAATCCATTTTACAATACCTCCATGTGTGTATAAGCTTATCACATACAGTAGGGGGTTCTCATACAAACACACTATGAGCTGACAGCCCTAGATCGTACGGCTGTCAACACATTTAGCCCGCTCGTAAAAGAAAACAAGCTCACCAACTGTTTACTGTCACTCTTCAGCTGTGATTATAAACTACAAATTAAGCCGAGACCTTCTGTTTGTCTCTGCAGTTAAAACAGTTTGCAATAAACTGTGGTTTTCCCAATAAACAATGCAAATCGTTATGCATGATGATGACGTTAGTGGGAGTCAATGGGAGTCACACAGTCGTGTTCGAAATTGAAATCGTTTAACTTGTGTGGATTCTGTTATGGTGAATTTTTCATGTGAAATGCATGTGAAAAAGCGTATTCACTGAGGAGATCAGCGATTTGTTCATGGGATACATGACATTTGTATTCACTAAACTTGATGTGTTCAGAGCTTGAACCTAGTTAAATTATTCATGTTTAAGCAGGTGTGTGTGTGTGTGTGTGTGGGTGTGTGTGTGTGTGTGTGTGTGTGTGTGTGTGTGTGTGTGTGTGTGTGTGTGTGTGTGTGTGTGTGTGTGTGTGTGTGTGTGTGTGCTAGTGTACTTGTCAAGATTAATATTGATGATGCTTCCTCACTCTGTGCGTATTAATATTTAAGGTGAAGTGATTATCATCCCCAGTAATTACAGGAACTGCTTTTAATAACTCACAGTGCAAATGACCTACAGCAAACAACCACACATCATAAATCATATAGAATGTAGATATAGTAGATAGATAGATCAGTAGACAGACAGACAGACAGACAGACAGACGTGTGTGTGTGTGTGTGTGTGTGTGTGTGTGTGTGTGTGTGTGTGTGTGTGTGTGTGTGTGTGTGTGTGTGTGTGTGTGTGTGTGTGTGTGTGTGTGTGTGTGTGTGTTACGGGTGTGAGTATGCAGTAGAGTTGTGTGTGGGTTTTGTGTCAGTGTATGTGTGGGGAGTGTGTGAGTTTGAGTGTTCACTTCCAGGTGCTGACCATCACCTGATTACTGGCTGCCAATCACCTTTGCTTCTGGTGATTGGGTGGAGAAGACTGGAGGAGACATTTAAGATCTGTGAACACCTGTCTCTGGCAGCATTTGCAGTAGTGCTGTCCACCCACACACACTTGGTGCTCTTTTTGAGTTATTTAGTAAATGTGTATTATGTGAAAGCAATGGGCCACGGAAGCCAGCTTTTTGTATAAAGTCATGTTTTGTTAGATTATATTAGAGTAGAGAACTTTATTGTACTTTATTTTCTCTTCAGGTTAGTGTTTAACACTAAAGATCATAGGTTTAGGGCTGTTATGTTTATTTCCCTGAGTTGCTCCGTGTGTCCTATGATTTTGTTAAAGTGTTCAATTTAATGTAAATATCTTAAGCTATTAATAAAAATGGGTTTCACTCCCAATTTATGTTGCATCCCTTTTTCCTCTAGACTATAGGGACGTAACAGTGTGTGTGTGTGTGTGTGTGTGTGTGTGTGTGTGTGTACATGCAAATCTGTGCCATGTTGGGAGTGAGAGGCTTTCTGGATTTGACCTTTGATGGTATTAAGTTGCCTTCTCTCTCTCTCTCTCTCTCTAACTCTCTCTCTCTCTCTCACCCTCTCTCGCTCTCTCTCTCTCTCTCTCTCGCTCCCTCTCTCTGTCTCTTTCTCCTCCTTGTCCCTATTTACTCTCTATTGAGAGCCTCTAAAACATATGAAAGATGGTACTAATAAAGTCACTGTAGTGCATTTTCCCAAAAAAACTCATTTCATATGGCTTGGCATTCCTGCATTAAACAAGAAAGGAGGTATCTCAGGTAATCACCGGTTGACCATCAAAGAAACATACACTTACACTCTCTCAACACTATTTGGTCATTCAGTTATTGGAGGGGAAGTGAACTCATTCAATGACTCACAAACCGGAAAACGACATTTGCTTGTGCTCGAGTGCTCACTGCTCATCCATTGAGCTGCCGATACAAACACACAAACAGAGTTAAATTGTATTTTAGCTCTCCTCAGGGCTCCATTGGTCTGCAACTAATGTGATTGGCCAAGCTTTGCTGTAGCTGAGCCATAAAATAGAATGGTCTCTCAGGCCTGTCATAGACGCTGAGCCAACTAGGCCTGAGTGCTGCTCAATTTGATTGAGGGTCCAGGCCAATATCCTCATAGGTTCATGGTTATGAATGAGTAAAATTATTGGAGTAATAATGACTGAATGGGGAATAGATGAATGGATTTCCTCCACTTTAATTTAAGCACCTTTATCTTCAGTGATCAAGCTATGATACCTACTAGACAGAGAAATACCATGCTTGACGTGGTGCCTCTTTGGTTGTCATCAAAGGACTTTTGCAGTGCAAGGCCCACAAGCTTGAAAGAAATCTGACAGATTCGTCTTGATCACATGACCATAGAGATAATGTGTACCGACTTCCGGCCTGGCAGAGACAATCAAACTCAGAGAGTGTACACATTTTTACACACTCTGACCTTTGCGTCAGAAGTGAATGAACAGTCCAGATGTTGCTGTGTGGGAGCAGATGTGTGGAGGTGTGTCAGTCTGTGGCCATACGCTGCCTTATTTGAAGGGCTGTCATTGAGGTTCAGAGAGGATCGATAACACGTCTGTTTGAGTCTAACTGACAGTAACACAGAGACAAGTTGTCATCTGAAATTGGAGCAGATGCAATCACAGGCTAGTGGAAAGGGTTTGACCTCGACAGGGCATGCTAGAGCTGTTACCGCTGAGATTCTTGGCCACAGAGATCATTGTGTTTATAATATCTATCTATATACAGCTCATGTGAATAGCCTTTCCTTGCATGGTGGATTGACCTTGTTGCAAAATTCTCTACATATTATTTGTTGCAGTCCTGTTCTTTTAGAGACCACATGCATAATATTATTTATAAGAGACCTAAAAACGGCAAAACATTTGTTCATTCATAACTGTTTTTAGATTTTTTTAAATACCTCTTTTACAACCACATATGATGTATGTAACAAGTCACATTCCTTGCTTAGTTGCAAATTTACTTGGCAAATTAATGCATTTTGTGTGCTACGCAGCCAGTATTGATAAACAAAAGCTAGTAGATAACAAGTCATATTGTGTTTCAACACCAGGCAGCTCTCTCCCCCTCTCCTACTGCCTTTACCCTGGCTCTCTATCGCTTGTCTTTTGTCTAACAAAACATTCCACATGCATCCAACAGACTACAACATTCACAGTAAGACAAACATTATCTACAGTACCTGCAGGCTGTTTTCAGTTGTTTGCTTTCATGACAAAAGAAGGTATGAATTAGTTGTTATTGTCTCCGCCAGGCCAAAAGGCATGGCGAGAGAGTATGTTTTACCCATAGACTGTATGGTTTTACCCTCCGTCCGTCCGTCCGTCCGTCCGTCCGTGTGTCCTTGTGTCCGTGTGTCCGTGTGTCCGTCCGTCCGTCTGTGAGCAGCTAATCTCCGCCACCGTTGGCTTGATCGCAGCGAAACTGTGCACACAGACTCCCTGGATGCCAATTCCGAACTCAGAATTTTTCACATGGGCCTTTTATAGCGCCACCAGGAGGCCGATTTGTGCAAAACATATTTTTTGACATTACTCCTACAGATTTTGTCCAAACATCTTGCAAATCGGTACACAGTATCTCTATAGTCATTTAACGAAACGGGTCTTTCAGATTTTTCATATTCTATCCTGATTGGCTAAAAATGGCTTCCAAAGTTTGCAGGAGTGCTTCGTTTTCAACAAAATGCCTCAAATCATGAACACAGCATGCAATTTCCGTGAAATTTTGCACGCATATTTCCACTATGCCGAGGAAGAAATACCACTTGAAAAATGTTCAAATCAGCCTCATGGTGGCGCTATAACAGGCCGATTTGTGTTTTTACCTATAACTGCACCGATCTGTGTAAAACTTTGTATGCGCACTCCCTAGAGGTCAAGGAAAAACCTTTGCCCTGCATTTTTTTACATTTGCCTTTTATAGCGCCACCAGGAGGCCGACTTAAGTAAAACAAATTTTTTTATATTACTTCTTCCGATTTTATCCAAGTTTCACGCAAATCGGTACACATGATCTCCATAGTCATGTGATAAAGACGGATGTGTTTGATTTTTCATATTCCATCCTCATTGGCTAAGATTGACATCTAAAGTTTGCAGTAGTGGCTTGTTTTGAACAAAATTCCGCAAATCATGAATGCACCGTCCGATTGCGGTCAAACTTTGCACGCACATTCACACTATGTTGAGGAACAAATGCCACCCTTTTAACATTGGCCTGTTATAGCGCCACCAGCAGGTCTAATTTAGCAAACTTTTTTTTTGCACAAAATGCCTCAAACCATGAATGCCTTGTCCGATTGCCGTGCAAGGCCTAAGAACAAATGTAACCCTTTAAACATTGGCCTATTATAGCTCCACCAGGAGGCCACAATAACCTACCTGACCTGGCGGAGACCTGTGCTCCGCATGGATACAGATCATTGTACCAGCCATTCAGCGAGGAA
>NC_137610.1:11913158-11923158 GCF_963280865.1 Gymnoscopelus braueri
GCCATCGGACACTGCGTTCATGATTTGAGGCATTTTGTTCAAAACGGGCCACTCCTGCAAACATTAGATGTCAATCTTAGCCAATCAGGATAGAATATGAAACATCTAACAAATTTGTCTTGATCACATGACTATAGAGATCATGTGTACAAAAGTCAGCCTCCTGGTGGCGCTATAACAGGCCCATGTGAAAAATCTGGGGCAGAGGTTCTGCTCTGGCATCCAGGGAGAGTGTGCACAGTTTCGCTGCCACCAAGCCAGCGGTGCTGGTCGCAGGCAGGCACGCCGATTTATGTGCGCGGCCATGGGGGCTCAACTCGAACCGCAATAGCCCCGCCCCCTCAGCCGCGACCGAAAAAAAGTGTGTTTCTCTGTCTAGGCTATTGTTCTAGGTGTCAACGGCGCGTTAACACCTATCTGCGCCCCGCTATAGTAATGGTAATGGTAATGGTACTGTAAGTTTGAGCCTGACATCTGAGATTCATGAGGGAGCTGACCAATTGAGCGTGGGGGCGCTGGCCCCGAAGCCCCCCCCCTATCGGCGTCCCTGGTCGCAGGAGATGGCTGGAGATTAGCTGGTCTCAGACAGACACACGGACACACACACTCACGGACGGACGGACGGACGGACGGACGGACGGACGGACAGGGTAATAGTCTCTGCCACGCCTTTGGCCTGGTGGAGACAATGATTGGCTGAGTTACTAGTGACTATTGAGCTCTGTTGTTTCAGAACAGAGGACAGTGTGTAGTCACTTCATCCCAGTCATCCCAGGCAGTTTCAAGTTGTTATTGCAAGTAGTGGGGCTGTGTGTGTGTGTGTGTGTGTGTGTGTGTGTGTGTGTGTGTGTGTGTGTGTGTGTGCGCGCGTAAACGTTTTGGACCATGTGATGAGCAATGAAGTCTCTCTCTCTATCTCTCTCTCTCTCTCTCTCTATCTATCTCTCTCTCTCTCTCTCTCTCTCTCTCTCTCTCTCTCTCTCTCTCTCTCTCTCTCTCTCTCTCTCTCTCTCTCTCTCTCTCTCTCACACACACGCACACACGCACACACACACACACACACCTGTTAAAGGCTACTGTTCATTTATTTATCTCTGCCCCATATCGTTAACCTTTAGAGACCCCCACAAAGCTCAGACTACAAAACATGTGCCTTCCCTGTGCTGTGTCTCTATCGGTGAAGACAGGGCTGCTTACTTCCCTTTTAAAGAAGAACCAAGAGTGTCATGGCTGCAATAGTTATTGTGAAATTCTTACAACATATTGACAACATATTACAAACAAACTGTGTCATGTTCGATCTCTAACTACAAACCGTGGGGAAGTGTGAACACAATGGCTTGCTAAAAAATAAACTCTTACCACACGACCCACATCCTAACCACTTAAAAAAAAAATCCCAAAGAATGTACATTTTGTTGAAATTATTATTTTTAAAAAAGAATAGGGGGAAATAAAAACAGCAAAGACAGCAAATGGATGTAAAAGCTAAAAGCCACATTTCTTCAGGCAATATATTTAAGCAATCGTCGCACACAAACCTTATCATATTTCTACCTCCCAAACAATCAATATGTTTGAGAATATGAGATGTATGGATTCTGCTTTTGAGGGGGTTTGACCTGGAAAAGGTTTCATGTAGCACGTCACTAGCTGCTATGAATTCCTCAAAACATTTGGAGAGAGGGGGGGGGGGAGATATGGGGAGGGAGAAAAGAGAGAGAGAGAGAGAGAATGAATGACAGGAGAAAAGAAAGTGGGAGCAGAAAAGGGTGAGAGGAAAAAAGGAAAACAGTGATAGAGTGAAATGTTTCTTCCAGTGTCTTCACTGCATGCATAATGTATTTGTGTGTGTGTGTGTGTGTGTGTGTGTGTGTGTGTGTGTGTGTGTGTGTGTGTGTGTGTGTGTGTGTGTGTGTGTGTGTGCATTCGACTGGAACGCATTATTAAATCCACTTGCATTGTTTACTCTGCAGCCTGTTTAAGGGCTATTGATGAACCGCAGAGGTGATGCACCTCCAGTATAATTGACTTCACCAGACGATCTGCTCTGCGTGCTCACTCAGCGGTGGTCATTTCATTTGTGTGTTCTGTGTGTGTGACAGAAACACAGTGATGATGATGTGTGTGTGTGTGTGTGTGTGTGTGTGTGTGTGTGTGTGTGTGTGTGTGTGTGTGTGTGTGTGTGTGTGTGTGTGTGTGTGTGTGTGTGTGTGTGTGTGTGTGTGTGTGTGTGTGTGTGTGTGTGTGTGTGTGTGTAAATGATGCATTTATATGACGCTTTTATCCAAAGCGCTTTACATAGATTGTGCATTACATTCACCCATTCACCCATTCACACACCGATGGTGGAGGAAACCATGCAAGCCACCAACCTGCTCATCGGGAGCATCGTCTTGCTCAAGGACCCTTCGACACTAACTCTTCTGGGGGAGTCCGGGATCGAACTGGAAACCTCACGGCTTCCGCCCGGCCGCTCTACCGGCCACTCTGAGCCATTGCCGCCCCTGCCGTGTGTGTGTGCGTGTGCGTGTGCGTGTGCGTGTGTGAGCGTGCATGCTCTCGCAGTTTGTACTCTGTGTGCATGTGTACGCTATACCTAAAGCTCATATATGATGTGTGTTGTGTTTGTTTGTATGTACATAATGCATGTGAAGGTCCAGCATCTGCACACTCGAGGGGATCTCACTCGCCTGCATGTTAAATAGCAGGCCCGCACTGCAGGGGAGTGTCATCGCATTCTTTGTGTGACGCTGACGCATGGCCCAGAAGGCTGTGAGCTGAGCTGCTGAGCATGTAGATGGAGCTAATTAAGCAGCCAGTAACGAGCTAGATCTGACCCACCGTCCAACCTGCGCCCCACCCTGCGTGTGCCCGGCAGATGCTCAGCAAAGTCTGCCAACCCCTCCCTTCTTTCAGGGTATTTCCTGTCCTTCCCTTCTCTCTCTCTCTCTCTCTCTCTCTCTCTCTCTCTCTCTCTCTCTCTCTCTCTCCCTCCTTTCTTTATCTCTCTTTCGCTGTCTCCCACACACTGGCCCTAAGTGCTGTGTACTGTATCTTTCTTTGCTACAGTATATAGCACCTGACGAAGCCAACACGGCTGTCCATCTTCACTTCTGAGAGAAGCAGTGGGAGGTTTTCTGTCTTCGTGTGCATTATTTTGCCTACCAGCACCTCCACCTCCACCTCTGCCAGGATGTGCTCAAGAGCAGTTATATTTAAGAGGTCAATGAACATCGTTGTCCTGGAAATGAATGCCAGACATTCTCTCAGCAGACACATGACAGCATTGGCTGGCTGTCTGAAGTCATATATGGCCATAAATGTTTGTTTTATAGTGGGTGGTGGTGATGATGTCAGATGTAGAAATACTGTTCCCAAAAGAGAAGGGGCGTTTTACCCCACTCATCCTATGCTCTACCCTGACTGCAGTGACTGAGACTCTACCCTGTACATTTTGAGTTTAATACATCCAGAACCATGTGTAAATTGCATACAATTTTGCTTGATGGAAAATTAATGCAGGTAGGACTATATCTACCTGTACTGTATGTTTCTCCTAAAAAGAATATACAGATAAAAAAAAAAATATATATATATATATATATATATATATAGAGAGAGAGAGAGAGAGAGAGAGAGAGAGAGAGAGAGAGAGAGAGAGAGAGAGAGAGAGAGAGAGAGAGAGAGAGAGAGAGAGAGAGAGAGAGAAATGTCACCTTCCCTGAAGCTTAGGGCTTCATTCCTGTCTTTGCTGAAAACGCCCACAACTACACCCACATTCACTCCTACTCAAATACACATCCGCGCGCAGCGCACACACACACACACACACACACACACACACACACACACACACACACACACACACACACACACACTCACTTGACCTCTAGACACTACTGATGTTAGAAAAGATGCTCAAGCACTGACTTTCAAAAACACACCCATCCTCCTCTGTTAGACTACAGTAAACCGCCCAGGGCGGATACTCAACATCGTATTTAGCTATTGATCTGAAACATATCTCCCCTACAGAAGGTCAAACTCAATGTTGGAGCTTCCAAATACTGTACGTTCCTAATCCTGTCATGTTTATTTGCCATTTATATTACATTTTGATAAGTGAATTTGAATAAAGGAATAAAAGCCAATCTGTGTGGCAGAGTGTGTTGCAATATAACTAGCACATCTGCAGTGGTTGGCAGTGTCAGTGTAGTAGTCCCTACACTACCATTGAGAAATCCAGACCCTTGTGTTGTGTAGGACACCTACTGGTGGACAAGTAGAACTGCCTGAAGGTCATTTGGGATTCCTTCTTGAAAGAGCGGAAGATGTTTGGCGTCTCACCTGGGAGATCTGGGTTCAGATCCTGAGTAGGACAGAACACTTACGGTTGTTCAGCTTTATTTAAAGGCATAGTGTGTAACTTTGCCCTGTGTTTACGTAACAAAACAATACATAATTATGTTTTACCCATCATTTCCCTCTATACCAGCAGCCACTGGAGTAGTGTGGTGGTGTTTACCTGCAGAAACTCATTAACCTCTCGCTGTATGTTTTTTTGTGAAAACACCCAAATACAGCGAGAGGGCAGTGTGTTCCTGCAAGTAAACACCACCACACTGCCCCAGTGGCTGATAAACACGGGGCAAAGTTACATATTATGCCTTTAATAATAATATGGGTATAGCCTAATGTATTTACAACTAAAAGTTGCTTTTACATGACATAATTCCATTCATAGAATTGAGCTCAAGGTACTTTCCAGTTTTCTTTGTGTCTGGGGAGGCACAGCATATACAGTACACACACAGAAATCATGTATGCTGGTTCAATCAATCATAACAGAATCTGAAACAAGCCCTGCATGCATCACAGATGTAATGCATGGCCAGGGCAGTGATTTGCGGGTCAGGTTGCCACCTGCGCTATGTGGCAGAGGGGGGGGGGGGGGTGGGGGGGAGATAGATGGGAGTGATTGAGGCACCAGGCGGTTTGATTGGCCCACCATCTGTCTGTGGGAGCCAGCAGATGCTTGAGTGGACAGGATGGTCTCTATTAAATTCCCAATGCAGTCTCTCTCTCTCTCTGTGTCTTTGTCTGTGGAAGTGTACTTGAACGTGTGCGTGTGTGTGTGTGTGTGTGTGTGTGTGTGTGTGTGTGTGTGTGTGTGTGTGTGTGTGTGTGTGTGTGTGTGTGTGTGTGTGTGTGTGTGTGTGTGTGTGTGTGTGTGTGTGTGTGTGTGTGTGTGTGTGTGTGTGTGTGTGTGTGTATGCGCGCTTGCGTGCGTGCCTGCGTGTGTGTGTCTATCTGTCTGTCTGAGGTGGGTCCCAGTGGGACCAGGGTCTTCCATATGGAGAGCGTTAACACGGCGGGTCCTTGTCATGGTGAAGAGCCGTCTTGTTAGCAGCAGAGTGACTGCAACACACACACACACACACACACACACACACACACACACACACACACACACACACACACACACACACACACACACACACACTGTATACAATAGGGCTGTATTTATGATCTTCTTAACGATTATTATACCGAATACTTTTTTGAAAAGGGATTTTTTAATATAATAAAACAAAACACTTTGTGGGCTAGTAGATCTGTAATTATCGATATTCTTTGAAAAACCTATAGTATTTCGTTACAATTGATTATCTTTTATTTAGACGATTAAATCGATTGGTTCGATCAACGGTTGTACCCTTACACACAAAGAGATCTTGCGGTTTCGCAGCACACCAGCTCATTACGAGGATAAGACTTTGAGGATGCGTAAATGGGTCAGAAAAAAATGTGCGCATAATAATGAAGTTAGGGGTGAGGGTACACAGTAAAATCCTCAGGGTCCATTTAGCTCTCAGAGTTAGAGGAACAAACAGTGAGGATCGTACTGTGAAAAGGAGGATTGCTTTGTCTTTGTCTCGCACACGCCTACTGTACTGTACATGCCATCCTGTCCTCCCCTCCAGGGATTTCATTGTTCTCTCCATTGCCTGTCCATCAAGCTTAGCTCACAGTCACTAATAACCACAATTTTTTATGGTTTTACTTTTAATTGGTATGCAGGGCAGGCACACCCATAGGAAAGCACTTGTATCTTCTCTCTCTATTTATCGCACTTGAGTCTTACATTTCATCTGTCTGTGTGTGTGTGTGTGTGTGTGTGTGTGTGTGTGTGTGTGTGTGTGTGTGTGTGTGTGTGTGTGTGTGTGTGTGTGTGTGTGTGTGTGTGTGTGTGTGTGTGTGTGTGTGTGTGTGTGCCTGCCTGCCTGCGTGCGTGCGTGCGTGCGTGCGTGCGTGCGTGCGTGCGTGCGTGCGTGCGTGCGTGCGTGCGTGCGTGCGTGCGTGCGTGCGTGCGTGCGTGCGTGCGTGCGTGCGTGCGTGCGGGCGTGCGTGCGGGCGGGCGGGTTTGTGTGTCCCAGTATTTACACTGCAGTTCTTTTCTTATAGGGTCTCTCCCTTCCTCACCCAGACAAGAGCGCTTGACCTTGGTTACCCTGGCAACGTACGGCGTTCTTGTTCCGTGGTCTATTTCTAAACTCTCTTCTCTCCCAGAGTTTACTGAGGGGCGGCAGACGGCAGTATGCAGACATGTGTGTGCCTGTGCAACCTGACTTTGCATGCACGTGTAAGGATACCATGCCTATATCCAAGTGTGCAAGCTTTTTAGGTGTGTGTGTGTTCACCTACTGTATGTGATGCCTATGTGTATATGTGTGAATGATGCGCATGCATCATGCATTAAGTTTGTTTAGTGTCTTATTTCTTACCATTTTACCTTGAAATGTTTTTCAACAAAATAATTCATTTGAACCACATCACAAATACTCTGGTAAATGATTTTAACATGCCTTTTTGTTTTTCATAAATTTGATTATTTTCCTAACAACCTTGTCACGCTTAGATGCTGCACTCTGAATCAAAATGTGACACCTGAGTCGCCACAGGATGTCAAAGGAACAATGATGAGGGCGAGGAGGACACAGCTGGAGGAGGCAGGACAGGAAAAGACTGACATTCTATATCTCACTGTAGGAACACTGTATTCCAGGGGTCTGGGACCCCTAGGGGGTCCTCAGAGTTACTGCAGGGGAGCCACCAAATGTTTGTGTGATAGATTTTTACATTAACCACTTGAATCGTAGAATTCATTTTCTGAGGGGAACATTTAGGCAAATTCCCACTACATGGAAGAGCAAGACCCTTCGATATGACTCTCTGCTGGAGCATGCAAAAAAGATAGTTGAACACCAACAGTAGTCATGTTATTTCTTACTACGAAGAATAAGCTCACAACGCCTCGCGCTGCGAGGCGTTGTGAGCTTGTAGATCGGCTATTTTTGGCAAAGAGGTTTAGTGTAGGGGGAAAAGGAGCAGATCCAGTACAAGTTTTCTAAGCATTGATTATTGGTTAACGGTCTGAAAATACACATTAACATGAATCCAACACCGATGATAGTGCTGTCAAACAAGTCTATGAAGCTATTTATGAAGTCTATGAAAAGGTTTAATCTGCAACATAATGTTATACAATATGTATGGGGTTCCCTGCTTCATCTCTCTCTCAGCTAAGGGGTCCTTTGGCCTGAAAAACGTTGAAGACCCCTCCTGTATACAATTCCTCTCTGTGCTTCTCTTGTTTGCCTCTAGAGGGCAATCAAGGCTTCGGAATCAGGTCTAGATAAATAAATAAATAAATAATAGTTATTTTGTGTGTATATTTTTGTCTGTTTGTCGGTAGCACACTGGACCTTGTAAATGTCACCATGTGGAAAGTTGGCAGAGTGGACTGATGTACACAAAGAGATATAGAATACAAACAAAGCCAAACATAAGATAGCAAACACTTTCACAATGCACACACGCACACGCACACGCACAGAAAACACCCAATCATAATGAATCCAGCCAGGGTGAGAGTGTGCTGTCCCAGGGCAGCCATTGTGGCTGGATGTTGTTAATGGGCTGACAGACTGATACGGGCCTGATGGATGACTGATGTGATAGAGGCTGATTTCACTTTATTACTCAGCATTAGCCAAGCTAATCCTCCCGGTAATGCATAACATATTACCCAGAAGACACACATGTACTGCATACAGTACAGACCATGGTAAGTAAGCCTTGCCGAGCCATGAGGCCCATAGGGCATCTCCTGTTTCCTTAGCGTGAGGCAGCTTGATGTACAAGATGTGACCATGGTAGTGCCCAGAATCTGTTCACCCAGAATCTGTTCATAAGATTAGGTTTTACTGCTGTGTATCAAGGCGAACACCGATTTGTTCAGTATTTGTAAAAATGTTGCTTTATTCATCACATGTTATAGTTATACAGGTCTAAAAGGCCCAATATGAGCCCCAATACTGTGCTGCTCCTTTGCACCCAATTGGAAAATGTCTGAAACATGTCATTTTAAGAAAAAACTGAGGGTGGTGCTAGATGAGTAGTCTTCCAGGGAGCATGAATGTGCTCAGCAAGTTTCATGGCTATCTGCTCATTCAATGTATTTGTTAACTCCTGTGCAATTGGAATGTTTGGTATAGGATAAAGGAAAGGACGTGGGGTCACCAAAATCAGGAGGGACCATCACCTGGGGAACATAAAGGTCCATGGCAATCCAGCCAGTCATTTTCAAGATATATTGTTTTGGAGTAAAATGTGTGCAAGTGGAAGGTTTGGCCTATTAGTGGTGCTGGTGCTATTGGAAACACAATGGGGTGGTCACCTAAATAATATATGTTGGGGCCATCCTCTGGGGTTCATGAAGAAAATTCCATGGTACTGTAATCCAGCCAGTAGTTGTCAGGATATCGTCGCTGTCATTATGTTTTCTGATGTTCCTTTTATTTTTATTTTTTTACAAAATAGTGAAAATAGCCAAACAAGCTCACAACGCGTCACATCACAACACGTTGTGAGCTTGTAGATCTGCTATTTTCACTACTTTTTTGCGACGCTCTTGTATGATGAAGTAGGGCATTCATTTATGAAAAAACATAAAAAGTTGAGATATGGAGATATAAGAGATAAATATGTTTCTGCCCAACAGCAACAATATGTCGTTCGGGACCAAAGTATAGTGGATGGATGGACGGACTGACATAACCATCCTTAGAGCCCCAATGCTAGTGGGAAGGGATGCATCCAACCTTTCACATCATCAGTCATTCATTTTAAGTATTCAGAGGTGCCCTGAATCCCCCATGCCGTTTCTGTGCCCAAAAGAGTCTTGAAACTCAATGTCGCAGGCAGCAGTGTGGATTACATTTTCAGCCTTGCGTGAATTTGTCAATTTCCTTATCTCATCACAAAGCGGTGGGATAATCTCATTTCAGGAAATCACGTTAGTGCGATCATAGCATGTTGCTGGATGCGCTTGACAGGACAGAGCTCCTGCTTTATGTTCATTCCAGGGACGGTGCGATGATAATTCAATTAAAGTCAGATCACTGATAAAGAGAAAAAAAGACAGATGGGTTCCAGCTCCTTTTGTTTTACCAAATTAACATGGTAATACGTACTACGTACATCTTATCAGTATGGAGATGAATGCTTCAGTGTAGAGACTCACACAAACTATTAAGCATTTACAGTTTTACTTACTAGTCACCTGATAACGTTAGTTCCATGAATAACCTTTTTAACAGTTTTACTTCCATTCAATGCGGGATGTGAGAAGCTTTCTTTAATTAAATACATAAAAAACTAAACTGAAGTCATTCTCTTTGGCCCTTGAAACTCCATCACTACTACCCCAATCTGGGAACCCATCGGCACAAAAAAATAATATATATATATATATATATATATATATATATATATATATATATATATATATATCCTTTGAATTTGCGCTGAATCTGTCTTGAGAGATTACTACTACCCTAACCAATGCACTTGGTCCACTGTCTGCCAATGTGCACGATTGCAGTTAATTGTCTGTTAGAGGTTGTTTTTTTACAAGTCTGTAGTGTTGTGAAGG
>NC_137610.1:11928158-11950658 GCF_963280865.1 Gymnoscopelus braueri
CTATGAAGCATTGACATTTAGAATGATAAACCGACTAGACTTATACCATGATAAATGGGGAAATGTTTTGATCTTATTAACAAATCATAATATTTGCCAAAATATGTCGCGGATGGGATTGGGATTATCTTCTCCCACATAGCGTATCTATTATTTATTATCTTTAATAAATAATGGTCTTTACCTTGGTAATGTTGATTCTACTAAGTATCGCATGGCTGTGAAGTGAACTGTGGAGTGTGGACCCCCTTTTCTTTTAAAGAATGTGAGTTAAAATGCCTTTTGTGTAAACATAACGCAGTGTATTCTTGATTATGAATGGTATATGGATGTGTGTGGAAGTACAGATGTATACATGATACTGGTGGACACATACTATAGCCTACATATCTATAGTCAGCTATGAGCTTCGTTAATTTTGTCTTGTCATTTTATATTTTTACTTATTTTATTTTGTGTCTGTATGTTGATTTTGTATGTTGAATCAATTTCATCTTATTTTAAGTATTGTACTGCCGCATGTATTGTAATAAAACATGTAAAACTAACTTTGGGTATAGCACTTGCTATGCATCACATGTCTAAGGCATTATAAGCATACTTGTAATGCCTTATAAATTGCTTATAATGTTGTATAATGATATAGTTATATTAACTCACTCATAGTGCTTTGTAATAATACACATTAAGAATTATATAATGACATATAAGGTCAAGTATAATACTTCATAATTGCTGAATGCTCACAGACTTTCTTTTGGCGATGATCATATATGTGTTTTATAATTATCATACTTGTAATGCATAATAATAATTGTATAATATATTATAACCACTGTTATTGTGCATTATAGAGTGATTATAAGTCACTACAAGTGGTCATTGTGTGCTTTAAGTAATGTAATTACATTTCTGAAGGTGTAGGCAGAAACTTTTTGTGCTGTTCTTGCATACATTTGAATTTATCTGAATAGAGCTTTACATTTTTAACAAAAACGTTTTGTTTTAAATATCACTTGGAACACTGGTTCTCAACCTTTTCAGGCCATGACCCCTGAAAATAATCATATTTGAACCCCACCCTGACAAGCACTTGGAATGTTGTATGAGTTGAGGCATTCAATTTAGTTTGACTCGGTTCCACAGATAAATGTTCATCCAATCCAAGAGTCATGTCCAGTCATATCCTCTACTTCCGAAACACAGCATTTCCACTGAACCTTGGGGAGGGTTACATTTCTATTTCTTTCAAGTTCAAACCCAAGCTCTCTGCTTGTCTGACATCCCCTTCTCAATCACAAGGTCATGGTGATCATTTGAAATAATTTATTTATCCAATTTAATGCCAGAAAAGATTTGAGTGCTGAATCATATGCTACAAAGGCTTTGTGTAAATGGCGGGCCTGTAGACTATATTACATAAAATAAATGTAGGCTATTTAATATATAATAGCCAAAGAATCACAGCATGGATTTTTTAATTAATTTGTATTGTTTAATTCCATTCCACTAACGTGATTGATTGGACGTTGGCCAACGGTTTGTCCAATTAGATTACAGCTGGCGGTTTGTGGCGGGCGTTTTCAATGATTAGACGCTCGAGCCTCCTTCAGCGTTGTCAGTTTGGTGCAGAGACGTCCACTTATTATAAGCGACTTTGGGCTTGTTTTTCTGTAAAGTTGCTTGTACATATTAGTAGTTGTGGGTTGCGTTTTTTTGGAACTTGTTTCTAAAGCGAAGTTGCTTATTTGGGCTTGTTTCTAAAGTGTAGTAGCTTATTTGGGCTTGTTTCCTATAATGTTGTTTAAACATTTTCATGTCAAGGACCCCCCAATATTTTGTGCCAGGGGCCTGTGTACGGTGTACCAGATTCCACATTTTGTCAAATTGTATTCAAGATTATTTTGAAAATTGCAGATCTACAAGCTCACAACGCCGTCACAATTGGCTATTTTCAAATAGCCAATGTATATAGGTTTAAAATGCTCATGTTGTGGCCTAGTTGCTTCTTTTGGGCTTGTTTTCCTAGACCTGGTTGCTTATTTCTCTCACAAAATCTGGCAACCCTGGTTGCACCCTGCCAGAGAGTTCTGACACTAGCGTCGACTCCCATTGTAAGAATGGAATGCGGAAGTGCTCTCTGTCTATCTCAATGAGGTAGTTCCAATGTTTGGAACTATAGTCCATAGGATCCCGCTTTGCGGCGAGATCAAAGCGTGTCGTTACTCTCTCTTCTACACTCTGCACCCTGCGTTGCTAAATGAAAGGAAATAAAACATCAAGGAAGAAGAGGAGCCGACTTTTATGAAACATTTTCCTTTCATTTCAAAGTTTTCTTCAAAAACCTCTGGATGGACGGAGACAAAAGATTCTGAAATACTTAGACAGTGAGTGACGTGTTGCTTGAGCACCAATAAAGTAAAAGTACCACAAAATTGTACTTAAGTACAGTACTCAAGTACCACTGTGTAAGCCTACTTCGAAGTTATATGAATGATGTATTCATATATGAGTAATGAATTAAGCATAGGCTTTTATGAGTTATGAATTGTGCTTCAGTAAGACCTTGTCAAACAGATGAATGTAGATTAAAAAGGCCTAGAGCCTAGTGGACGACGTCACAAGGAATTGAGATGAGAAAGAGACTCCTATAAAGGTAAGAAACGGTTTACTTTTCAAATTTCATTGCTGTTTTTTTTGCAATTGGATTCAGACCTTTTTCACATTATAGGCTAGAGTGTAGGCCTACATTATTAGTGTAAACATGGGTAGGCCAGGCCTACATATAGGAGTGGTACCAATGATGATAATTTGCGAGCCATTCATGTCAAAAAAGTGTCAGAGAGAATGCTGCTGCTGAGTGCTGATATTGTTAATTAGTAGAATTGGTAACACCTGTGCAGTGGTGGAAAAAGTACGATTTTTTTGGACTTACATAAAACCGTCAATCCTGCAATGTGGAAATTGACTTGAATAAAAGTACAAACATATTGGGATCAAAATGTACTTAAAGGTAGGGTAAGTGATATTTTTGGGTTAAAACAAAAAGTATTTTGTTAAAAGGTTAAAGCACTATATTCTGATAGTAATCATTGCTATTGAGTGTTTGTTCAGTAACAGGAGTCTCCCTGTCTCTCCAGCTCTTTAATAAACAGAAAATACATTTTACGGTAGGTGTCAAACTCTCAGCCAATCAGGAGAAAGTACCCATTTTTAAGCTTCATTTTTATAGTGTTCCAGTTCCAACTTTGCCAGCTCATTTCTTAGTGTCATCACTTTCAATTTCACTTGTTTAATCTATATCCTGATTGAGTTCTCTATCCTGATTGGATAAAATTGGAAATGAAACTGAAAATGAAACGAAAATGCATTTTCTGTTTTATGAAGCGCTGGAGAGACAAGGAGACTCCTTTTACTGAACAAACACTCTATAGCAATGAGTACTATCAGAATATAGAGCTATTTAACACTTATTTTAACCAAAGAAAATCACCCTTACCCTACCTTTAAAGTACCAAAAATAGAAAGTACTCATCATGCAGAATGTCCCACTTCACAAGTTTCCAAATACAAATCTTTTGAAAATAGCCAAAATGTATATAGGGCTGAAGTGGTTAATGCTTTGTAATAATTATCCAGTAACTAGTAACTAAAGTTACTAAAATACTCTAGTAAAGTAAAAACAAATACCTCAAAATTGTACTTAAGTACAGTAGGCCTACTTGAGTAAATGTACAGTTACTACACCACTGCACCTGTGTTTACTTTTGCAGAGGTCTGACTGACAGTCAGATCTGTTTGAGTGCAACAGTGTGCCGTTTTTGTTCATTTTGGTTGTGATGACGGTGATGCATATGCATATTTGCTTTGCTTTAGTTGAACACTGGGTGGCGCTGTAGTGTTGTGAGGTAATAGTGACGTAGTGCTTTTTGAATATGACGTTCAGTGGTAGGAGAGGAGTGCACCTGTTACTGTATGGCAACGGGCTATACTTTTATTCAAGAGTTTCTGTCTCTGAAAGTGAAAGTTATAAGCCGTATAGTATAAAGCCTTATGAGTATTTATGAGTTCTTATAACTATAATTGTACAGTGTTATAATCTAAAGAGATTATAATGCATTATAAGTATGATTATAAAGCATAGACATGGATGCATAGCAAGTGTTCCTAAACTCTGATCATAAAAAAAAATAACATCTGGCTAGAGAGCAGACTGTAGCAGAAAAAATATACCTACAAATGACATCTGTATTTGTATGATTTTTAGACACATAAAAACATTTACTATATCCACATAGACACTGGGTACGTACGTACGTACATACATACACAGGCACAGGCACGCAGATGGACATTTACGTATGCAAAACATATATGCCAGCACTGCACACAAAGATGCACACTAATACACACACACATGTCATGTACACACTAAAGTCTAAAAGTTCTATGAATGACCTTTTGCAGAATACTGAAATACAAGAAGTATCTTCACGTGATCGTCAGCATAGAGCCGCACTGCAGGCAGATGTGGGCACTACAAGTATAGAAGGGGAGATTCATTTTGGGGTCGAGCTATGGTGACAGTGTGGTGGAGATGTGGGGGGAGGAGAGGGAGCAATTGCAAGTGAGGGAGGTAGAAGGAGGAGAAAAGGGGGGATGGGGAGATTTGTGGCAGGGGATGGTTTTTGGGCGGCATGTGCAGTATATTGCGGTTATATTGTCCGGTGATTGTAATGGTTATCACCCACCCATCTCGTCCACCCATTCTCTTTCCTGTGTATGGCTATGTGGCAGTTTTATGGTGACTAGGGGGGAGGGCAGAGGTGTGTGTGTGTGTGTGTGTGTGTGTGTGTGTGTGTGTGTGTGTGTGTGTGTGTGTGTGTGTGTGTGTGTGTGTGTGTGTGTGTGTGTGTGTGTGTGTGTGCGTGCGTGCGTGCGTGCGTGCGTGCGTGCGTGCGTGCGTGCGTGCGTGCGTGCGTGCGTGCGTGCGTGCGTGCGTGCGTGCGTGCGTGCGTGCGTGCGTGCGTGCGTGCGTGCGTGTGTGTGTGTGTGTCCGCACATGTGCGTGCAAGCCATGTATGCATGCATGTGTTTCGCTGACAGGTTAACATTCACTGTCAGCAGTAATGTGTGATGGGGATGTATGGGTCTGTATGTCATTGTGGCTTACCACACACACACACACAAACACACACACACACACACACACACACACACACACACACACACACACACACACACACACACACACACACACACACACGCCTATCTTAAAGCAAATACAGAAAAAAAACAAATAGCACTATTACAGCTCTGGCAAAATATGTATACAGTCATGCCTAAAAGTAATATTTCCTATAAACTCAAAGAGCCAAGCCATGTATACAGTATACACAATACTGTATAGGGAAATCGGGTAAAAATGGCCAAATGGGATATTGGGTTAAGGATTAAAATGTGAAGGCACAAATGTCGTGAAATTAGGTGTAGGAAAAGCGGGTGGGGTGAGGAGTGGGCAGGCTGCTCTGGCTTTATTGAGGCAATGCGAAGGACAGCTTGGTGCACGTGAGGTGGGTCAGGGTTAGAGGTCATGGGAATAATGAGATTTGAGGTATTCCCACTGAGACCTCCGGATATAAAATGTCTCTTATCCAATTCATACATCAGTGCCTGTGAGAGAGAATTAGGAATTGATGTAGTGTTTGTATCTTCCCTCTGAGTGTGTGTGTGTGTGTGTGTGTGTGTGTGTGTGTGTGTGTGTGTGTGTGTGTGTGTGTGTGTTTGTTTGTTTGGGTGGGTGGGGGAATGTGCCTGTCTTTGCCATGGGTGTTGAATCAGATGATTCATGATGGATGTGCATGTGTGCTGTTTGGTGTGCCTGATTTCTGGGTGTGTATAAGAGTGTCTGCATGTGTCTGGTGTGCATATGTACAGTGTATATATACACAGTACATGTAGGAGATGTTTGTATGTGTGTGTACGCATGTTTAATCTTATGATGTGATTTTTATCACGCAGTCTGATTGAGGGTGCTGCTCCATGTGGAGTGGAATATTGTATTGACATGAAGCAGACCACGGAAGTGTTCCCCGCAGGGTAATCCTCTGGTTAAATGTGCTTTTCGTTTAAATGAAAAAACATAATTACCAACGCTATTCACACAGGTTCATTTTAATTAGAACGGTGATGGTGAATTTGTTACTCGATTTCCCCTTCCCCCAGAACTACATTGTGTCTTATAGCGTGCATTCATGGTCATACTGTACATACATACCTCTGCATCACTGCATGTCTACTCTTTAGAGTAGGCCTATCAAATTGGAGAGAAAGGTGTACACTACTAGGATGTAAACTACTGTAGTATGCAATTACGCATTCCCATTGCCCTACCTAATTCCTCTCCAACCTAGAAGTAGGCTACTCAGTCCTGAGAGAGATCGAGGAGGGAAAATTAGACTTCTAGTCAATACACTACACTTTACACAATAATTGCAGAATACATTTTCTGCTTTTCAACACAATACAAATGTCCTGTGTTTAAGGCTTTGAGATCTGACATACTGATACTGTGGGTCTGTGCAGTGATCGTACAACACTGTAAGTTGACGAGTATTGATCTGGTTCGCATACTGTTGAGCTTTGATGTCCATGTCGCACCACGGCTTGATCAATGTAGTTACAATGCTGCCGTGGTGAATTGTTTCGCTTGTCAACACAAATCAATTACTGGACCATTGACCACCGGTTGTGAGGCGTACAAGTGTATCCATACCTCAGCAAAGCACGATACAAATTTGTGCTGATTGAAAGTAGGGCTACAAAATCCACATTTAAAGTCCTTTTGGTATTGTCTAGACTAGGGTCAATTTGCTTTAGCCTGTTAGCATATCTGTTCTAATGCGTGCGTGTGTGGGTGCGGGACTGCGTGTGTGGAAATGACTGGACACAGTTTAGGTAGAATAGGCGGGCTCAAGACTGGCACTGGTAAAAAAAAAAGCAATGGAAACCAGGCTTTCCACAGGTAATGGCGCTCGGCCAAACCGCATGCACCGAAGTGGATTCGGACCTCTACATTTTGCGGTGGTGGGCATGAACCATGCCACCTGAGCGCCCCAAGAACTTATTATTAATCTGTATAAATTTAAGTTGTTATGCCTTGTTCGCTCATCTGGTTTCACAATGCAGCCCAAGTCTTGTGGTCACCAAGGAGTTGAGAGCCTCATGTTGCTTTGTCAATGACCCTGTGAATCTTGTGACCTGCTTTTGGAGCATGACCCAGTGATTGAGCAAATGACATTTACTTTACGACTATGGAAAGACAGTTGCAACAGCTTTTGCCTTACATACACACAGGAAGGAAGGAAGGGCGTCTGACTGGGAGATTTTATGACCACGACCACTGTATGTTGCCATAATGGTATCAAATCAATTAAGTTCCGAATGGGAAAGGTTATTCCCAAGGGATTTATAGTTAATAGTGTGATAGTTCACCTTGTGTTAAAAGGCATACACGTGTTCATGCGCATGTGAGTGTGTTTGAGAGTGCGTGCGTACGTGTGAGCACAGTTAATGAGGGTGATGATGTCTACTGCGCTAAGTCGGTGTGGTTAATTGAATGCCTTTTGTAGATGGTATCTGGGTCAGAATGGAGAAATCAGGCTAAAGTCATTGGAGAGAGAGAGACAGACAGAATGAGCAAGAGACACAGAAAGGAAAAAAATAAAGGAAGACTGCGAGAGAGAGAGTGCTAGAGAGATAGAGAGAAAACGAGTAGAGAGATCGTTCTATCTGGTGATTGAGGCCAGGTACAAAGGCTTATTGGTATTGACCCTTTGCAGTGAGAGGGCCATGGTGGGGCCATCACCTGTAATCCTGAGGTCCAGTCCACTGCACACTTTACACTCAGACACTGATACAGAAGGATAAAACTGAGGAATGCATAGCTTTTGCTGTTTTATTGCGTTATTATCTTTAAGGGCCAGAGTCGTTCCATCTTGCTTCACTCCCCGAGTGGATATTGTTACCATGGTAACGCTGAGATGCAGTTCAGAGCAGGGGTATGTGAATGCATGGGTGTTGTAATGTCCATACACACACACACACACACACACACACACACATATTAAAATTATTTATTCATGTCCATATAATAAAGCCACAGTGCACTGTGGCAACACTATGGTCACACAAACAATAATGCCTGATTTATACTTTAGAAGAGCGACATATTCTGAGCTTGTAGATCGGCTATTTTTCGGGGCATTCACGTGAGGGTCCTACGGGCACCTGTCGATGGGTCTGCTGATTTTCATGCCCAAAAATAAGGATGCCAGGTTGAAAGTGGTTAAGCTGTGAGATTGCATTCATAAAAGGTTGTGATAATCATTTCTAGCATCTTCTAGAGTAGACTATAGTCGAAGGTCCACTGAACACCAGAGCAAACATCTGCCTGGTTGCCTCAGCTACAACAATTACATCTGGTGAACTGTGTAAAGCAGTGATTCTTCTCAACCTTTTCTGGATCAGGGCCCACTTGAAAATATTGAGTGTTCGCGGCCCACCCATCTGACCATTTCACATGGCAGCCATGTGAAGTGGTCAGAATGGTGGGCCGCGTGCATTTTCAACGCATGTTCATTTCAATGAGCAATCAATGGATTATCGGCATAACAATGAAAACACAATTTTTTAATATCTTTTAAAGCGAACATTTGTAACTCAAATCGTTGCTTCTGGGGGGGGGGGGGTCCCTGAAACAAAATATTTTGAGATGGGGGTCCGTGGCCAAATATGCATATCATTTTGGGTAGTCCTTGACATGAAAAAGTTTGAGAACCACTGATATATCTAGAAACATATGTTTTTTTTAAAAAAAAACAACTGTTAAGGTCCTTACACACCGGGGCGAATTCTTCATGCGAATAAATACGTTTTTTTTTAAAACCTTATAAAGTCAATGCAAGCGTCCACATCAGTTTCCCGAAGCGAAAAAGCGTCTTTTAATTATTCGGAACGAGTCCGAATTTTGCGTATATTCGCATATTCGCCGGTGTGTAAGGACCTTTAGGATTTAGAAGACATTTGTAGAAACGGCCTCAGGTCTTAATTGGTTAATTTATTCAAGAGTTTTCAGCATTTTAGTGCAAAGGACCTGTCAACTTGCTGTGCAGTGAACATAGAGTTTAGTGTTTTTTAGAAGATTAGAATAGAAGCCATCAGCAGAGAGAGAATCCATGGCAGTTATCTATGGATGGTAGTGGGCATTCACATGGGGGTCCTACGGGTACCTGACCTGTGGCTGTAAGTGGGCATTCATTCACAGCTGTCACTGAGACACTGGGTCAGTTATAATGTCAATACCAATCCTGATTGGTAATTGAACTCTGAGAGTGCGCAAATGGAACCAACGGGTCAATTTGATTTCATGTCTATAGGAGTTAGAAAGGAAACGGCTGGAGCGCACAGATCATCTTAAAGAATGTAATAGGTGCAAAGAAAATTACTGACATTTTGACAGCACAGAGTCTTCGTCTTCTTCAGGGTAACTCAGCAGGGGAATTGACAGTCTTATTTGAACCCTTCCCTTCATTATTAGTTGATTTGTAGAAGCCTGTTGCTCATCGGCTGAAGGGGGATGAGTGAGTCCAATTCATCAATGAGTTAGGCCTACCACATTGACAGATATAGAATTCAAATATACAAACAATGGCCACATAATACAAAAAAAAACATTTTAATAATATAAAGGTTATTGGATTGCTGTCAGTAATCCCCCACCACCAGTCTTTTTTAGATGATCTATGAGCTCCAGCTTTTCCCATGTCTGAGAAGCACTTCTCAAGTTTTAGTGCGTGAACTCTCTCACATCTCTGAGTTATATTTATTAACACTAAGGTAACACTTTGTATACCCATATGCATACCCAAACAGACATGCACAGGTACAGATTCTCTCTCAAACAAACACACACACACACACACACACACACACACACACACACACACACACACACACACACACACACACACACACACACACACACACACACACACACACACACACACACACACACACACACACACACTACTATTATATGGAGCATGGCAGAGACCTTTAGCCAACAATGTGAACATGGTAGCAGACCATTATGATATCTCATACTGTATGTCCCAGGGCATAATGTCTCTTATGAATGTATTGGTTTGGGCCAGCTGTAGTCATACAGTATGCGTGCATGCATGCAATGTGTGTGTGTGTGTGTGTGTGTGTGTGTGTGTGTGTGTGTGTGTGTGTGTGTGTGTGTGTGTGTGTGTGTGTGTGTGTGTGTGTGTGTGTGTGTGTGTGTGCGTGTGTGCATGAGTGTGTGTAGCAGAGAGTGTGACTCATGCCCTGTCTTTGAGGAGAATAGAGGGTGATCAGGTTGCTAGGCATTTAAAGAGCCACTATTGTCCAGTGGGACAATAGTGTCCCTGAGAGCAACCTCTCCTCTTTCTGTCTTTTATTCCTCCCTCTCCCTCTCCTTCTCTCTCTCTCTCTCTCTCTCTCTCTCTCTCTCTCTCTCTCTCTCTCTCTCTCTCTCTCTTGGTCTATATTTCTCTCTCACACACACATAAACACGGGTAAACACAATAAAATACATTCTCGATGCCCCCCTGGCTGAGGGCTAGGGCGGGAACAAGGAAAAGACACTGAGAAGAGTCACTGAAGAGAATGCAGAGAGAGAGAGAGAGAGAGAGAGAGAGAGAGAGAGAGAGAGAGAGAGAGAGAGAGAGAGAGAGAGAGAGAGAGAAAGATAGAAAGAGAGAGAGAGAGGAACGGTGGAAGAGAGAGGGGGGAAACACTAGCAGGGGAGCCGGGCTGCGAAAAAAAGGGACCTGTGATCATTTGCCATAGTGAAAGGGAACAAATGTAGCTGGAGGCACAGTGAGAGGAGAGACAGGGAGGGAGAGCGAGAGAGGTACGAGGGAAAGAGTGTGAGAGAGGGAGAGAGGGAGAGTGGTGTGAGAGAGAGAGAGAGAGAGAGTAGCCAGGGAGAGACAGAGCTACCGTGGAGTGCGTGCGTACTGGACACACAGAGCTTCAGAGAATACGCCAACCAGCCGACACTGACAGATCCACGGTCGGAGGAGAGAGGAGCTGGGAGTTTTGGCACTGCCCTCTCCTCCTGATCCCACATCTGTGTGTGTGCCTGTGCATGTCAGGGAGGAGGGAGAGAACACACACACACACAACGCCTGTCAGTGTGCCGGGGATCTCGGGGTAGGGCAGAGAAAAGCGTTGTGTGGAGAGGATGCTACTTTTGAGGATGACACCGCGTTTCTAAAAGGATCTATATTATTTCCGAGACCGCCTGAGAACCCACCACAAGCAACCGACCCCGCCGATCAGCCATGGAGGGACTGCTGTCTCCGATGAGGACGCGGGTAGGTTTGCCTGGGGACTGCCCCCCTTATCATTGGCTTCTTGTACGCTTATTCCGAAGCTTATTCTACGGTTGTGACAAGTCACTCAGGGTGAATTCACGGGCTGAGACATCAAATGTAAATGTCATGAAATCAAATGTGACCATCCCATAAACGCGTGGGGATTCTGTTCTGCCTCGGTGCGAGAACGAGTATTATGTGGTGGTGCTACTGCTGCCGCTGCTGAACCCTATATATCCATCCATGCCGCTGTCGCCGTAGTGATGATACAAGTCGAGCTGAGAAGTTGCCGGCGTTGCTAGGGGCGATAGGCAGAATGCCAGGGAGTGTGCATGTCACTGTGGGAGACGGAGAAGCCGCAATCAGTCATGTAAGAGATCACCATGAGCAACGCGCGGAGCGCTGAAATCCACCTGTCCATCTCTGAGACAAACTGGATTCCTGTTTTTGATCGCGTTGAAAGAGTGTGTGCATTTGTGTGTTAGTGTGTGTGTGTGCGTGCATGTGTGCGTGCGTGATCATGTGCACGCGCGTGCCACCACGAATATGTGCGAATAGCCCTATGCATTTGTGCACCGACCAACAAGGGCTTCCTTTGAAAGAGTGACTCAGTGTTTCAGAGTGGTGCCCATCTCCCTTTAGTACAAGCACAACTATCAGCCTATTTATTTGGGATACAGAGAGGGGGGGACAGTGGAGAAAGAGGTGCAAGGGAGCAATTGGGCTTTCAGCATCTAAAGTGAATGGGGTGAATGCTTGAAAAGAGACAGGGCTTTGGCTGTACTATTGTTCTTGTAATGTATACACAGATAGGCTTCTTTATATTTATATTTGCACACAGCCCTGACCCCTTCAACATCAGCCTACTTCTCTAAACCTACTGTACAACAGGGAACGGGTGTCATTGTGCTTTTGTATGTAGGGATGCTGATGAATGTGCGCCTGTCTGTCACTATAACACACGTCAAGTGTTTTTTTGGTGCCCGTGTGTGACATTCAGCACCATGGTAACAAACCCTGAAGCGGTGTGTTCCTCCTGATAGGAGATTGAAAAAAAGAAAAGGTGTTAGCTCCTGCCGTGACTTTAAATTGTGTCTACCCATTAATGCTTGTGATAAATCAATTACAGCCAGAGTCGGCAGGGGCCGTGGGGTGCAATTTACTTACTTTACATAAGCAGGGCTGCAATAAGCAGAGCTGTACTAAGCTATGATGTGTGATGGTGATTGCAGTTTGGTGGATGTTTCACGGCTTCTAGTGTCTCAGAGAGGACAGGGAGGAAAGGAAAGCAATTAAGAAAGGACGGGAGACAAGGAAAGGAGGAGAGAGGGCAGCAGAAGTAGAGGGGAAAGAAGGCATGGGTGATCCTCTTCTGTGTTCAGTGATTGCAGTGTTTGTCACACTTACAGCACACGGATGATTAATGCTGTTTCGTTACGTATTCATCGCACGCACTCTCTCGTTGTGCTCTTTCTCTCCATCCTGTCAGAATGAAAGTCATAGCCACCTGGCTCTCCCGTGTGTGTAGGCCCCTATACAGTACCTCCAACCTCGCATCTCCCCGTTTTATTTCACTGAAGGTACAGAGAAGTACCGCTTCCACCTGTACAATGAAGGACATACTTGATGTGCATTATAAACATACCATTCGTCTCTCTCTTTGAGTTCTCATACAACTAGCAAACTTAAGAGAATGATCTGAAGAGACATGGAGGTCATACGCTCGAGTATAACCTGGCAGAGACACTGGACTGGCACTGGGGGGTGTGGCACTGGGGGGGTTAACCCATCGGGTTGACCTGATGGTTTGGACACACACGACTAGTATTGTCTCTTCTCGTTCACCTATTACAGATCACCATCATCTCCACACTCCTCTCCCCACCATTTTGTAGTTTCACTGCAAATATTCATTTAGGCATTACAGAGAAGCCCTGTAGGATATACTCTTTGTACCCTCTGTCTGTCTGTCTGTCTCTCTGCCCATCCATTTGTATGTCTGACCGTCTGTCTGTCTGTCTGTCTGTCTGTCTGTCTGTCTGTCTGTCTGTCTGTCTGTCTGTCTGTCTGTCTGTCTGTCTGTCTGTCTGTCTGTCTGTCTGTCTGTCTGTCTGTCTGTCTGTCTGTCTGTCTGTCTGTCTGTCTGTCTGTCTGTCTGACTGCCTGTCTGCCTGACTGACTGTCCAGTCTGTATCCTGTCCCTCGCTGTGTGCCTGGCAGCTAACATGCGTGCTGTAACTGGTGTGTGAAGATTGGGGGCCTGTGAGCTAATCCAAGGAGAAGAGCTAGCAGGGCTGTTTGGGGGATTGACTTGGCTTCAGAGATACTGTGTGGCATGGAGTCAAGCCTGCTCCTATCTGTGCTGTCTGCCGTCCCGGCCAGACCCAGCCTGATTTGTCAGACAGCCATGGGAAACATAACCAACATCGAACTGACTTTTGAATTTATCTTCATCAGCCATACTGAGGTTCATTTACACTCCTTGCAGTGACAGCACAATCCCCAAAATCTCTATTTTGACAAGTCATTTCAAAAGATTAATGTTATTCTATCATTGCTCTGTGCCCTCTTTCAAAGTTTGGGGGGATTATCACTCACTACAGTAGATGCTCTTTTCCACATTCACAGTGAGTTAATAGCTTTGTTTTGGTTTGGTCCAAGAAAACATGCATTAACTTAACTCTATCTCAACTATTAGATGTTCTTGCATACTAAAAGAAGCAAGGGGATGGCTTCACATTGGAAGTAGAGCAGTGAATGACGTAAGGTCTTCCTTGGGGAAGTAAAAGGTGACCTCGCCCGCCAGATAAGAGACACGGAATACCAATAGCTTGCAATAGCAGCATCATGCCTAATCCGTAGCTCTCTGAAATGGGAAAATAGTGCTGAGGCTGCTGTATGGGGTGCCAGTAGGTTTTAGTACAGCTGTTGTACTCGTGTGGTTCCTCATTGTAAAAGTCCCTCCATTTTCACTGCACACTGGCTCATCTATGCAGCACTTTGGTTCCACCCCTAGAGGAATTGTTTGCAGTCAAGTTTTTGTCCTCTTTTCAGCTGGCAAGAAATGAAAAGGAATGGTCGAGAGAGAGAGTAGTTGAGGTTTAGCTAAATGAGAGCGTTGCACTACAATACACAACTTTTGTTCAGCTGCATAATATTCATGAAAGCCTTTGCTTCAGAACAAAGGCTGGATCGTGGATGCAGGATAAAAGCATGTTGTCCCTTTTCTATAACTCACTCCATCGCTATTTCTAGCTTTCCTCTGCCTCCCGGTTTATTTATGTAAGATGACAGTAATGGCCAGCCAGGCAGGGAAACGGGATAAGACAAGCCTCAGTGAGCTGTGCATCTATGTTCCCATGCACTGTGCGGTTACGCTGGAGAGCGGAGCGGACCGTGATTACAGGGCGGAGGTACAGCCGAGCGCTCCCATCCTCTGAGAAGTGGAAGTTAATGACCAATCTTCTTTTCCAACTCACACGTGTCTTCTGACCGCATTCACAAACAACACACGACTACTGTGTAACATAACCTCATCTATCGAGCTATCTATCTATCTATCTATCTATCTATCTATCTATCTATCTATCTATCTATGCTGGGATTGGACTGGATTACTTCGTGAGCACACTCTCTCTCTCTCTCTCTCTCTCTTTCTCTCTCTTTCTCTCCCACTCTCTCTCTCTCTCTCTCTCTCTCTCTCTCTCTCTCTCTCTCTCTCTCTCTCTCTCCCACTCACTCTCTCTCTCTCTGTCTCAACCCCGTTGCTTGACTTTGACTGCTATTTTGGTCCATACAGGAGGAGAGACAGAGGGCAGTGCATACACACAGAGTGAGAGACAGGCAGAAAAGACAGAGAGAATTACAAGTAAAGAGAAGAGCCTGAGAGGAAAAAAAGAGAGACATAAAGATTAATATATTATAATAATATATTTTATACTGTATATATACACACAGAGAGAGTGTAGTTTGGTGGTAGCACCATGGTATGTAATGTATGTATATAGGTCAGTGGAGCACTGGGATACTGTAGCTTCACTCACATGTTCCTCCAGAGAACATGTGTGTGTGCTTGTGTGACATGAGTTGTCCACACATCTGTGTGTGTGTGTGTGTGTGTGTGTGTGTGTGTGTGTGTGTGTGGGGGGGGGAGTGTGTCAGCATGTGTATTAGCTCTCCAGTCAGTTTCGTCTCTGTTAGTGGATCGATAGAGAGTAGTTATCAAGGGATTAACCCTGTCAATAGTTTATCAGTCCAATCACACGCACACGCACGCACACACACACACACACACACACACACACACACACACACACACACACACACACACACACACACACACACACACACACACACACACACACACACACACACACACACACACACACTTCTTGTCTCCTCACTCACTTCCTTCACTTACTTCTGTCCTTGACCCGCTCTTCTCCTCATCGGTGTCACTCCCATCTAATAGACTCTTACCTCCTGTGTTTCGGAGGGGTTGGGTTCGTGGTACAGTAGGTGTGTATGTGTATAGGAGAATGTGTATACAATATATGCACGTCAGGATGTGTGTATGTGACGGAGAGAGAGAGAGAGAGAGAGAGAGAGAACGTGTGTGTGTGTGTGTGTGTGTGTGTGTGTGTGTGTTTGTGTGTGTGTGTGTGTGTGTGTGTGCACACACTAGTGTCCAGCTGTCCTTGGTTATGCTGGCAGATGGAGCCATTACACAAATAGCCAAGGGCTTGCCTTGGACAGACACACAAACACACGGATTCTACCCGAAAAAATGATTTCCCATCCCCCCAACACACTCACACACTCGCCGTACCCTCATCACACTTCACCACCAAACCAATGCAAGGCCACCACGCCTCTCGCCCTCTTCCGTCTTCTCTCACTCATTCCCTTCCTCTATTCATCCATGGGGTTTATTTGCAGGCAGTCATTGGCTGTCATGAAGCTTCAGGTCAGCGGATGGAAGGAACCAATGAGAGGAGATGAGGATGGAAGTGACCAGGCCAGGCCAGGACCCCCTGCGGCGGTCTGCCTCGCTGCCTGTGTGAAAGTAATTAGAGGAGAAAAGCAGGGCTGGTGGGGTTTGACTCACCAGGACATTTGGGACTCCCTTTGGCGAGTGCACAAGATAGAGAGAGAGATGGACACACGCGCGAGCATGCACACACGCACACACGATGCAAAATATACACAGCAGGCAGCTTTGGAAAGATTTTAAAGGGCAAAGTCAGTCACATGCAGTATCTACTGAGTAGATACTAGGGTGTGATATTTAAAACAAGCTCACGGTTCAGTACATGTATGTACCTCACATTTTGAATACAATAGCAAAGAAAAACGAAACATGCAAATCATGAACCTGACATACTTGACCTTTGTTGAACATTCCAGGCATAGCGTCTTGGTTCAACTCACCGCTCTTTCCCCATTATTATGAAGGTCACTAGGAAACCATGATGGTCACAATACAGGGGATTTATAAGATATGGGAGCGTCATCTAGCTCTGGCTTCTCATGGGCATTGGTCATACTGCGGCTGGACTGAGTAGCATGTTGCT
The DNA here is from genome assembly GCF_963280865.1 of Gymnoscopelus braueri. Lineage (NCBI taxonomy): Eukaryota > Metazoa > Chordata > Actinopteri > Myctophiformes > Myctophidae > Gymnoscopelus > Gymnoscopelus braueri. The sequence continues at coordinate 11,945,158 of NC_137610.1, forward strand.
TTTGAGATGTGCTGGGCTCATGAGTTAAAAAGGGTGATTTCAGAATAAAAGTGTTGTGATTGATATCACACTTCCCGTGGTACAGGTCAAAAAGTTGAAAACCGTAACCGCTGAAAAACGGTTACTGAGAAATATCCACTGGAAGCTTGTTGTAGCAATGCTAATAGAAACAAATGGGATCAGCTATTAGTTTCTGACCAGATATCGGCCTTGCTAATACCATTTGTAGTGTGGTAAAAACAAAAAAGAGATACTGGTATGATATATACTGGAGATACTAGCTGATACCATTCCTTTTTTCTTTATTTTTTTCTTCAGTTCAAATTGTCTTAAACGTTTTATTTTCATCTGTGATGATGATACAAAAGAGGTCAGCAATCATGACAAAGCAAAACTTGAATCGGGGGGGATATTGAATTATTTAATACAGTATATTGTGTCCTGACTTAATGATCAGGGCTAAAGTTATACCACTGTAAAAACACACTGTACTGTATGCACCCTCTCACACAAATTCCAGATCTGTGTGTCGTACAGTATGTTGGAACACAAATCACTGTCCTAATGAGATACATGGGGTTGAAGATGGAGACAAGCAGAGGTTCCTAATGAAGGGTTGATGTGGTGTGTTGTGAGTGGTGGGAGGCCATGTAGAGAGAGAGAACCTCCCACTGGTCCCTGTTTGAAGCCGCTTCTCTCCTCTCATCTCCGTCCCTCGTTTGAAGATGTGGCACTGCCTGCATGTCGCATTTGAGCCCTGATCTCAACAGCGGTCATATCTGTGTGTGCGTGTGTGTGTGTGTGTGTGTGTGTGTGTGTGTGTGTGTGTGTGTGTGTGTGTGCGTGTGCGTGTGCGTGTGCGTGTGCGTGTGCGTGTGCGTGTGTGTGTGTGTGCGAGCGAGCGAGCGCACTTACGTGCCAGGAGGTGTGTGCGCAAACAAGTGAGTTTGCCTGTGGTGTATGTGCACAAGCGTGTATGAGCATGTGTTTGCATGCAGTGTGTGTGTTGTGTTGTACAGTATATGCTTGTATCTGTGGACATGTGTGTGTGTCAAGCCTCCACCGACCCACCCACCCCACCCCACCCCGCGATGTCAAGCATGTTAAATGTGCTCTTGTCCTCCTGAAGAGGCGTGAACCGCGAGATCAATCAGAACCCAATTGAGCGACCAAACGAGCAAACCAGTGACGCACTTGATGTTAGGTGTTGTCATGGAAACACAGGGAGCAGATTTTCTGCTTCATTGGCTGCCATCATTCCGAGGGCATATTTCCCCCTTTTTTATCATTTAGAAGAATGGAAAGGAGTGAAGTGTGTGTATGTGTATGTGTATGTGTACGTGTACGTGTACGTGTACGTGTACGTGTACGTGTACGTGTACGTGTACGTATGTATGTATGTGCGTGCATGTGCGTGCGTGCGTGCGTGCGTGCGTGCGTGCGTGCGTGCGTGCGTGCGTGCGTGCGTGCGTGCGTGCGTGCGTATTAACCACATTAACCCTGGTATCCCTATTTTAGTCAAATTTTCAATTAAATTTGTTATTTAATTTCCAAAAATAGCAGATATACAAGCTCATAACGTGTCACATTGTGACACGTTATGACATTGCTGATCTGCTATTTTCGTTATTTGTCTTTTGCCAAAGTATAGGGCGTACAGTGTCACTGGTGAAAGAGGACACTTCAGATGAAAAGGGCCTCTAGAGTGGCTTATTATGTATATTGACTCAGGGATAGAATTACATAATTGTCCCCCAGAGCTTCTCCACAATTATTCTTTTTTGTCTTTAGAAAATCTGAATGGCGATTCCACTCACCTTCAATTGTACAAAATCACAAGAGTATGGTCCCCTCTCTCTGAAGTACGGAGCCCCTGAAGGGACATTACTAGGTAGATTGTTTTAAGGGTAGGTAAACATTTTTAAAGGGTCACTTTATTTTTAAAAGCTGGCGGTTTATGTTTTGTGGTATGGGGAAAAAAATCTTATGTTGGCAGAAAAAAAGAGGAAGCTATAAAAACATTTATTTTTTTAAAAGGGGAAGGATTTTTTTTTGGGGGTTAACATTTTTTTTTATAGTTGCTTTATTATTAAAGGGTGTATAAAATAATATTTTTAGAGAATGACATTCTTGTAAAGAGGGATGATTTTTTTTTTAGAAAAAAAAAAAAAAAAAATCAAAGTGAGTGTTTTTTTTCCAAAGTGAGTGTTTTTTTTTGTTTGTTTTTTTTTATGTTTTTTTTTTCCAATTTCACCCAAAGACCAAGGAGATATGATTAGTTGAAGATCTAGACTCCTATCCACTTCCTTGTTAACTTAAAACTTAAAAATGCTGTATTTCGGCTCCTGAGTACTTTTTTTTTCCAATGAAAAACTCAGGCAAAATTATGAAATAATTCTGGCAGTCAATGTGTTAAACTCTGACAGAGGGCAAAAATTCAGGTCCAACTCTGGATCCTCTGTACACATATGTCGACACACACACACACACACACACACACACGGATTAGCGATGTCACCTTTGCTACAAAAGGTGACCCCGGAGTGAGCAGGTATCATACATCACCCTATCGCAAGATTGACATAGCTATTATGCACAGGCGTGTGCGCACACTTGCCCCCGCACACACGCAGAAAGAGGAAATAGGAGACTCCCATCATTTGTTCATCTCTTATCTCCATCTGTCACATCCTCTCAAGCATTTCCTCTATTCCGTATTCTGCTCGTCTTCCTTCGTCCACAGATGGACACCTACTTCTTTCTTTGGCATATTTTGCCCTTCTTTCAACACCCCCTTCCTTATAGGCACTGTGACCTTTTCACGTCAGGAGAGTAAGACAAACTTGGTGTCACTTCACAGCACGATTGTTCAGATCGGATTGGCTGAACATAAGCTGATCTGGTAGCAACGTTGGCCCCTAGGCCAGAGGAGGAACTATGACATAGAGAACAAGAAGGAGAGGGAGAGAAGTGAGGGAGCATGTAATTTGTGTTCTAGTTTCTAATAAGGGGAGTGCAAAGAATAAACAAACACATGACAGTCACACACACACACACACACACACACACGCACACGCACACGCACACGCACACGCACACGCACACACACACACACACACACACACACACACACACACACACACACACACACACACACACACACACACACGTCACACGTCACACACACACACACACCCCCACACACACACACACACACACACACACACACACACACACGCATGCACGGACGTATGCACACACACACACACACAAAATATATATATATATATATATTTTTTTTTTTATACATGTATTGACAGCATCTGCTGTGCTCCAGGTTCGACCTTCTCCCATGCACAGAGGGATGCAGACTCCATTAGAATTACAAATTAAGCCAACTGTTATTTTGGGCAGCTTCCCTTTTAGCAAGCCTGTCAAAAAGTAGCACACGGCATGCTTTTGTGCTCCTGCTCCATGTCTTTACGATAGAAGTGACGGATGACGGTTGACTCCAGAACATGTTTTTTGTTTGTGATGGAGCACGTTGTCACAGAGCTGCTCAAAATAATTCATTTTGTGGAGTTGGAACGTTTTTCGTACCTTCTGTGAGAGTTCAGTCAATTCTCAATTTCGGCGCGGCTATTAGCATGCACCGATTTTACATCTGCACTTTTTATGCCCAGCTGCACTAATGACTAATTCATGATTTACATACAAGAGCGCTCGCAGGAGGCAGAGGAAATTGAGCTCTTTCCCGCAAATTCTGCTACGAGCATTTACTGTAATGTGTGCATGTACAGAGAAACACATTCACACACACACACACGCACACACGCACGCACGCAGCCACGCACGCACACACGCACGCACGCGCGCACACACACACACACACACACACACACACACACACACACACACACACACACACACACACACACACACACACACACACACACACACACACACACACACACACACACCACACACACACAAATACTGTAGCTAATTTTCATTCACCACCTTCACACACAGTTCCAGACATATGGACACATATGCTGCCATCAGCCACACAGTCTTATTGATGTTGGACTGTCAGCCTCTCCGTCGCATGGCTGGGGAGAGATATCTACAGATGCTTGAGGGATGGATGGATGGATGGATGGATGGATGGCTGGGTGGATGGATGGATGGATGGATGGCACATCATGGCAGGGTGGAAAAAAGAGAGCGAGGGAGGCTGGAGGTGTGGTAGAGGAGGAATAAATCAGTGGAAGATGGCAAATTGGACTTTGAGGAGGATGGAGGAATCTGTAATGCCATTTTTGATTTCCAGCTCTTGATTTTCCGAGGCAGCGGTCCGTGGCGCTGCAGGGCGCTCTTCCAATCCCAGCCGGCTTTACTAATCTTATTGCTGCTCCTTGGAGGGAAATATGGAAGTAGGGAGCATTGGTTTAATAGATATGTCTGTCCCAGTGACCCATACCTGGGGACTGGGGATTCCGAGGTGGATTCCCATCCGTGGCTGAAAATAATTGCAGACCCTGGAAATAGACTTATTCTAGATATTTTTGTCTATTCAAAATATATGTATGTATGTATGTATATATATATATAACTTTTTTAGGGTTAGGGTCACCCCCACATATATTTTTCTCTTTATTGAAATTGTAAGAAAGCTGAGGAAAAATAGGAAAGGGAGACTGTGCAGACCCAACCTACACAGTAAAACACTAACACGGGATATTGCAGATCAGGCCAGCTTATTATGGAGGTGAGAGTCTTAGCCACTGCATCATGTTCATTTCTTTTTATAATATAAATTATTTTATGTTCTCCTCAGTGGCTGGAGCAATTGATCTGAATTTGCACACAGCCATTGACCCTTACCATGTGCACCTAACAGCGAAGCCTGTTTTCAGATTACACAAAATTTCAGCTGTTTATTATCGTTTTTGTGTTCGCTGGCTCCCGGGTTGCCAGATCATGTGCGCATATCCCCCCACGGGTATGGTCTAGTAATATATAATTCAAACAGCCAGGTATTAGCCTAAACCAGTAACAGTTATTATCTCACCCTGATCTTATACTGTACCAGCACTTCCGTCTGCATGGTAGTTTCATCAGAGGGGTGGTTGGTGAACATGCTTCTCGTTGCGTTGTGTTTTATAGCACAGAGCCTGACAATATTAGAGCATGCATGTTCTTTCTGCAGCACAAATTACACACTCACAGTTACACACTTTCACACCTGAATTCTGCTGATGGCTATAGAACTCATAAACACTTAGCTGCCAGTATGCAAAGTGTTTACACACACAGGACACAGCTCTATTTGAATAGTGCTCACACGCACCCAGTGGTGTAAAGTAACTAAGTACATGTACTCAAGTACTGCACTTAACTACAATTTGTACTTTACTTGAGGATTTCCAATTTCCAATACTTTTACTTCTACTCCACTACATCTCGGATCCAAATATCGTACTTTTACTCCACTACAT
>NC_137610.1:11955658-11980658 GCF_963280865.1 Gymnoscopelus braueri
GGGAGATGTATACTGGGCGAAGGGGTGAGGCTGTACAGGTGCATCCTCTTTGTAGTTCAGTTCGGTGTGTGCTCACTTTGTTTGTGGTTTTCATGCCTGAGGGGTCCCCGTGATTCATTGTCCATAAAGCAGGAGAGTGGTCTACTTATGAAGGGTTGAGAGCTTTATTGCCCTATAACCACAGGTGCTTCCTGTATTTAGATCAATGGGGGAACGGAGCCTTGATCTGGAGCTAAAAGACAAGAAGGAAAACTGATACAGCAGGAAAGGTCTGACAAGGATGCATCTTTTGCAAGGGGTGTGTTCCTTCTAGGGCTGTGCAACTATCAATTATCTTCTTACTACAGATTATTCTATCATTTGCTTTTCTGCAAATTATCAAATAATCGATAAGATAATCATTTCTAATTGATTTATTATAATCACCTATTTGTCTGATTAACCACTTAAAGGACGACTTCACCGATTTTCAACCTGTCTTCATATAATTGGTCCTCACTAATACTCATGGTAAAATGGTACCATTTTTCTCTACTTGGTCTGTGTCTCATAGGAGGGCTGTGGACAGTCCAGAAACCTGTCTACCAGTGACATCATCGTTAGGCATGATTTTTTCTTCCAACAAGATTTCACATTTTTTATTTAGATTTTTATTAACACGAGAACAATGGTTCTTTTTTTGCATTGCAACTTTCCAGGAATAGAAAGCCTGCAGTTTCTATTAGCTTGGATTCCCCATTGATGATGTCACTGGTAGACGGGTTTCTGAACTGTCCACAGCCCTCCTATGAGACACAGACAGAGTAGAAAAAAATTGTACCATTTTATCATGAGTATTAGTGAGGACCAATTATATGAAGATAGGTTGAAAATCGGTGAAGTCGTCCTTTAAGCACTATTTTATACTCTGAAGTTTGTTGTACAACAGTGTTGCACAAAAGTAGCAATATGTCAGCTATTTTTTTTAAACGAATATTTGATTAAAATCACTTTTTAATTTGATTAACTGTTGCACCCCTAGTTCCTTCCTCTGGCTCTCATATAAGCAATGTTTCCCAAACTATAGGCTGTGGCCCCAAAAGGAGGTCATGTGATTTTCTGACAGGGTCGTAGACCAAGGACAACTTTAATACAGGAATGCTGGGTCTTGACTCCATGTTCAACGCAAATCTCTCGTGATCTCAGTGAGAAACCAGCTGAGAATCATTAGTTTATAGCTCTGTTTCCCAAACAGTGGGTCAGGACCGATGTTTGGGTCACGGACCAATTTTTATCGGTTGCAAGTAAATATCCACTTTTTTTCGTTTCCTACATAAAAAATAAAACAACAATTATTTTAAAAGATTTTGGAAAAACTTTTCATCAATTAAAAACAATTCCAACATTTTTCTAAAAGTATTTCATACATAAAATGAAAAAATATCCATAAATATCCATAAAGAAATAAATAAAACGTTTAAGAAGTACTGAAAACAGCAGATTCACAAGCTCGCAATGCTGCGCGAAGCAACGCGTTGTGAGCTTGTAGATCTGCTATTTTCACTAGTTTTGGGTCCCGGGCCGACGTCTCATTTCTCTTTTGGGTCTTGAGCTAAAAGGTTTGGGAACCACCGGTTTATAGGACAGCCATCCATCATAGCTTTTCCCTTTCCACACACACATGCACAGAGAGACTGCACACACATGAACACGTACATGCACACACACACTTGCTATCCCCTGTTAAGTCATGTTTGTTCCATGTACCCTTAAGTCACCCCCTGGGGAGCAGGATCATGTATAGTCCATTTCCTCTCCTGATCTGTCCTGTATGGATTAAATATGTAACTGTGTGTCATCAAACATTTAACATAGTGTTACTACAAATCAGCTCTCTAATCGAGTGTGCACTCTGTGTGCCGTGTGTGTGTGAGTGTGTGTGTGTGTGTGTATGTGTTTGTGGTGTTGCTCACGCGTGCATATATCGAGCATGTGAGCGTGGCGTTTCCACATGCTTGAGTAGTTCGTAAAAAGTTATGTGTGCTTGCGGGGTGAAATAATAGACATTGCTTTGCCGGCTACACGGCTGCATGGCACCAATTCTAAAATTACTGTTGGTGATAAAATAGTTTTTTGTCTTATCCTGGGCTGCGTACATGTGTTTTTAGCGTGCGTGCGTGCGTGCGTGCGTGCGTGCGTGCGTGCGTGCGTGCGTGCGTGCGTGTGTGTGTGTGCGTGTGTGTGTGTGCGCGCGAGTGCAAGTGTGTCTGGATCTATTTCTGTGCACAGTGTATGGGTCCGGAAAGCACTCCTCGGCAGTGGCACTGCGGGAAAAGTGGGCTAAGTTTACTGGGGCAGAAAATGCAGGAGCGTGACTCACTCCAGCGCCTTCATACACCACCATCCTCTGAAATATGCCTCCATTGCATTCTGTCTGTTCAGTGTTTCTCCCACACACGCTCAACTCCAGGGCTGATGGGGGCTTTGCTGTATGTAGGGCAACAGTGAGAGAGTAAAAAAAGTATGTGTGTGTGTGGGGGGCCCTGAGTGCCTCTTGTCGTCTCTGAGCCCCTCTGCTGTGCATCTCCTTGCCACCTATAGAAATGATTTCAGTGGTGGAAAGTATGTTTGTACTCAAGTATACTGTACTTAAGTACAATTTTGAGGTATTTTTTACTTTACTTGAGTATTTCAATTTTAGATATACTTCTACTCTAGTTAATTTGCAGATTTAGATTATTATTATTACAAAACATACATTAACCACTTAATCTGTATTTTACACTTTATACTACGAAAAGGTTTGACACATTTTGGAAAGAAATTAGTACTTTTTACATTGGTACTTTAAGTATATTTAGATGCCATTACTTTTGTACTTTTACTTAAGTAAAATTAGAATAGAGGACTTTTACTTGTAACAGAGTATTTTTTATATTGTGGTATCACTACTTTTACTTAAGTACTGTAACTGAGTACTTCTCCCACCACTGGGTGATTTACTCTTTGAAGTGTGCCTGGTGAGTGTTGAATGAGCCATACGTTCTATACCGCATGGGACTCTCAAATCCAAGGTGACCTCTGTTGCAGGAAGAATGGCCTCTCCTTTACACAGGTCTTGATGAAATACCTTGCATTATGTGCAAACACATCACACCAAACAGACGTTCATTCCTCTTGTTGTCACCTTTATAATAACAGATTTAGGGTGCAGAGTGACGCAGCAGAATTGAGAACGCCAATGTTGCTGCAGAGGATGACACAGCACAACGATCGTTTTGTCACGGTTGGCTGCTCCTGGCCCTCTGTATTCTCTCACAGAGACAGACAGACAGAACAACAATAGACAGACAAATAGACAAGCAGGCAGAGAAAACAGAGAGAGAGACAGACATAAAGAAAGGAAGGCATAATAGCAAGCCTCAGCTATACTCAGTTGCGTGCCGGTGTCGTGCTCAGTAAATAGCAGATATACAAGCTCACAACGCGCCACTTCATTGTGAGCTTGTAGATCCGCTATTTACGGCATGCAACGCCAGCGTGCAACAAAAAATAAATCAAGCTCCAGGCAAATACATTACACAGCCTCTGAAGATTAACCACATTAACCCTGGCATCCCTATTTTGGGCATATCAATCTAACCTGACTCCGCCAGATGGGGCGGTGTTGAGTTCACAGGTTCACAATACAGCCTCCATCTGGGATCGCTCAGAGAGTGGAGCTACACCACACCACGGCGGGTGCGAACCAATCAGCGGCTGCTAGGGGCGGGATCTTGCTGAGACCGGATGTGACGCCATCGAGAAGCGCTTATTGCGTTGTAGTTCTTTCACGATTCATCATGGTTGAATAGTATACAAAAGAACTACTGCTGGCGCAGCTACTATACGTCATGTAGACACGTCAATATGATTGGTTGGAGTTATCACGCCCAGACGGTGATAGACAGACGGTCCCATCCAAGCACCTGCCAAGTAGCTTGAAAAAACGGACCGCCGTCTTGCAGCGGTTTGGCTACCGAAGTCCCAGAAGGAAGTAGGCTGTGAAACAAGTGTGTGAAGCAAGCTTCTTCCATCTGGCAGAGTCAAGTTAATATCAATCATCATACGCCACCATTTTGCACACATTTCTAAAATTAATAGTGAAAATAGCAGATCAGCACCACACACACACACACACACACACACACACACACACACACACACACACACACACACACACACACACACACACACACACACACACACACACAGGGCAGTAAAAACTGCAACCACATGATTCCTTCTTCTTGATGTGGACTAAAGCAGGATCTTTTAGAGAGTAGAGACCTATAGGTTCTGTCTGATCTGGTCTGAGCTGCTGTAGTATGCTGATCTGTGCTGTTCTGACAGCCTACTACTGGGTTACTGGTTCCACAAGGAACTTAAACTTAAACCCCATATGTTGTGGGGAAGTCCCTCTGGGATCTATACTATAGTGACTTTTCTGTTTTCGCTCGACATTAAATATCTTCTCTGAAAATAGCCGATCTATTTTCTGCTAAAGTCTTCCCCAGAATACGGCTGCTGGGGTTTAAGTGGTTGCACTGACTGACTGAGGATCTCTAGAACAAAGAGTCCCTCTCAGAGCCTCAGCCAACCCGTTGTCACACCATGTTTGTGTTTAACATATTGTAGGTTTTTCGGGTTTTTTCTCAAAGTATGCAGACATAGACAAAAACTGCATTTGAATATACTGCATATAGTGTGCCATTTCACCAATTCAGAATATACTTTCTCCGATAAAGGATGGCCAAAATGTATGTTTGCTATATGGTTCCACTTTTTTTTCGCATTTATCCGAGTTTTTATGAGAAGCAAAACAAATTAAACTAGAAAAATGTGCTCCTCGGAGCACAGGTCTCCGCTAGGGCAGGTAGCTTATTGTGGGCCAGCAATGTTTCACGGCAATCGGACGCTGTGTTCATGATTTGAGGCCTTTTGTTCAAAACGGGCCACTCCTGCAAACGATTGAAGCCAATCTTAGCCAATCAGGATGGAATATGAAAAATCGGACACATACGTTGTAATCACATGACTATAGAGATAATGTGTACCGATTGGTGTGGCAAAATCTGTAGGAGTAATATCAGTTTTTTAGCATAGATTGGCCTCCTGGTGGCGCTATAACAGGCCGATGTGAACATTCTGGGGCAGAGGTTCTTCCTTGGCCACCAGGGAGTGTGTGTGCACAGTTTTTTGCTGATCGGTCCAACGGTGCCTAAGATTAGCTGTTCACAGACGGACGGATACACACAGACACACACAAGGACGGACGGACAGGGGTGAAAAGATAATCAGCAGAGACAATGAAACAATTGAAAGTGTGTGCCGCTGTAGTTCTTTATTTGCCAAATGTGTTGTGTGGGGAAGCTTTGTAGGGAGTCCACCGTCCCGACAAACCCCCTCAGGGCCCTACAGAGAGGCGAGAGAGTAGACAGGTAGAAAAGCAGGGTGGGAGGGAGGGGTGCAGAATGTGAGAGCGAAAGGGAAGTGTAACCCATGTTACCATGCCTTAAAATAGGATTTAAAAGCTACAAGGAATTAGCAGTAAATAAAGATTTCAAAAGGAATATTTGTCATGAATATTCAAATAGAATCAGCAATATATTAAATATTGCATAAAATCCATGAAGGAAATGGAGCTTTGTGTCCAACAAAATAAGTCCCTGCTGTACAAATGTCCTCAATATAGAGAGGTCTCACATAATATTCACTTAAGGTGAAGGTGTTTTATTTTGAAGTGTAAAGTTTTGGGTGGCACTGGAACAAAACAGACCTGAGATCAGTGACACTTTTCACTGACCAATCAGAGCCCTGCTTGCTGCAGGAGTGAGTGAAGGAACAGACCTGAGCCCAATCAGAGCCCTGCTTAGTGCAGGAGAGGGTGAAAACAGAACGTCATATTCTAGAGACACTCTCTTTGATCTAAAACCAGAGGAGAAGCACGTCGCATCTTCCTGGAGATTGATTACACATTGAATAACGTTTTCAAAGATACACGTTGATTAAAGGGAGAACCTCCCATTGTGCAGTTGATTGATCCAAAACACAACGTTAGTGAGCTTTGATCCTGGAAGAAACTCACGTAAGTGTTAATTGACAATTGACCTACTTTCACCCACATGTGTGCTACTAGCAGTATAATGGCTGCACACATTTAAACCCATTGTGGCTGTGAGTGAATCTAGACATTCAAAAACCCTTATCTGTTCTGTTCCTATGTCACCTGTTTCTATAAAGTGATGATCCATGCTGTGTGAACCATGCCCTTGCACAAAAGAATATGAGAACTCAAACTTGATTGTTCTGGTGAGTGATTTGATTCCATATACAATGGTTTTCAAACATTATAATTAATGACTGTTATTGTTATTTCTGATAATTATATACTTCTGTGATTTATTGACTGAAGATGAGTAAGCAGTTTATGCTGATTGTGAATGTGAATACATAGAGAGTAATCCTCAATTTGGCCTATTTTAGGCTGGGTCTTTTAAGAGTGGATTTCAACTGTGGAAGTCTTTGATCTACAACCAACCGTGGTGAACAAACCCATCTGAGTCCATCCGAAAATAACTGTTGCTTTGATCTGGAGAACTGGTAGGATTGACTATTGCAAAGAACACTGAAGGAATAGTTTCATGGACATTTCATTCTTTCCACTGAACTGAGAAAACAAAAGGAAAGAAAAAGAAAAGAAGACACACTGGTTATTGTTTTAAAATCAATTTCATGTTGACTGATATATTTGAGCATTACGCTGTCATTTCAATTAATGGTATTTTTGATACAAGAAGTGAACAAGTTTTTTGTTGTTATAAAGATATTTTTTGATGAAAAGGTCAAACTGTATTTTGATATAAGAGTAAAACATTTCATCTAATCATTTAATTTACTAAAAGGTTAAAACCATTTCATTTCATGCTTTGGGGTTAAAATCCATTTAATTGATATACTGAGGTTAAAAACTAAACATTACTTAGGCTTAAAGGACTAAAAAGTATTTCATAAAAAAGCTTCAGGTTTGACGTCACAGTTCAATAACCTAATTTTAGGATAAATAGGAACACAAAAATAAGATACATAAAAACTTATGTTCAAGACTGACCACTAGTCTATTTAGGTGGTGTTTTTGTTTGCACTAATTCTACAAGCTGGAAAAAGTAAAGTGTTCACTGTCATCCCTCAACTTCTATTTTATTTTATTTTTAATACATTTAACTCTCTTTAAACGTATCTGTTGGTCTCTGAGTCTTCTTTATTGTTGTTGCTCACTCCTTAACTCTTTAATACTCATCCGTCCATCAACCGAACCTATAATCTTTGATGCACTAGTCCAAACAAATGCTAATTTGATAGAAGTAGAAATACATCTGTACCGGCCAGTGTCTGCTAATATACGTCAGGACTGAGCCCGGGTTACAGAACTTGGCGAACCAGCCAGGACGGTTGAGTACAATTGAGTAGCAACAGTAAAAAATAGACCAAAAAATCTAAAATCACAGAAAATAGCACCATGGAAGTTATATTGAGAGAAGAGGACATAAATGTCCTTAACTCAGTTATTGTAGATGGTCTAACCCATACTACATTGGATGAGGAGCTTGAGAAACACCTAGAAACGTATGGTTCTATTAAACACATAGTGCGTATTGATGATGCCAAATCAGAATTTCACCGTCACGTTATCCTTGAATTCCACACTAGTATGCACACATTAAGGTCCCTACTACCAATGAAGTACACAAGCTCAGTTGACACAAATGTCATCTTCAATGTGCGTGCCCTAGATAGTGTTTACACTGATACAGCCAATAACGCCACCAAGGGGTATCTTGAAGAACTACAGGCCATTGCTGGCAAGAGTGGCAAGTCATTTCAGGAAGTGCTCCAGGAGGAGCTGATGAAGATCAGTATGATGAAAGGTGTCAGTCTCCCTGCCAAAGATAAGATAACCCCCGATACATATTCTGAACCAGAACCCTCACCAGTGTCTTCTGGATCAACAGGCGCCAGTTTGGAAATTAAGGAAGTTGGAGCACCATCTCACCAAACTCCTCCTTTTCTGCTTGGCGCTTCTCAATACGGGATGGATAGGAACTTGCCAGTGTTGTTTCCACCATCCCCTGCACCCCAACGTGGTCAGTCTGAGTCAATTAGAGACATACCGACTACAATGACCCATACTGCCCTCACCATGAATGATCTTAACCCTCCTGTTGTGCAGCGGGTAGTTGTCGAGCACGTCATGCGAGCCAATGACACCATGTCTGCTGTGCACTCTTCATTTCGCCTCCGCACCTTCTCTGGGAAAACTCCCCGTCCGAACAGTGAACTGGACTATGACACTTGGAGGGCAAATGTTGACTTGCTGCTGACTGATCCATCCTTGTCAGACCTGCATAGAACACGAAAGATCCTAGACAGTCTGTTGCCTCCGGCCACTGATGTCATCCAGCATATTGGCCCTCAGGCCTTGCCATCAGTGTACCTCAACCTACTAGATTCGGTCTATGGTTCAGTAGAAGACGGAGACGAGCTGTTGGTCAAGTTCATGGCAACATGGCAGGACAAAGATGAAAAATCTTCTACCTACCTCAATCGCTTGCAAGTCACCCTGAGCGCAGTTGTCAGAAGAGGTTTTGCAGAGAGTGAACGAGATCGCTATCTCTTAAAGCAGTTCTGCCGGGGCTGTTGGCAGAATGACTTGATCACTGATCTCCAACTGGAACAAAAGACAAAAGATAAAATACCTCCGTCCTTTGCTGACCTGGTGCTACTCATTAGGACAGAAGAAGACAAACAAGCAGCAAAAGACAAGCGAATGAGACAACACCTTGGGCTACAAAAGCAAAGTTGTACAGTGCCCAAGCTGCAAACTGCAACACACCGTCTGACCACATGTACATATGCTGCACCTGAAGAAGAAATAACTGAGACTGAGCTGCTGAAGACACAGATCAATGAGATGCAGGCTCAAGTTGCTGTCATGCAGACTACAACTCATCGTAAGGCCAAACATCCTAGCTCTGAAACAAGTGAACTCAACACACTAAAGAGACAGCTTGCGGAAATCCAAGCCCAAGTCACGGATATGAGGACAGCAGCTCATGAAGCTAAGAATGAAAACCCAGAAGCTGCAGAGATAAAGATACTGAAGCAGCAGCTTGCCAAACTCCAAGCTCAGGTGACTACACCTCCAATTAGTGGTCATCAGACAGTGACATCAGCAGGTTCTCGTGAGGTTCCCAGGAAAACAAGCTACAGACCCCGTCCCTCTTACTGTTTCAATTGCGGAGAGGACAGACATCTTGCAGTTAACTGTGAGAGTGAGCCAAATCCTGTTTTGGTTGAAGAGAAGAGGCAGCTGCTTAAAGCGAAGCAACAGCAATGGGACCGCCAGAATGGCGTCACTGGCACCCAAAGGTTAAACTCCTAGAAGCCCCTGTTGCAGGGCAAACAGGGACTGAGAGACAAAATGACCGCCCTAGAGAAACTAAGAGAGTGAACAGCAAACTTGCTTCTGCTGAAACCGCATCTGTCAGACTGCCATCAAGACTAGTAGGAACGAAATGCACCGCTCACATCAAAATTGAAGACAAGGAAGTCAATTGCCTTCTAGACACAGGGTCCCAAGTGACTACCATTCCACAGTCGTATTATGAGAAGCACTTACCTTGTCATCGCATGAAGTCCATGGATGAGTTATTGGATGTAAAGTTGGAAGTAGAGGGAGCCAATGGACAGGCAGTGCCCTACCTTGGGTATGTAGAATTGAGCTTGACCTTCCCCGAAGAGTTTGTGGGGAAAGAGATTCAAGTGCCCACTTTAGCGTTGGTAATCCCTGATGTGAATGACATGCCCCAAATTCTCATTGGTACAAATACACTAGATGTCCTCTACTCCAACTATGTGCAAGGAAATGAATGTCGCCCTCAGTCGTCCCTTTATGGCTACAGAGTGGTGTTGAAAATCTTAGAAGTGCGACAACGGCAAGCCGGCACTGGTGCCATAGGCTGGGTAAAAGTACAGAGTGATGGCCCTGAAATAGTGCCAGCAGGCAGTACAGTCGTCCTTGATGGGCTGCTCATTATGAATAATGCTCATTGTGAAAAGTGGGTCGCTGTAGAGGCCGCATCAAGATCTTCCCTTCCTGGTGGGCTACTAGTGGCACGCTCCCTGTGCACCTTGCCTGTTAAGCGCCCCTGCCGTCTCCCAGTTATGATAAAGAATGAGAGTAAAAATGACCTCACAATTCCTCCTAAAACAGTGCTAGCTGAGATCCATGCTATTCAGAAGGTGATGGGAAAGGAGCATTCTGCAGACTCAAATGCCCCCCAAGCTAGAGAGCTGGACTTGGACTTTGGTGACTCACCATTGTCACCTGAGTGGAGAGATCGGATCACGAAACAGCTAAAGTCGATGCCTGACGTGTTCGCCCTTCATGATCTAGATTATGGCCACACTGACAAGGTGAAACACCACATCAGACTGAGTGATAATACCCCGTTCAAACACAGAGCTAGACCCATTCATCCCCAGGATGTAGATGCAGTCCGAAAGCACCTTCAAGAGCTACTGGATGCTGGTATCATCCGTGAGTCAGAGTCCCCATTCGCATCTCCCATAGTCGTTGTTCGGAAAAAGAATGGATCTGTGCGTTTATGTATCGACTTCCGAAAACTCAACTCCCAGACCATCAAAGATGCCTACGCACTACCCAACTTGGAGGACGTGTTCTCCCTGTTAACTGGCTCGAAATGGTTCTCAGTCCTTGATCTAAAATCGGGATATTATCAGATTGAGATGGAGGAAGCTGAAAAAGAAAGGACTGCCTTTGTGTGCCCCCTTGGATTTTGGGAGTTTAATAGAATGCCACAGGGAATAACAAACGCACCAAGTACTTTCCAACGGCTTATGGAAAGATGCATGGGAGATCTCAACCGCAGAGAAGTATTGGTCTTCATTGACGATCTCATAATCTTCTCGGACACCCTGGAAGAGCATGAGTCGAGGCTACTACAGGTCCTGAAACGACTAAAAGAGTACGGATTGAAATTATCTCCGGAAAAATGTAAATTCTTCCAACAATCTGTCAGATATCTTGGACATATTGTGTCCCAACATGGAGTACAGACAGACCCAGAAAAGATCGAAGCCCTTAAGACCTGGCCAGAACCCAAGAATCTCAAAGACTTACGTTCTTTCTTAGGATTTTCCGGCTACTATCGCCGTTTCGTACAAGATTATTCCAAGGTCATCAAGCCTCTTAATGACCTAACAGCAGGGTACCCCCCTCTAAGGAAAAACAGCAGTGGAGGGAAAAGTAAAACTGTTCAGTACTTCAACCCAAAGGAGTCATTTGGAGAGAGGTGGACTTCATCGTGTCAAAGAGCCTTTGAAGAGATCATTAACAAGCTCACTACAGCCCCTGTCTTGGGGTTTGCAAACCCCAAACTTCCATACATCCTACACACCGACGCTAGTACAACAGGGCTTGGCGCAGCATTGTACCAAGAGCAAGATGGACAGAAGAGAGCGATTGCCTTTGCAAGCAGAGGACTGTCGAGAAGTGAGGCTAAATATCCCGCGCACAAGCTAGAGTTCCTGGCTCTAAAGTGGGCCGTCACTGCCAAGTTCAGTGATTATCTTTATGGCACAGACTTTACTGTTGTCACGGACAGTAATCCACTAACTTATATCTTGACCTCTGCCAAGTTGGACGCCACTAGCTACAGGTGGTTGTCAGCCCTGTCAACCTACTCCTTCAAGCTTCAATACAGAGCAGGAACTCAAAACCAGGATGCGGATGGACTTTCAAGGCGACCACATGGAGAGCTCAAGAATGATGCAGTGTCAAGGAAAGAAAGTGAAAGAATCAAACAGTTCACTCTACATTATATGACAGATGAGGAAAACCAAGATGTTGTTCTGCCCGAAGCGGTAAAAGCTATCTGTGAAAGGCATGATGTCCACTGGGTTCACCGAGATCCTTCCAACTCAGACCCATCAGTCACTCTGGTGGAATCTCTGGCTATCCATGCCGATGCTTTACCCAGTGAGTTCCAGCAGGAAGACAATCATGGACTCCCGGTGGTTGCTCACTTGACGGTAGAGGAGTTGAGAGACAAACAAAGAACTGATTCAGATCTCCGAGCAGTTATTGAACACTTGGAGTTGGGAGAGCAGCCTGCTCCTACAGTACGACAAGAGCTCCCTGACCTTGCCTTGTGGCTTCGGGAGTGGAAGCGATTGGAGCTAATGGATGGAGTGTTATATAGGACACGACAAGAAAATGGACGGGTCACACACCAATTAGCATTGCCAGTTGAACTAAGAGCCACTGTTCTGAAAAGTTTACATGATGACATAGGCCATCTAGGTATCGAACGGACTCTTGACCTTGTGAGGTCGCGATTCTATTGGCCTAGGATGGCTGGAGATGTAGATCACAAGATAAAGACCTGTGAGCGCTGTGTGCGCCGAAAGACCCCACCTGAGAGGGCAGCCCCTCTGGTGAACATCACAACCAGTAGACCTTTGGAGTTGGTCTGCATGGACTTTCTCTCATTGGAGCCTGACCGGAGTAACACCAAAGACATACTGGTCCTGACAGATCACTTCACCAAATACGCAGTTGCCATACCAACCCGAAATCAAAAGGCACAGACGGTGGCCAAGTGTCTGTGGGAAAATTTCTTTGTGCACTATGGGTTTCCTGAAAAACTTCTGAGTGACCAAGGGCCAGATTTTGAATCCCACACAATCAAAGAGTTATGCCGAATCGCTGGTATTCACAAAGTGAGGACCACACCGTATCACCCAAGAGGAAATCCCGTAGAAAGGTTCAATCGAACCCTCCTCCAGATGTTGGGTACTCTAGAGAACAAAGATAAGTCTCATTGGCGGGAGTTCGTTAGACCTCTAGTGCACGCCTATAACTGCACGCGGAACGACGTAACTGGGTTTACCCCATATGAATTGATGTTCGGCAGACAACCTCGGTTGCCAGTTGACTTGGCATTTGGCCTACCTGTCAGCAGTCCAACCAAGTCACACTCCCACTATGTACATGATTTAAAAGAGCGCCTGGAAGAAAGCTACCGTGTTGCCATTGAAAATTCCTCCAAGATAGCTCAACGCAACAAGCTCCGCTTCGACAAACGAGTCGTTGATTCCACCCTTGAGTCAGGCGACCGAGTATTGGTGAGGAATGTCCGGATAAGAGGAAAACATAAATTGGCCGATAAATGGGAGTCTGACATATACGTAGTGGTCAAGCGAGCTGGCAACCTTCCAGTATATACAGTCCGACCAGAAGGCAAAGAAGGTCCACTCCGGACTCTACATCGTGATCTATTGCTGCCCTGTGGATTTCTACCTGTTGCTGAGTTAGAAGAACCTCCAAAGGCAACTGTGAACAGACCTAAAACAAGAAAGCAGTCTAGTATTGAAGTGACTGATGAGGCTGATATATCAGAAGATCATTCAGATTTTGAAGATCATGACGACTACTACTTACCTGAACATACATCAAACACTGACCTAATTGAAACAAGAATCCTGACCAGGTCAGAGCCCGTACCTCCGAGGGAAAGACAGACGATCAGGGAGAAAAACCAACATGCATGTACAGTTGAGGTGCATCCTGCCCCTGCCAACTTAGACGAAAAGGAAGAATATTGCCTTATTAGGCAACTGGAGAAAGACCAGCAGTGTTCAGATTCCGAAAGAGGATCAGCAGAAAGGACTCCTCTCGATCTCCCTTCCCCTAGAGTTAGGAGGCCTCCAACTCTGAGAGACAATACCTCGACCGAGCTCAGTCTAAACAGACTTGATAACTCTCTGGTTCATGAACACTCAGTACCTGTTGAACAAGAAACCATGATGTTTCCAGAATCAGAAGAGTCAGATTCCCCTGAAACAGAAAGAGAAGTTGTTGGAAAACCCACAGAGAATGAAACCTTACCTGAACCCAATATCATGGATGAAAGTCTCCCTGTTCTCTCAGACCTGTCATTTAGTGATAGCAACAGAAGCGACAAGAGGTCAAATGACAGTGAACCTAGTCAAGAAGTATCAGTCGAAAGAAGCTATGATCGTACAGAAGCTGAAAGTCTGGATGAAGGAACAACCCCCCCAACCTGCACAAAAGAAAGTGAAACCCCTATTAGACATTCCCAGAGGCTTAGAGCACCCCCTGACAGATTTCAGTACAATCAGTTAGGAAACCCCTTACTGTCTATAGCTCAGTCTTTTGTTCAAAGCCTGAATGTAGCTTTTGCAGATGCACTACAGAGTTTTAGTTATGATGATGCCCTTACCAAAGCACTGCTTGGTCAGTCATGTAGGTGTAACGTGACGTACACACCTTCAGGGGGGGAGGATGTAACCCATGTTACCATGCCTTAAAATAGGATTTAAAAGCTACAAGGAATTAGCAGTAAATAAAGATTTCAAAAGGAATATTTGTCATGAATATTCAAATAGAATCAGCAATATATTAAATATTGCATAAAATCCATGAAGGAAATGGAGCTTTGTGTCCAACAAAATAAGTCCCTGCTGTACAAATGTCCTCAATATAGAGAGGTCTCACATAATATTCACTTAAGGTGAAGGTGTTTTATTTTGAAGTGTAAAGTTTTGGGTGGCACTGGAACAAAACAGACCTGAGATCAGTGACACTTTTCACTGACCAATCAGAGCCCTGCTTGCTGCAGGAGTGAGTGAAGGAACAGACCTGAGCCCAATCAGAGCCCTGCTTAGTGCAGGAGAGGGTGAAAACAGAACGTCATATTCTAGAGACACTCTCTTTGATCTAAAACCAGAGGAGAAGCACGTCGCATCTTCCTGGAGATTGATTACACATTGAATAACGTTTTCAAAGATACACGTTGATTAAAGGGAGAACCTCCCATTGTGCAGTTGATTGATCCAAAACACAACGTTAGTGAGCTTTGATCCTGGAAGAAACTCACGTAAGTGTTAATTGACAATTGACCTACTTTCACCCACATGTGTGCTACTAGCAGTATAATGGCTGCACACATTTAAACCCATTGTGGCTGTGAGTGAATCTAGACATTCAAAAACCCTTATCTGTTCTGTTCCTATGTCACCTGTTTCTATAAAGTGATGATCCATGCTGTGTGAACCATGCCCTTGCACAAAAGAATATGAGAACTCAAACTTGATTGTTCTGGTGAGTGATTTGATTCCATATACAATGGTTTTCAAACATTATAATTAATGACTGTTATTGTTATTTCTGATAATTATATACTTCTGTGATTTATTGACTGAAGATGAGTAAGCAGTTTATGCTGATTGTGAATGTGAATACATAGAGAGTAATCCTCAATTTGGCCTATTTTAGGCTGGGTCTTTTAAGAGTGGATTTCAACTGTGGAAGTCTTTGATCTACAACCAACCGTGGTGAACAAACCCATCTGAGTCCATCCGAAAATAACTGTTGCTTTGATCTGGAGAACTGGTAGGATTGACTATTGCAAAGAACACTGAAGGAATAGTTTCATGGACATTTCATTCTTTCCACTGAACTGAGAAAACAAAAGGAAAGAAAAAGAAAAGAAGACACACTGGTTATTGTTTTAAAATCAATTTCATGTTGACTGATATATTTGAGCATTACGCTGTCATTTCAATTAAGGGTATTTTTGATACAAGAAGTGAACAAGTTTTTTGTTGTTATAAAGATATTTTTTGATGAAAAGGTCAAACTGTATTTTGATATAAGAGTAAAACATTTCATCTAATCATTTAATTTACTAAAAGGTTAAAACCATTTCATTTCATGCTTTGGGGTTAAAATCCATTTAATTGATATACTGAGGTTAAAAACTAAACATTACTTAGGCTTAAAGGACTAAAAAGTATTTCATAAAAAAGCTTCAGGTTTGACGTCACAGTTCAATAACCTAATTTTAGGATAAATAGGAACACAAAAATAAGATACATAAAAACTTATGTTCAAGACTGACCACTAGTCTATTTAGGTGGTGTTTTTGTTTGCACTAATTCTACAAGCTGGAAAAAGTAAAGTGTTCACTGTCATCCCTCAACTTCTATTTTATTTTATTTTTAATACATTTAACTCTCTTTAAACGTATCTGTTGGTCTCTGAGTCTTCTTTATTGTTGTTGCTCACTCCTTAACTCTTTAATACTCATCCGTCCATCAACCGAACCTATAATCTTTGATGCACTAGTCCAAACAAATGCTAATTTGATAGAAGTAGAAATACATCTGTACCGGCCAGTGTCTGCTAATATACGTCAGGACTGAGCCCGGGTTACAGAAGGGAGAGGGTTAGGTGTGTCAGTGTGTGTTTATACAATAACATAAGTAGCATGATTGCTCTTGAAATTCTGCTGATTAGCAACAATTATTGAGAATGGCAGTAGGAAAGCTGTGAGGGAGACAGTAACCTTGGGTACTAAAGGGACATGTGCTTCCTATCGTGAACAGCCTCACCACTATATACCACTGTATGCTATCATACACACCAAAACTATATCCTCTACCACTGTATGCCATCATACACACCAAAACTATATCCTCTACCACTGTATGCCATCATACACACCAAAACGATATCCTCTACCACTGTATGCCATCATATACATCAAAACTATATCCTCTACCACTGTATGCCATCATACACACCAAAACGATATCCTCTACCACTGTATGCCGTCATATACATCAAAACTATATCCTATACTTCTGTATACAATCATACCCACCAAAACTACATCTTATCCCATGCCCTCCAAAACTACATCCTATACCAGTGTATGCCATCTTATCCACCAAAACTACAAATATCACTGTATGTCATTATAGCCATCACCATTGTAGCTGCCCTGTAACATCCTGTTCAGTTTAAGGTTAATTTATACATTACTTCATTATCCCCCTCAGGGAAATGTGTCCTCTGCATTTGACCCATCTTTACTTAGAAGTAGTGTTGCCATGTCTGCTTATTATAAGCAACTTTGGGCTTATTTTTCTGTAAAGTTGCTTATAAATATTGGTAGTTGCGGGTTGTGTTTATTGGGGCTTGTTTCATAAGTGTAGTTGCTCATTTGGGTTTCCTTCCTAAACGTTGTTTAAACCGGTGGTTCTCAAGCATTTTCATGTCCCCATTTTTTGTCCGCAGACCCCAAACTGAAAAATATTTTGTGGCCAGGGATCCCCGTACTAGATGTGTGTTGTTAAAAGGTTTATTTAAATTTTTATAGCAGATCTACAAGCTCACAATGCGTCGCATCGCCTAAGGATATAGGTTTAACATGCTCATGTGGCCTATAGTCGCTTCTTTTGGGCTTGTTTTCATAGAACTGGTTGCTTATTTATCTTGAGAAATCTGGCAACACCGCTTAGGAACAGTGTGCAACCACAGCGTAGCACCCAGGGACCAACTCCATTTGTAATGCCAGTACCTTGGTCAAGGGTAAGCGCCGGAGACCTCTACCTAGCATGTAGTATTTGTTAATTTAACTCAGAGAGTGTACAAATGTAACATTTGAACTCTCTCGCTGTTAAACATGGATAAATTAGCACTGAGGACTTTACTGCGTGGTGTGACCAAATAAAGACCATTGTGTGTGTGTTTGTGCAATTTATATCTGTTCATGTGAAGTTGTATTCTGTGATCTTATTGGGTATTCTTGCCTATTTCGTTTCCAACACACATTCATTCATGCATCAATCTGCGGTACATTCATAGAACACTTTGAAAAGAAATGGGATGAAAAGAGACATTTTGAACAATTTCTATTTGTGAACTGTATGCTATTAGAGAAAGATGTGTGATAATACCCTTGCTGCCTAGCTTGCTTAAGCTTAATGTACAGTATGCAAAGCTCCAGCGTGCGTGCCGTGCATGCGTGTATACAAATGCACAAGCCTGCAGTAAGAAGGTGAGACAAGGTCATGTTTAGCTCTTTGACAGCTCTCTTTCCCTAATCACACAGGTAGTTTAAACCACTGAAACTCTATACTGTACTTCGTCGTATGATGAAACTATAGTGAAACTATTGGATCCACAAGCCTGTGGATCTGCTATTTTTGATATCCTAGAAATGTGTGGGAGAAATTACACCATGCATGAGTACATTCATAATGTATGAGAGGTATGCAGATGAGCATTGTGTGGGGGGGTTATTTCTTAGTTATTAATGGCAGGACGTTACATATTCACAGCAGGGAGCATTAGGACCGGTTTCATGGAGAGAGGAAGCCCTCCTGGGGCCACCAGGGAAGTGATGGATCTATGCACTCATTAACGCCCCCAGTTGTGCTTGATGGGCTTGTGCGCGTGTGTGTGTGTGTGTGTGTGTGTGTGTGTGTGTGTGTGTGTGTGTGTGTGTGTGTGTGTGTGTGTGTGTGTGTGTGTGTGTGTGTGTGTGTGTGTGTGTGTGTGTGTGTGTGTGTGTGTGTGTGTGTGTGTGTGTGTGTGTGTGTGTGTGTGTGTGTGCGGCCGCACGTGTGTGCATGTGCGCATTCGTGCGACGTCCGTGCGTGTTGTCCGGGCAGTATTTGCTGAGAGACCGGCTTTCAACCCCACCCCCAGTGCTAGTCCTGACCTCACAGTAGCTGTAGAGAGACTGATGGGGCGATCGACCTCGCCGACCTCACACCCCTGGAGGGGTCAGAGAGGGCAAAAGGTCATTGTCATTGCCTTTGTCTCTGTATGCGCAGGAGAGGACAGGAAGAGGACAGATAAGGGAGGGATAAGATTGAGCGGGTTGTCAGGGAGATGGAGGACTTAGGGGTGCAGGAGAGACAGAGAAATTGGATCGAGGCTATGGGTGACAGAAGTAATGGGCTGAGAAAATGTGAAACGTAGGTGAAATGGCTTGATGTAGGAAAGTAGGCGGTGGAAGAGAAATGAGAGCCGGACCAGACTTTGATCTACGTGGTCTATTTAAGCCATTGGTTCTCAAAGTGGGGTCCTTGGGGGGGTTCCAGGGGGTCCCCAGCAAAATGTGTTAATATAGCATCACAATAATGTTAACCTTTTTATACTTTGGCTATTCGAAATAGCAGATATACAAGCTCATAGCGCGGCACCGAGTGCTGCGCTATGAGCTTGTAGATCTGCTATTTTTGAAAAATCGGGAACATTTGTGCAAACCTTTGAATATATATACTTTTTTTAAGCGAACATTTGTAACTCAAATCTTTGCTTCTAGGGATCCCTGGAACAACATATTTGAGGTGGGGGTCCGCGGCCAAATACATATCATTTTGGGGGTCCTTGGCATGAAAAAGTTTGAGAACCACTGATTTAAGCAGACCATCACTCACTAACATGTTCAGCATAAGTTGCCACTACCAATATTGCCAGCTGGTCAGTGAACAAACCTCCACCTCTGCAGCCTCTATAGCATTTAGGTCTTCACTCTGTCAGCATGTCACTGAATGTGGATTTATATGAATTGCATCATGTTCTTTAATATTATGTATGTATCTTCAGCTTCTGCCCTATGAGGGGTTCCTATGTCGATTATCATGTCCATGTAATAACTGTGTATCCATATAGGCTCTGCCTCGGGGGAGGGGGGGGGGGTCTTAGAGAATGTGTCATGCTTTTGCAGATTGTTCTGGAGTATCACTTAAGCACATGCCACACCGGCAATAATTGCAATAAATGGTTTCCATGTTGAGGAGAGTGGCTGACTGATATACAGGTTCCCTGCTATGAGCAGCTATCAGAGGACACCTCACAATATGGTTAGCAGGTAAACTTCTTACAAGGTCCGTCAAAACGCTACGATTCTATTGCAGCACAGCTGCTTATGTATTCTTTTTTTAAAGATATTTTTGGGGGCTTTTATGCCTTTATTTGGACAGGACTGTAGGCTGACAGGAAAATGGGGAGAGAGATGGGGGGGAGACATACAGCAAAGGTCATCGGGAACGGGAGTCGAACCCGCGACACGCTGTCATATTGGATTACCAGTTTATGTGGTATGCGCCTGGACCGCTAGGCCAGCGGACGCCCCCTGGTTATGTATTTTGTATAACATAGACGTTACGTGTCAGTTAATGGCACACAAGGCCAGTCAGTGCCTGACCACCGATTCGTCATGGATAAAAATAAGTAACCGACGGGAGAAAGAAATTGACCGTTGGATACCCTTGTGCCTCACACAGTGTAACATCTCCTTCTTCGCCAGAACCCAAACAGACACTATCCCGTAGTTTTTCTGGGACTCCCCCCCCCCATTCTGTTTGTCTGTATCCAGGTCTTGCCTCAGAGGCCCAAAGAGAATGCTCTTGAATTCTCCTATAGAAAAACAAAAAAACAACCCCCCTCCACAGACAACCCCCCTCCGACCACCATTCTTCTCCTGCTTCCTGTCTTTTCTACTCCTCACTTCCTCTCTCGCTGAATCATCGCCCCTCAGCCAATCGCCCCTCTTCCTCACTCCAGAAACTGTTTGCGTCCCCACACCACCACCCCACCACGTCCGTCCTCACCCTCCACTCCCCTGCCTGACCCTGTTACATAAGCCTCCAGTCGGAGATCCAGTCCCATCTCTCGATCTCTGTTTTCCCCGATGTCTCCTCAGCAACGAGAGCCAGCCCCTTAATGAGTGGCCAACAAAGGCCCATTGATGGAGAAGCCCTAGTGTGAGAGAGGACGACCCCAGCCAACAGCACCCCAAACTGGGCATCAGCTGCCCCAAGCACTCCCCTCCGTACAAAGACTTCCAGTGTGGACAGTCAGAGACCCTGAAAGGGCATAGAGTGAAAGGGAGAAAGAGAGAGAGAGAGAGAGATTGGAAAAAAGGGGGTGGAGAGACAGTGTGCTAGACAACAAAGAGAGAGAGAGAATGAGCACCATATCAGAAAATGAGAGGGACTCATAATCTGGTACATTACTCACCTCTTTAACTATACGTGCCTTATTAAACGCTACCCTCCCTACTCCTCTCCCTCATCTTCCTCTTCAGTGTCTCCCAACTATAGCAGCAGGACCCACCCTTACCCCACCCTGTGTCAGCCAGACTGTCCGGCTGTCCGTGGATCATAACTCGGGTCAGGACAAGAGGCTCTGAGGCTCTGCTACGACATCAGTACTTGGACATACCTAAGGTATCAAGGGAAGCAGGTGAAGAAAGGAGGTTAGGGCCCCACACTGAGGAATGACGACTCACCTTTGATTGGAGATTCTCGGGGCACTGAGAAACCTCAATGCTCAGTTATTTGGTGACAATAATCAGCTGTTCACTGACCCTGCTGGTTTACCAGATGTGGACCACACATTCTTGCTGTTGTTTGGGAATCCACCCCGGACGGAGACTGAGCTAAGAGGCTTGACTAGTGAAGTTGGACTGTTAGAAGATGTCATGGCATTTCCCATCACAAAATTGGGATATTGTTTCATGCTTGGTGCTTCATTTCCTGTGAAAAGCTGAAACTTGAGAGTGGAACCACCGCAAGTTTTATTGAGTCCGTTTCGCTCAAACGATCCCAAGTGCTCGGTGCGTTTCTCTTTGGTGAGGTTTGTTTGTCAGGCCAAAGATGACTCTGGCAGGACGACTCGACGATTTTGAAGTTACCCTGGAACACATGCTCATGGACGTCTTTGTAAGTTTGCATAAAACCTTTTTTGTCCTTTCTTTTGACCTCAATAATAATTTATTGAGGTCATAATTTCTCTCTAAGAGAATTATTCTCTCACCTTCCGTGAAGTAGATTCATTAAAGAGTGCTTTAAGAGGTGGGTTCTTCACCATCCGTCTATTTTCGGTATTTGGCGTGTGTGTGTGTGTGTGTGTGTGTGTGTGTGTGTGTGTGTGTGTGTGTGTGTGTGTGTGTGTGTGTGTGTGTGTGTGTGTGTGTGTGTGTGTGTGTGTGTGTGTGTGTGTGTGTGTGTGTGTGTGTGTGTGTGTGTGTGTGTATGTGTGTGTGTGGGTGTGGGTGGGGGGGGAGGCAGTTGGATGACCTCTCTTGTGTATAATTACAGTTGCGGACCAGAGGCCAGCATATGTTCACGTCTCTTTCCAGATGTTGTCTCATTAATCGGCGTTGGCAGAAAGAGCTGATTAAACATCACACATTCTATGTTCGGGTAGTTTAGAGCCTTGTTTCTTAGTCAGGCCAGGATCCAAAACGGGGTCATGACTTGTTCTGACTGTACGGTTGTGGATAACGAACAACTGTGATGGAGGATTCTGGATATTGTGTCTTTTAACCACATGAACCCTATTCTGGGCATGTCATAATGCATTTGGCAAAAATATGCAAGCATGCAGTGAAAATAGCAGATCTACAAGCTCACAACATGACGCTTGCAACAAGTTGTCAGCTTCTAGATCGGCTATTTTCACTATTCGTCCTTCAACAAAGTATACAGGTATAGGGCGTAAGCGGTTAATTGTGTCCTTGATTCATTGCCAATGCAAGTGGCAGTGGGAAACAGTTGAGAGACATTGGTTTAGACAGAGCAGACTGTAGCTGCTAGCTGCCCAGTAATCCACAAATCTAACAGGGAATTTAACACTAACTCGGGACAACAGGCCTGCATGACTGAATCCAGGCATATAGCTTACTGAATCTCCAATCTTTTGGTCTTAGGGAAGGTTACTCAGCATGCAAGGAGGTTTGATGCACCGTGACAAACTGTAAAATCCAGCTACCAGTACCATCTTTCCATATGGAGAAACTGTGTTTTCTGTGGTGTATCAACTTTATATTCATGAGTATGCCCAAGGCAAGGCAAGGCAAAACTCTCTGAGTGACTGTTTCAGTAACCAATAGACACAAGCAGGAACAGAAGAGTTATTCAGTCACGACAAAATGCATGTCCAAGCTCTCCATATCTTAGTCTCAAAATCTGCGTGATGAATGAATTGTCTGAGTAAAGGGAAGGAATGACTAAGACAGAGGAAATGGGAGATGAAGGACAAGAGTGCAGAGAAAATATGATGGATGTGATGTTCGTGTTTCAGCCGCCCGTGACGCTTGGCTAGAGGTAGATTACTCAGGCCCCTGTGGTTTACAAAGCATTAGGCTTGAGGAAATGATAAACAGTTCTGCATGACATGCTCACATGTACACCTGCGGGCACACTCGCATGTACATGTACCACGTACAAAACTCACCTGCATACAAATGCATATGATGCACACGCGCAAAAACTCGCCAACGCATAATCTCTCTCACACGAACTCTCACTCACACACACACACACACGCACACACGCACGCACACACACACACACACACACACACACGTCACACACACACACACATACGCACACACACGCACGGCAGATACAACGTCAGAATTCCCTGTCGCTTTGATCTGCCGGCTGCTGTAATGAGTTTGGTCGTTAAGCTGCTGTTTCCCTTTAACAATGTTTACAGGCTCAGGCATCTGTCACAGCGAAGCATAATCTGTTCTTTCATGGGATACAGCTCGCTCCCACTGAACACTATCTCCCTCGGCATACATCAAACACTCACATCATCAGTGCTGCAGGGCACCAGTGTCACTGATGCATTTTGGAGATTTGAAGGTGGAATCCGTCAATCCATGTTGGCGAACTTCTCATAAGCGTTTATCCAATATGTGGTGTGATTCATTTTGCCCAGAGTTCAATACAAATGACTGTCGAGGGCCGGAGCGTGCGGTTCGGCATGGTCTGTATTATTCATGCACTACATGTGAAATGAACACATCTGAAAACAACACTCTGTGGAAATC
Organism: Gymnoscopelus braueri; assembly: GCF_963280865.1. Taxonomy (NCBI): domain Eukaryota; kingdom Metazoa; phylum Chordata; class Actinopteri; order Myctophiformes; family Myctophidae; genus Gymnoscopelus; species Gymnoscopelus braueri. Next base: position 11,979,427 of record NC_137610.1, read on the forward strand.
AGACGTCCAACCCCCTACATTTCCTCCCAGCATCCTACTTAGTCCGATTATTTATTTATTTATCAAATTTCTGGAGGAGGGTGGGATGCAGTGGTGGAAAAAGTACTCAAATGTTTTACTTTAAGTAAAAGTATCAATACTGCACTGCAGAAGTACTCTGTTACAAGTAAAAGTCCGGAATTCTAAATTTACTTGAGTAAAAGTACAGAAGTATTGGCATCAAAATGTACTTAAAGTACCAAAAGTAAAAGTACACAAATGTTTGAAAATAGCCGATCTACAAGCTCACAACGCGTCGCAAAGCGAAGCGTTGTGAGCTTGTAGATCTGCTATTTTCAAATAGCAGATCTAGGTATAAAATAGGGCTAAAGTGGTTAATGTATGTTTTTGAATATCATAATTTATGTCTGAAAAGTAACTAGTAACTAAAGTTTCCAAGTAATTGTAGTGGAGTAAAAGTACAATATTTGCCTCTGAGATGTAGTGGAGTAGAAGTAAAAGTATTGGAAATTGGAAATACTCAAGTAAAGTACAAATACCTCAAATTTTTACTTAAGTACAGTACTTAAGTAAATGTACTTAGTTACTTTCCACCACTGGGATGCGAAAGGTTATCTGGCCACTTTGCATACTTAAATTGGAAACATTCAAATCGGCCCTTTGGCCTCTTTCCATGCACAAATGCTCCACATGCACATGCGAATCTATAGACTTGCGCGCACGCTTCTGTAAGCCGAGAACAGGCGTCTCCAGTGAACCATCAAGTAAAGGCGGAGGGAAGTGAAATGGGTTTCAGCTTGTTTGGGAACACTCGATTTACCTTGCTGTTGTATCGGCAGCCCGACACAGGAGAGTTGTGTCAGGCAATTAACCCCAGCTGCTCTGTACTGAAAATGTAAGGTCAAGTACTGGTACACAAGCACAGTATACACAGTGTGTGTGTGTGTGTGTGTGTGTGTGTGTGTGTGTGTGTGTGTGTGTGTGTGTGTGTGTGTGTGTGTGTGTGTGTGTGTGTGTGTGTGTGTGTGTGTGTGTGTGTGTGTGTGTGTGTGCGTGCGAGCGTGCGTGCGCGCACGCGTGTGTGTGTGTGTGTGTGCGAGCGAGCGTGCGTGCGTGTGCGTGTGTGTGTTCAGACTGCTACCACAGATGGTGATAGAAACAGGGGGATCATTAGAGGAATACTTGAAATCATTACAGTAATGAACACTATTTCTCAGAACTCTCCCATTCCC
>NC_137610.1:11990658-11998158 GCF_963280865.1 Gymnoscopelus braueri
TGTACTGTACAGTATGTGTGAGTAAACCGCTCTTGATTATTGATGATTGATTATTGATTCTTCCGTACCACACAAAAACCCACGCTATAAACTTGAAACTTCAAATCAAATTCATCAACAAATGACCTCAGATATTGGCACTTGTCTACTGGAGAATATCACTATTATAGTTGACATTGTGGAAAAGAGGTCTACGAGTAACTGAAACCTTCAGATCAACATGATTTGTTTGAGGATTTCACATTACTGTTGCTCGTTCCCCAAAGTGTCCTGTAACAGTATAGGTGAGAGTGCATTCATTGTTTAAGACACTCTCAGGTTGCATGATTTCCCTAGAGGCAGAGGTTTGAGCAGGTTTCTGCACAGGGTTTCACATTTTATGACTGGCTGTAAAATTAGGACCCTGTATAGCTAAAGATCATCTGTTAAATTACTACTAACCCCTTTTCATTTGACCCAGTCATATCATCTCATGGACACTTTTGTGTCCAATCCCACTGGTTTAGGAACACAGGTGATAGACATTCTCAACCGAATGATTCAGTTAGCAGCAAATGCAATACAATGTAATGTTACAATTTTGTGTGTGTGTGTGTGTGTGTGTGTGTGTGTGTAAAATTTATTTTATGCTTGAAGTTGTACAGTAACATACAGTGGGTTACAGTGTTGCTGAAGCTGTGAGCTTGACTGTCATAATTCAGCTCGATTGGTCACTTTGATGGAGATTGAATATTCGCTGTCACACTGTGGTGAGGCATTGCTACCACTCTAAACTGGCTGATTGGCTGGAACTGGGAAGAGGCAAGCCCACTCACACGCACATAAACACGTGCGCACACACACGCACAATTACACAATTGCACATCTGGACGCGTACACACATATAATCTTTATTAATTGAGAAAAGCAGATTGTCTCAGGAGGGAGTCTCGTTCCCCTGATTGCATTCTTTCACAAAGACTCTCTCCATTCCCCTGCTGCCAGCTGTGTGCAAACAGACAAAGAAAAAAAAACATCTCACCATGTACGGTAGTGTACGCACATGTTTTCTTCGAGTGGTATTCAAAATATTTTTGGTCTATAAACGCACCCAGAGCTGGTGAGCGCGAACGTTCACACTGATGACTGTAAATCTACGCAGATGTTATTTTTTGTGACAGGAGATGGACAGATGTGTTGAGTGATTCGTCTTTCAGCGATGGAAGGCCTGAGTTATACTTACTTGCACACGGGTGTCATGCTCTGAAAATAGCCCATCTAGAAGCTCACAACATGTGGCATGCTTGTAGATCTGCTTTTTTCAGTGTGCTACCAAGTATAAATAAAGCATTAGACTGCATACAGGCTACCTTCAAAGCTCAATGAATAGCTCCTGTCTGTGGTGTTATGACAGTACCTTTTGACTGCCACTGAATTAAAAGGCTTTCGCTTCTATAGATCCATAGCATAGCTGCCCTGTTCTGACATGTCACGTTAGATAACATCTTTATTGTCTGATTTCATTCTTATGTAACTGCTGCACCACCATGGGGCACTGTGTGGATGGACAGCACTATATATGCTAACATAATACGTATATATTGGATAAATATAATCTCTCTGCAGCAGGCCACACTGTGTGAAATGCAGTCATGGAAAGCTACCATAGCTCAGATCCATTTAACCCATTAAGGCCGGGAACGCATCTGTGTGTCATTTTAAGATTTCTTTGGGCTATTTTTCGGAGGAAAAAAAAAACGTGAAAATGTGTGCAAATCTTTGAATATATGTATGTATGTATACATTTTTAACTCAAATGTTTGCTTCTAGGGGTCCCTGGAACCACATATTTTGATTTTTGATGTTCGTGGACAAATACATATCATATCATTGAGAACCAGTGATATTATAGCAACATAGTTTTTTACTTTAATAAACTGTTAGGATTCAGAAGCAAAGATTTGAGTTAAAAATGTTCACTTTAAAAAAATTATATATATATTCAAAGATTTGCACACATTTTCACGATTTTTCCAAAATAGCAGATCTACAAGCTCATAGCGCGGCACTCGGTGCCGCGCTATGAGCTTGTAGATCTGCTGTTTTTGAATAGCCCAAAGAAATCTTAAAATGACACGGATGCGTTCCCGCTCTTAATGGGTTAAAAGCATATACATTTCCCATATGGACAAGTGGAGATCACTCTCGTTTCCCCGAAAATTTCACGCACTCTTTCACACCTAAAGTTGAATCTTGATCTTGAAGCCGTTTTCTGAGAAAGCGCGGTTGGGTCGGGGAAAGCAGCAAAGATTATGGGATAAGAATAGGGTGGGAGAACCTCCTGTCATCTTGGCCCTGTCGCTCTCTCTCTTCATGCAGTCTTATAGCTAATGCAGATGAACGGCACTGTTCCTGCAGTCGGTATCGCTCTGATGGATGCGGGTCTCTATCCCAGTTAATTGAGCGATATCTACTGTACGTGCAGAGAACACAGCCATCTTTGTTTCATGGTCAACGTGTGTGACACAGCTGAACACGGCACGCCTCGTTACCCACAGAACAATGAGGACTGGCAAAGCAGCAGGGAGAGAGAAGTCTTCCTTCTCATCTCTCGGAATCACTTGCTTTGCTACAGTAAAGCTCATTTTCTATTCTCGTCTCTCATAGCCCCCCCCCCCCCCCCCCCACCCACCCAAGAGACCCATCTTCATTCCATGTCATGTTTCTTCTCTCGCTCTCTCAATCTTTTGGTCCTTTCTTGTTCCCCTGCCATGGCTCCTACATGCTTCCGCCACACAGTGTAACGCTCTGTGATGCTCATTATAAAAGCTGTTAAGAACCTATGGCTTCTTCTGCTGTACAGTTGTTCTCTACTCTGGTCCTCGGGGTGCCACAGATTACTACTGCTCATTGTCTGCTCTGGGAGGTCAGTAATGGCATGTACCTGCCTGGTGCCCCACATCAAAATTAGCTGCTGATTTGGCGGCTAGAATGAAAACTAGTTGTACTTTGGCTGTACTCCCCGAGAGCAAAGTTGCGAACTGTTGCACTATAGGAGAACAAAAGAAAAGAATAGAATGAGATACAGTGGCTCATAAATAGCTGAATGGGGCTAAAATTTGCATTTATTAGGAACTCTGCATACGGTTAGCATAGCATGTCGACACACAGACAATGAAGTAATAAAACAGCTGTACCGTCACCCTGTCTGACAGCCAAACTATGTGGACATTCGTTTTCAAAGTAAAAGAAATTGAAGGTTTAACAAAAATGTCTTGTTTTGACAGTTTTACCCAGCAGCTATAACAGGGAGGCTTTCTGTTTGCATTGTTGGAATGTAAGCGCGGCATGAGAGCTAGACTTAGCGTACCCCTCTTTCTTTGTTATCCAGCTATCACGATAAGCTGCTCAACCTTTTTCTGTGAAATTAAGAAACAAAAACAACAATGACACGCCGAAGACGGAGGGGAGGGTGCGAGAAAGAAACAGAAGACAAACGAGTTGGAGCGTTTAAAGATTTCATAATGGCAGGGGGAAAAACATTTCAATTTCTTAGGGCGGTTGCGTGTTCTCCAAGGAAACATGTTGTTGTCAGTGAGGCGCTGTGGGGGGGCCTAGGGGAGGATGGGTTTGGGGCAGGGGGGTGAATCATTGTCAGAAAGGGAGTGATTTACCCCCCTCTCCTATACCCACCCACCACACACACACACACACACACACACACACACACACACACACACACACACACACACACACACACACACACACACACACACACACACACACACACACACACACACACACACACACACACACACACACACACACACACACACACGCATTCATGATGCGAGGAGGAATGTGAGCAGACAATAGCAAGACTGTAACATACCACCGGGCTTGTCTGTCTGTTTAGCCGTATCCAGGCTTTAGTTGTGCCTGATGGGGATTCGAGGCAGGAATACTAATCAATGTTTGTTACCTTTTAAACGTGCCGGCCGCACCAATCACTGAGAAGGTCAGCAGTGGACTCTGGGCATGGTGGGAAGAGACCCGACACCCTGCCCTGCTTAAATGGCACTAATCCAATCGTATATAGATGTCGAACTCACAATTCATTTGTGTGTGTGTGTGTGTGTGTGTGTGTGTGTGTGTGTGTGTGTGTGTGTGTGTGTGTGTGTGTGTGTGTGTGTGTGTGTGTGTGTGTGTGTGTGTGTGTGTGTGTGTGTGTGTGTTATTCGGACAGTTGTTTGCCGGTGTGCTCGGCTGTTACCGCAAAAACAATTACTGGCCTCCTGCTGGTGGACTCGTAGCCGAGAGCGTTGCGTACTTGATTGTGCAGCCAAGCTACAGCCTATTGATTCCCAGGGATCTCCTCTCGCCCTGAGGACTAATGATGAGAGAGAGAGAGAGAGGGAGAGCTGCGGTCAGGGAGACTGACATGCTCAAAGAGGAAGAAAGAGTAAGGAGAAAAAGTTACAGGGGGGGGGGGGGGGGGAAGAGAGAGAACGTGGGAGAAGAAGAGGTGGGAATATCTGAGTGGCTGTAGGGCTTCTCGGGGCTCCCATGCACCACCACGCCCTGTTTTGGGATGAAAGCGGCGGACCCCTGCCCTCCTCCCTCTCCCCACAGAAGCAGTTCAGAGAAGGGAAAAAAGTGTTTTGGAAGGGAGAGGAAGGGGGGACTGCCCCTGCCGCCCTCCACCCCCCCCCCCCATGCTCTTTCATCCCTCTGTGTTTATGATTTTTTTCTCCCCCTCCCCCCTTTTATTCCTAATCCAAAATCAACCCGGGGTTCCCCTGTACACCAGGCACAGCTGCGGCCGTGCGCGTGGAGATGAGAGTAAATGAGCAAAGAGAGGGAGTGAACAATGAAAGGGCTGATGATGGCCTACTGGTTTTGAGTGAATTGTGAAGAAGCTGTAAGCCTCTCATACTGGGATAGTGGGCCCCTAACATGGCCAGACTCCATGGAGACAGTTGTCTAGCTACAGTACCTTTGTGAGGACCTAAATAATGTCCTCATGTTTAACTGAGAACTCAGAGAAATCTGAAGTATTGATTGCCGGTGGTGGAAGACGTACTCAGATTTCTTTTAAGTAAGAGAGAGAGAGAGAGAGAGAGAGAGAGAGAGACAGAGAGAGAGAGAGAGAGAGAGAGAGAGAGAGAGAGAGAGAGAGAGAGAGAGAGAGAGTAAAAGTAAAGCAATAGCACAATGTAGAATTACTCTCTGTTACAACTAAAACTCCTGTATTCAACATTTTGCTTGAGTAAAAGTATTGGCACGGGATTGGCATCAAAATGTATTTACAGTACCAAAGTAAAAGTACTCTTTAGGAATAGCCCATTTCACAATATTTGGCAAAAAAAAAAAAAAAAGCACATCTACAACGCAAGCTCACAACGTGTCACATTGCAACACGTTGAGCTTGTTGATCGGCTATTTTTTATTTGAGTATATTTCAATTTTTCAATTTCCACTGCATCTCAGAGGCAATTACCACTTAACCACTTAAAATATGGGTTGGTAAGTGGTTAATGTATGTTTTGTAATAATAGCAATTATTGCAATGTGTATCAATACTTAAGCCATATAAAATATGGCTTAAAGGGATACTTCACTTTCGGGCCGGGGACACATTTAAAAAAAATATTAAAAATAAATGAAAAAAGTTATGGAAAATTCATGGCCCCCTCACACATTAGTAGGACACTGCGTGTCGTGAGGGGGCCATGAATTTTCCATAACTTTTTTCATTTATTTTTAATATTTTTTTTAAATGTGTCCCCGGCCCGAAAGTGAAGTATCCCTTTAACTCATTGGCCGCCATTATCGCATTAACGCGATCTAATAAATAGCGCGCTTGGCCGCCAGGATCGCATTAATGCGATCTAACGTCTTTATTGATCTTTATGCTCTGATCACGCTATTCTGTTATGAATCAGGCTAAGTTTCGGGTTCCACTTACTTCAACCACCACTGCATCCGGTTCCATGACTTGGGTTCCGTTTTCGGTTTTACATTTTTCCCCCCAGTCATTTTCGACCATAATAGGGAAACAAACGGTTTTTCACACGCTATGAAAAGCGATCGGAGACCTCCCCTCCTATAATCTATGGTCTGGGTGACGAACAGTCATCCCCGTTGTGCATCACAAAGTAATTTTCGCCGATAACAGAATCTGGGACATTTCACTTCCGGTTCATGTGTTTCACTGTGTGAGTGGGTCTGGGAGGGGGCGAGTGTGATCGAGAGGCGATCAAGCTTGGTATGTGCTGCTCTCTGGTGGTGGAACGACCAAAACGATTCAAGTGTCAAGGTAGACTTTCTAGATGTGAATTAAATAACAAAATAACGAAACAAAAAAACACGAAAATCGCTGGCAAGGGCTGCTATGAACGAGGTTTTAACTCTGGCAGTCAATGAGTTAAGTGGTTAATGTATGTTTTGTAATAATAGTCTAATTCTGCAAAGTAACTAGTGACTAAAGTGTTTAAATAATTGTAGTGTAGTCAAAAGTACAATAATTACCTCTGAGATGCAGTGGAAATTGAAAAATGGAAACTCAAATAAATTAAAAGATACCTCAAAATTGTACTTAATTATACAGTACTTGAGTGAATGTACTTAGATACTTTCCACCACTGTTGATTGGCAAGTATTAAAACATATTTTGGACAACGTTTCCTAGTATTTAGTTCAAGAATAGTAGGACATATAGTATGAATTAAGTGTGCGTGTGCGTGTGCGTGTGCGCGTGCGTGCGTGCGTGGCGTGGCGTGGCGTGGCGTGGCGTGGCGTGGCGTGGCGTGGCGTGCATGTATGATCAGCACTGGCCTGGTCCCAGCAGTGTGAGGCCCTAGAGGTCCCCATCTGGCAAAACCAGGCCCTTACTTCCCACATGGCTCAAAACGGATGCTTAATTAGATCTCCTGATCTAGTCTCAGACATTACCACACACACACACACACACACACACACACACACACACTTTATATGGTGAGAAAGAGAAACGGGGAGAGCGATGAGTGCGGGGTGTTGGGAAGAGTTCGGATGAATTCCATTTCCACAAAACAGGATGTGGAGACCCCTAACTGTGCTTTAAATATCCCACACAATCAGTGGTCTTTGTCAGGCAGAAAGATAACAGGACTCAACGAGAACTGAGACACTGTGACTCATATGAAGGAACCTATTCATAATCTGTAGCGTGTGTGTGTGTGTGTGTGTGTGTGTGTGTGTGTGTGTGTGTGTGTGTGTGTGTGTGTGTGTGTGTGTGTGTGTGTGTGTGTGTGTGTGTGTGTGTGTGTGTGTGTGTGTGTGTGTGTGTGTGTGTGTGTGTGTGTGTGTGCGCTCGCGCATGACTGCGTATGTGTGAATGTGTGAATGTATTGAGTTTTTGTGAGACTGATGGAGCAACTGTGACTGAGAAAAAGAACAATGCAAGGGAATACATAATAAGAAATCATTGTACAATCCAGAGAGTAATAGACCCATAATCCATAATGGTGTGTAGACAGA
>NC_137610.1:12000658-12002150 GCF_963280865.1 Gymnoscopelus braueri
CGTGCGTGCGTGCGTGCGTGCGTGCGTGCGTGCGTGCGTGCGTGCGTGCGTGCGTGCGTGCGTGCGTGCGTGCGTGCGTGCGTGCGTGCGTGCGTGCGTGCGTGCGTGCGTGCGTGCGTCTGTGAGTACGCGCTCGTGCAGCCGCACACACACAATCATAACAACCTCAGAAATGTGCCCATTCCTTTCATTTGTCCACCAGACCAACCATAGCAGCCTGAACTGCGTCTTTGCCTCCATGTGCCATTGCTACGGTAACGCCAGTCCATCCGTCCGTCCGCCCGTCCCCCCCCTCTCTTCCCGCTGAGTGTTTGCACCGCGAGGCCCACGCGACCTTTCCCATGATTCTACAGGGCTCTCAGCATACACACACACACTCACACACACTCAGAATCATGGGAAATGCTACCCTTTCAAAGCCACCCCCCCCACCCCCCAAACCTTCTCCCTAGCATAACAAATATTTGCTGGCCTCCTAAATTACAGCTGCTGAGAGGTGAACTTCTCTCATGCCCCCACCCTCCACTGGAAAAAGTACTCACATTTTCTCCTTAAGTAAAAGTATCAATACTGCAATGTAGAAATACTCTGTTACAAGTAAAAGTCCGGAATTCTAAATTTACTTGAATAAAAGTACAAAAGTATTGGTATCAAAATGTACTTAAAGTACCAAAAGTAAAAGTACTCATTATGCGGAATAGTTATGCAGAAGTTTTCAAATGTATAGAACTCTTTTGAAAATAACAGATCTACAAGCTCACAACGCGTTGCGTCGCGACACATTGTGAGTTTGTAGATCTGCTATTTTTCAAATGGCCTAAATGTATATAGGGCTGAAGTGGTTAATATATGTTTTGTAATAATCAAAATCTACAAAGAAACTAGTAATTGAAGTTTTCAAATAATTGTATTGGAGTAAAAGTATAATATTTGACTCGTAGAAGTAAAAGTATAGAAAATTGGAATTACTCCAGTAAAGTAAAAGTACCTGAAAATTGTACTTAAGTACTAGTACTTAAGTAAATGTACTTAGTTACTTTCCACCACTGCCTCCACCTCCTGCAGTGATCCAGCCACTGACTCATGCAGTGGAAAAGTCACGCTGGAGGAATGCTGCACATTCCACACACATTTCTCCAGAGGCCATGAGACATGGAGAGAGAGCGACAGGAGGTCCTGAGATAGAGGGGAGAGGGGGTCCTGAGATAGAGGGGAGAGGGGAACGCTGTGAGCTCATGGAAATCAAATGGAGGGAAATCAGAGGGGACACAAAATGTAGCCAAATCCTCTAGCTATTGTAGCTTTCCAATCATTTAAGCTCTGCATTTGCGTGTGTGTGTGTGTGTGTGTGCGCGCGTGTGTGTGTGTGTGTGTGTGTGTGTGTGTGTGTGTGTGTGTGTGTGTGTGTGTGTGTGTGTGTGTGTGTGTGTGTGTGTGTGTGTGTGTGTGTGTGTGTGTGTGTGTGTGTGTGTGTGTGTGTGTGTGTGTGTGT
>NC_137610.1:12002350-12004850 GCF_963280865.1 Gymnoscopelus braueri
TGTGTGTGTGTGTGTGTGTGTGTGTGTGTGTGTGTGTGTGTGTGTGTGTGTGTGTGTGTGTTAGCCTGGTAAACCACCCCGGACGCAGAATTCACATTTCATTTGATGCTGAAATCAAATGAAATGTGAATTCCGCGGTTTGTGTGTGTGTGCCTATTTCTCCCATTGTGTCTGCTTAGCTGGGAATATGTTTAGGGGCTTGGATAGATCTCTTTTTTTGGGGGGGGGCTTTTTTTATGCCTTTATTGATAGGATAAGATTGTATGGATGCCAATGTCATTCTGCTTGTCTGATTCTTTATCGATTTCCCTGATCACGTTTTTGTGTGGAAAAATAGTAGGCCTACACAGGTCTTCAACTGTTTTATTATTTCTGAGTCTGAACATAGTGTAGAAACAGTCGAAAAAAGGCCTGCATGTCTGTCTAATAACATCTGAACATGTTAAAATAAATGACAATGCTCCTCATCTTTCAGCAGCATAGACACATGACTTCATCGTTTTGCAATGAGCTGCTATCAGAAAAACATCCTGGCATTGATCAAAGGAATTGACAAGCTCGGAGGCATACAACGTCGATTCTCAGAGTTACTGTAATGATTCCGGTTCTTGATTCCCATCCCCAGGCTTAGATTCTGATCTGAGTTTAATCGAATTAGTCACCGGTGCAAAGTAGTGAGTAAGGGCAAGGAATGACAAACGCAGACATGTGAAAGCAGTGAAAGAGAGGGGTGAAATTAGGACGAAAGTAAGTGAATGTAGAGAAAGACAGAGAGAGAGATGTCCTCCATATCCCATTGCTATACTGCCTACAGTACACCGATGCACATATATTTGCAAAGCCAAAATACTTGGTTTTAGAATATTTACTATAGGCTTACTTTGCAATAAATGATTTATACCATGGTAATAAATTACTGACTTTGATTAGCAACAAAATGGTACGAACAGTCATTCCTCACTGGCATTGACACACTGATGCATGCATTGCACACGCTCGCGCGCGCACCCGCAAGCACACGCACGCACGCACGCACACGCACACACACACACACACACACACACACACACACACACACACACACACACACACACACACACACACACACACACACACACACACACACACAGCAGTATATTATAGATTATGATTAACCGCCTTCACATGAATCACTGTGGGCTTAGGAGAGCAGGTCAATCTGCCAACAAATACTGAGTGTTCATTTAACTCAATGTGTGTGCAAATGTAACCAAATGAACCCTGTGAGGGTACATTTGTACACAGTTACAAATGGATAAATGAACACTGAGGATTTTATTGTGTATAACACCGCACTGTGCTGTATTGGCTTATTGAACTGCCTATTGATCAAGGCTTTCTGTTGAATTGCCGTGAAAAGGGCAGAAAATGAATTGGTTGATCCCTAGCCTGCATATATAGGGCCAAAGGAGGTATTTTCTGCATCGCTGAGGATGCTTACAGCTGAACCCAGAGACACACAAAGCATGCTGTGTGACCCTCCACAAATGTGGTTTCTTGAGGTTAAAGAAAGTATCTGTCTTGTCTTGTCTTGTCATGATGTAGTGTTCGTTTCATTATTGTCCTGGGCTTAATGCCACACATAATACAAAGTATGTGTCTGTCTATTTGCTCCTTATCTCACAGTAGCTGAACTTGAACGTTTATCACACTCTGGGCAAGGGTACATGCACATGCACCACAAGCTTGGCACGGCTGGTACGATGCTGCATGTGGGAGGTTTTGTTGCCTCCAAGTGGCCATTGTTGCAAATGTAAGCTGAATTAGGATAAGCCTCATTGTGCACAATTGTTATCGCTCCCCAACACAATGAGGCTTTATAGAGATACAGGACATAAAATATATTTACATCCGGTGCACATACAGTACACATGGTAGAGTTAAGGATAACAGTTGATTATAAGCTGGCAGAATTTGGCAGGCTGGTGTGTGGGGCTCATGTACTTCGTCCAGACTGGGAGAGGTCAGGCCAGGCTGCACTGTGTCCTGCAAGAGGGGAAACATAAATGTCCCCCTTCCAACATTATTGGCTGTAATCCCAGAATATGCACTCTGTCGTCCATTTGGAGACACAAACGTCAGCAACTTTTAACTGTAGACATACTGTGTGTGTGTATAAGCTGTTGTATGTGTGTGCTGGCTTACTGTTCTGTCTGTGTGGGTTCAGAATACTGAGCAGGCAGATAGGGTGTCCAATCTAGCTGATACGTGCGTGAGGAGGTGAGCATGTAAGTACATCCCTCTCTCCTCCAGAAAAAACAAGAGAGAGAGGGAGGGGGAGAGAGGGAGAGAGAGGGAGGGGGAGAGAGGGAGAGAGAGAGAGGGGTGTGGGAGACCTATTGGGGGAGTTGCCACCTATTCCTCTCCTATGTCTCTCGTCTTAGTGCCAGCCACACTGAGCTGCGTAGTTTTCGGGGAGCGCGTATCGCTTTAAAATCAACAACACAGAGAGGCAGAGCAT
>NC_137610.1:12007350-12047350 GCF_963280865.1 Gymnoscopelus braueri
ACACACACACACACACACACACACACACACACACACACACACACACACACACCCGCTGAGCCTTTTGCTATATGGCAACAATCCGTGAGAGACACTGTATAAGAAAACCACACATCTGTGCACATACACATCTATAAGCACACACTGTTTGTTTTTTCCGGTCTTTCTTGCTTTAAGTCATTCTTCTCCTAAGAGAAATCAGCAATGTACCTTCTCCCCCATATGCACGCCTTTGTGTGTACCATCGCACTCGTAAGTTTTAAATGCAACCCCTCTGACCCCCGAAGGAGCCGCACACAATTGGAGGAAACCGAAACACCTTTCAAAACACACTCTCCCCATGTCAACACCTCGCTCCCTCAGACACAGACACACACAATTCTGAAGGACAGCCTTCAAACAAGGGGTCAGTGAAAGAATTCAATCAAAATGTTCTTTGTAACTTTCACCGCCTGGCACTTTGAAGGGCTGAAAAACAATACCATCCCCACCCTCACCCCTGGACCGTTAAGTTTGTTTGGGTCCACCGTGGAGCTGTGAACACAGACCAGGGAGCTGGTATGGAAGGAAAGCTGGGGTCAGTGTGTCAGGGTGGGGATATCCATGGCTGCCCTGTTTCCTCTATTGCTGTTAATGAGATATCCAGTCCCACATGCAACTGGGACTGCATAGACAATGGAAGTGGTAAAGAGACACGGAGAGAGACAGAGGGAGAGTGAGAGTAAAGTCTGAGGGGAGCGAGAGGGAAATGGGGGGCAGTGAAACAGAGAGAGAGAGAGAGAGAGAGAGTGAAAATGTTTAAATTGTAGTCACACTGTACATACAAACATAGCAATTACCTTTAAACACTTTTGAAAAACAACTGCTATTTGTGCACAACCTTCCAAAAGCTTATCCCAAGCTAACCTTTCCTATGTAGGCCAAATGCACAATTCTTATGGTTTTGTAAGTTAGATTTCCCTCAGTTGCACTGTAATGCTCTGTGTACAGTACACATAATTTCTATTAGCTTTTAATTGTACATACATCATTTTGTTTTGATTGTATTGTTCCACTTTTGCTTTGGCAATGTTAACGTATATTTTCCCATGCCTTTTGAATTGAAATTGAATTGAGTTGAATGAGAGAGAGAGAGAGCGAGAGAGAGAGCGAGAGAGAGAAAATAGGAAAGGGACTGTGGAAATGGTTGAAAACCAACAGCCTGGAAATATTTATTCTACTTTACCTACATCCTCCGCCTCCCTTGTTCCTGGCCCTGACTTCCCCTCCCTTCTTTTTTCCTGTCTTGAGCCAGCAGGTATTTCCTGAGAACCCCCACTTTGTCATACCTTCTAACTCAAGCTTATGACCCCCACATTCTGTCTCTTTTCCCTTTCCCTTTCTTTCACGTTTAGTTGTTTACTCCCACCCACTTCTTTCTTTCTTTCTTTCTTTCTTTCTTTCTTTCTTTCTTTCTTTCTTTCTTTCTTTCTTTCTTTCTTTCTTTCTTTCTTTCTTTCTTTCTTTTGTCAACGCTGTGATAAACATGCATTTCACACCTAGATATACTGGCCTGAATATTCTGTGTTAAGCAGGCAGCAGTGGGGGGTGATAATAAGTCTACGCTGTGTGTGCTTTGGATTACTCTCGCAAGCCTCTTGTTCTGCACCACGCGCGTGTGTGTGCAAGCTGTTGTTTTAGGATTGTGTGATAATAGGGTGGCCGAAAGCTGTGTGTGTGTGTGTGTGTGTGTGTGTGTGTGTGTGTGTGTATGTGTGTGTGTGTGTCTGTGTCTGTGTCTGTGTCTGTGTGTGTGTGTGTGTGTGTGTGTGTGTGTGTGTGTGTGTGTGTGTGTGTGTGTGAGCGGGGAGACCTCTCTCCTGAGAGGACACGCTGCAATGTGTTCACACATTGTCACATCAGTGCTGGAGTAATGTCTACCCAGCAGCCTCCAGTCACACCCTTTCTCTCCAGGGCGTGCCCCTTCAAATGGGGTTCACTCACTCTGACGGACATCTGAGGACAATGTTTTGCTGTGCTTTTCTTTTGTTTTGTTCTTTGATTTTCTTTTTTTTTCCGCCTTCTATTTTTTGTGGGGGGGGGGGGGGGGGGGCAATGTCTCTGGCGATTCAATGTCATTTCTCATGACATTTAGGCATTTATTTCAGATGTGTGATATGTGTGTGTGAGTCTTTGCGTGAGCATGCATGTGTGTGCATGAACACACACTAGGGGGAGCAGTGTTGTGATTCTTTGCCTGCATTTCTTTTGCAGACTTGTAGCTACTTACTACCACTGCCCCCCCCCCCCCCCCCTCATCCTCCCATCCTATCTCCTCCTCCGCTTGTGTGCGAGAGGCAGGATTTCCTGTGGAGGAGATGAGAAGGAGGAGTCTTCACAGGTGGTCCGACCTCCCATACATTGCCTTGAATTATTTAGCTTTCAGTAATGGATGCTTGCATTGTTTCGACTCCACAGCTGACACCGTTGACTGCTAGCCGTCATGACACACTCAGGAAGACTACATGTTATGTGTATAGAAAGTTGCAGTGACAGAAATGCGAGGCTTTTAGCATAAACATGTCAGGATTGGAAATCATCCTATTATAATATCCATTATAACATTTTGCTCGATGTGATTATAGAGGAGGATAATCCGGTTACAATAATAGCGTAATCTGTCTCTGTTCATACCGTAATCTCATGTGTCTAAAATGTGTATTAAATCTCGGCTAAAAGTTGTATGAGGGTTACATGGCTCTAATCCCATGACCGCTCAGGATTTGGGATTGAAACCCATGAGGGGTTTGCCTGGACTCAACACATCTGGTCTAGGCTCCGCCTATGGTATTCCCTTGATGATGGGTATCCCAAGATGCTGTCTGCTATTCCCAGTGTGACAGAAAACAGGGGCCCGGACGCAACGCTGAAACAGCCGAGCACAGTCCTCCCTCTGTTTGCGTTTGGATTGCGTGCGTGTCTGTTCCATCTCTGCTCTCATACTTGGTTTGATAGGCTGTGGGTGCAGGGAAAATGGTGTTTTTTACTTTTATTGTTTAATTTTGTTTAATTATTCATAATTCTTTTTTTGGGGGGGGGGGTTGTTTTTTTATGGTGGTGGTTGATTTCTGGGACGTTGAACCCCACACGGTTGCCAGCAACTTCCCCAGCATCAGTTAACTGTTAAGGTCATTAAGTCTCTCATGCACTCGATTTACTGGTGAATACGTCCTTCGTTGCTAATAGACTCGTGACATGAGAGCAGCAGATATCCAGGATGCACATTATGCCTTTTCCTGGCTAATTCCCAGCCATCTCCTTCCCTGTTTTCTCCCTCTCACGTCCCGTTTATCCAGCCAAGGAATTGTTGGATGGGAGGTGAGGCTAAACTCCTTACTCCCTGCTGGAGAATTCCGATTGCTATCCCCCTCTCTGGCGGCTGGCTCAGTTCTCCTCCTCCTCCGCCAAAATCAGAAGATTTTTAATGTGGGAAAAATCTTTTCCCAGAACTGGCCGTGAGAGAATTTTACCGGTTTGTTTCGGCATGCAGGAGGGGATATGAATGGGAATAGGGTGACAAAAAGGACAACGGTCTCCAAAAAAGAAAAAAACCTCTGTTGCAATGTTTATTTTTTGGTAATCTTCCAATTTGTTTACTGCTAGCTGGAGGCATGTTTATATTTGATATTCCCTGCATACATATTGTACATAGAAACACACACGCACGCACGCACTGTGCACTGTACTGTGCACTTGCAGACAGACACACAGAGCACAAATGTGCTGTGCATACACTCACATAAAGTGCACATACTGTACACAGTGTAAGAACACACACACACACACACACACACACACACACACACACACACACACACACGCACACACACACACGCACACACACACACACGCACACGCACACACACGCACACGCACACGCACACACACATTCCCTTCTCTCTCTCACTCTGTTGAAACCGTTTACAGTGTCTCCCAGGGGAATAGGTCTTATTTGCATAGTTGGTCTGGAAAACATTTCCACTAGCTCTGTTCCCAGGTTTATTGCGTGTATTGTTTGTGCGTGTCCGTGTATATTTGTGTCTACTGTATGTGTGTGTTTGTGTACGTACTGTAAAGTTAAAAAAGAGATAGCGGGCAGATCTCATTGAACCTTACAAGAACTCACTGGTGTCTATACTACCGAGTCTAATCAACAGAACATCACCATAGAAACATAACATTTCTGATACGCTCTGTTGCATAAATCATACATTATCATCCAAATTTGATCTATCATTCATACAGACATGTCCCTGAGCGCAGACAGCACACCAAGATGTCAAACAGCCCCCTCCCCTCTCCCTCCATACCATGTTCATGTCTTTCAGTCACTGTTGGTCATACGCTCCTTAGTTATGCCACAATCTAATTTATCTGGTAATGGGAAAATGTGGCACGCTACCCCACTGGTCGGCTGCAGCCTTGATTAATTATGTGTGTGTGTGTGTGTGTGTGTCGACTCATGCTCGCACGCATGTGCGTGGCTGTGTGTGGCTGTGTGCGTGCACACACACACACACACACACACACACACACACACACACACACACACACACACACACACACACACACACACACACACACACACACACACACACAGTCAGGCATTGTGTTAGATTTATTCAGGCTGCCTTGTCTCCTTTGGCTTATGGCAGAGAGCATATAGACCGCGGTAAAGTGTACATAGTATAATCTAACTGACAATGTGAAAATGGATCTGTCCATTAGTATAGATTATCTCTTCGGATTTTACTGTGCACCAAGGAAATAATGTACTACTGGAACTACAAATGTGACAGATTATTAATGGTGTTTTATCATGGATTCCGAAAGATTGCCAGATATTAAAACTTTCCCAAATGTTGGTTGTCAGTTTTGAGGAGATTGATTTGGGTTTGTTAACTCCTATGTAAACAGCACGGATTTCCGGTCCTCGCTTTGGACGTTTTATTAGGGCCATATTGGGGATGCCATGGGCCTGCTTCATAAATATGCACCCTTAAAGATTATTAATATTATTAAATAGGTCTTAGACATGTTTTAAAGAACATTATAGAGTCAACAAAATGTCAAAAGTTTACCACAGCCATTGTCCATGGTTAATAACTGCCTTTAATAAGTGTGAAGAACATGATCTAGTGTTTGCTAGGAGGGTGGTCCTTATAGGTTTAAGTGTTGTATTAGTGCTGTAGGGTATCGGAGCTTATGATGTTTTTAGGTTCAGAGGTTAGGGTCCTCTGTACAGAGCGCTAATCCCTGGGGATTACAGGGGCGATTCCGGTGGATATCTGAGGAAATCCCGCTCAGGGCAGTCTGAGATCCTGCATTTGTATGGATATTATTACAGCCCCTCTCAGTGTATCCACGTGTGTTTACAGAAAGGAGGCTTAGTAATCTGTACTTACCTCAAGGTCTGCAGAGCAGTGTGGGATGATTGTCCCTTCTTGTTCTGAATTATGATATTCAGACCTGTGTGGTTGAAACCAGTCAGACTTGTGTACCCTGTTGGTGGTGCAGCTGCTGGGATGATGTCGCATCCAGTGTCACACGGGACACAAAGTGAACACCATCGGGTCCTAACAGGATACTCACCTTCCGCATTTTCCCAGCCTGTCTGTATAAAAGAAAAACACCTTTTTCTTTGTGTCAACATCTCACTCATCATTTAGGCTAAAAAATTATCTATAGAAAATTGTGGTTGCGAGTACCGTTTCCCACACATTTTACAGGACACAGTGAAAACACTTTTTGACATACTTTGATTGGCCTCTCAAAATATCCCAAAACATAAAAGTGTCTGAAACATATTTCAGACATATTTTAGTCACATTCATAGTTTCCTTGTCAGCAAACCTTGAAGTAATGCAATATTACGATGCACAGACAAGCCGGACAATGGTCATTGATTTCCCATGGTTTGGCAAGGAGGGAACAGAGCCATCATACACAGTGAAATCTGGTATATCTCGTCACTTGCAAAGGAACTTGGGAAACTGGAATTCACTCCCTCTTGTTCTCGCATATATTGTATTACACCTGTTCTAGTCCACACGAACAGCTGGCGTCCTCTCTTTCTCTTACACCTTTAGGTGTTTACACCTGGAAGACATACGATCTGAAAGCCAGACTATGCACGCACACGAGACATTCACAAAAGACAAAATGACAATGCATTACTGTGCACTTGCAGACAGACGCACAGACACTGAGCACAAATGTGCTGTGCACACACACATAAAATGTGCTGTGCACACACACATAAAAGGTGCTGTGCACACACACATAAAGTGCACTTATGTACAGTATAAGAATACACACACACACACACACACACACACACACACACACACACACACACACACACACACACACACACACACACACACACACACACACACACACACACACACACACACACACACACACAGTAGGGCAAGTACGCACCGTATTGCTGTGTCTTCTTTAGTTTTTTACTTGACACAGCTAAAATGCTGGTGGTTTCTGAGCGTAATTTGTAGTGCATATGAGATGCTTCTGATAAAGAATTTGCAGCTGTAAAGCTGACGTGTGGAGGACTGATTGCAGTTCTCAACCTGTGCTGAGGCGCACGATTGAATAATGTGTTTTTATTTATTGTGCTCTGGGCGTTCCAGTCCCTGACAAGCAGATCTTGCCTTTCACTGAGGCCTGGGGGCCAAATGGAGGAGATTCAATACCTTCATGCTGACAGGAGAGGGATTCCCTTTGGGCCATGGCTAGAGGAAACACAAGCGCACATACAAAGAATGCACGTGCACGCACTTACAAACACCCACTCCTCTCACATGCACGCATAGACACACACACACATGTCCATGAAAAGCTCACAGCCACCCATACACGCGTGCATGAACCGTTTATACTCACACACACACACACACACACACACACACTCATAAACACACACATGCACTAACCCCCCCCCCCCCCCCCCCCAAACACACACTTTGCACCTTGCCAAAGGGCTCTCCCTGCAGATGAGGTGGGTCATTTTTCATTACGCTGGCTCACAGCGATCCAGTGTGTGGTAATGGAGCAGAGTAACACTGAGCCAAAACCAGGGCCCGGATAAATCCCTGCTGTAGAGAGCCCAGCGCTGCAGAGCCCAGTGGAGACTGCAGGACACTGCCTACACATGGAGGGAGGTGGATGATGAACTGTATAGCTGCTCTGTATGGCTCTATCTGCCAATAGAATATCTCCCTGCTGATGCTAGTGCAATGGTTCTCAAACTTTTACATTTCAAGGTCTCCCCTTAACTCTGACGGTGTACAAATGGAACCAAATGGACCCGTTAGGGTCCATTTGGTTCCATTTGTACACTGGTGCGGTTGTGTGTTTTTCACTAGACAATAGCGCTACTGAACGAATCATTTGAACGAATCATTTGAACGAATCATTGGAACGAATCTTAAGAACGAATCATTGCCGTGAACGTGAACGAAATTGTTCGTTCACTGAAATGAACGTTTTTTTCCACCACTACTACCAAGATATATATGGAATGCTAAACCTGCCGTATCTAGATATAAATACATAAATAAATAAATGCATATATAAAGCAAGAAATGCTCAAGTAAATAAATAATTGTGCAAAGAAATATACAATTAAATATTGAAATGTATTCATTTATGTGACCATTTATGTATTTATTTATTTATTTATATATTTATGTATTTATTTAATTATTCATTTATTTTTATATTTATGTTTTTATTTATGTTTTTAATTATTTATGTATTTATTTATTGATTTATACATATATGTATTTATTTATGTATTTATTTCCTTATTTATTTACGTATTTATTTATTTAATTATTTATTTAAACATTTAATTATTTATTTAAACATTTAATTATTTATTTATGTATTTATTTCCTTATTTATCTACGTATTTATTTATTTAATAATTTATTTAAACATTTAATTATTTATTTAAACATTTAATTATTTATTTAAACATTTAATTATTTATTTAAACATTTAATTATTTAATTATTTAAACATTTATTTAAACATTTATTTAAACATTTATTTCATGCCGTATTTCATTGACGGTATGTTAATGAGGGGGCGTGTCTTGCCGTCCCATTCAGGCTTTAGCAATCAAACCCAGAGCGATCAAACACCAAAAAAATTACTTCCAGCCTAATACAGCTGGTCAGTGGTCAAATGTATTAATATTTTGTTGATGATGATAACTGCGTTTATGTTCATAATAATTTGGTTTGATTTGATAAATTAACAAATAACAATGAAAGCCATAATATATTTAAAAATATGAAGCAAAACTAAATAATATATAACAATAAATAAATGCTTGGGGATAATCCCCAACATGTTCATAGGAAAAAATGAAGAAATGAAGACGTATTTACTCCTACCCCCTTCGTATATATCCTTCCTGATTCATATAAACAATTACAATTTTAAATCTATATCATAAATCCTATGATATCTGTATAAATTAAATATATATTTCAAAAAATCTTATACATATGATATTTACACACACATATTTATTACAGAGAAAACAGAACCGAATGTTTGTGCAATCATCACACAACAACTGTTACTGTATGTATATTAAACATATCATATTCATCTGCAGTCATCCATCACACAGTTGTTCTATTAAATAAATGATATTAATGTCTATTATGGCTGTTTTGGACGACTGGGCACCTGGACATCTGGGCACTATGGTACATGTGGGCACCTGTACAACTGGGCACTAGGTACATGTGGGCACCTGGAGAACTGGGCACTAGGGACATGTGGGCACCTGTACAACTGGGCACTAGGGACATGTGGGCACTTGGAGAGGTGGGCACCAAAACCATATGGGCACTAGGGACATGTGGGCACCTGGACAAGTGGGCACTATGGACATGTGGGCACCTGTACAACTGGGCACTAGGTACATGTGGGCACCTGGACAACTGGGCACTGGGGACATGTGGGCACTATGGACATGTCGGCACCTGGACAACTGGGCACTAGTGACATCTGAGCACCATATTTTTGGGACGACTGGGCACCTGGACATCTGGGCACTAGGGATATCTGGGCACTAGGTACATGTGGGCACCTGGACAACTGGGCACTAGGGACATCTGGGCACCTGGAAAAGTGGGCAATTAGGGGTGGAGACATCTGGGCACTAGGTACATGTGGGCACCTGGACAACTGGGCATTAGGGACATGTGGGCACCTTGACAACTGGCACTAGGGACATGTGGGCACCTGGAGAGGTGGGCACCAAAACCATCTGGGCACTAGGGACATGTGGGCAAATGGGCACCCGCCGTTCTAAAAATGGTACCACCTGGACAGGTGGGCACCTTGACAACTGGGCACCAAAGCCATCTGGGCACCATGGACATGTGGGCACTAGGGACATGTGGGCACCTGGAGAGGTGGGCACAAAAACCATCTGGGCACTAGGGACATGTGGGCAACTGGGCACCCGCCGTTCTAAAAATGGTTTATGCCACTTTTCAAGGTTAATACCATGGTATGTTGTTTTATATAATGGCTTATACCGTATTTTTAAAATGGTATGCCTTTCCAAAACGGTATGTGCCTTTCCAAACCGGTATGCACCGTTCCTGGGAGTGGTATGCTGTTCCAAAATTGGTTTATACCACTTTTTAAATGGTATGTCGTTTTATATATAATTATCTATAATAACACTATTGTAGTGGCTATTTACTAACAATAAAAACTCAAAAGCGACTGAGGCACCAGGCAGCGAATCTTATGCAGATCAGGGGGTAATTGGAATGAGTCCACTGTCCAGACAGGCAGCGAAGTTTTGTGGTATTTATTTAGCTCTCCAAGATGAACAATATAGAAAAAGGATGTTGAAATGTTTGCACATTATAATCAAAACACTATAATAATAATAATAATAATAATAATAATAATAATAATAATAATATTAAATACTAATACTAATACTAATAATTACCATTATTATTGTTATTATTTTATGAATTATGATGAATTATTTTGTATTATTATTATTATGTATTACTAGTAGTATTAATAATTATTATTAACATTAGGCCAATACATGTATCCACACAGCTTACAGCATTCAGTAACACTAGGTATAACTGCAGAATTAAATAACCCCTGTAGGCCTATTAATCATTAGCCCAAAATAAGTGTATAATTGTATTATCTAACACAATAATTATTATTATTGATAATTGAATATTGATTATTATTGTTATTATTATAAAAAATAGGCCAACACATGCATCCACACAATAATGAATATGACCATTCAGTAAAACTGGTATAATTGAAGTAACCTGTTAAATATGTATTCATTATTAACCACCCACTGTGTATAATGAAATCTTACTGCATGTCTTCATACTATCATAAAGGCACACAGTTGCTCTAATCCACACCAAACTGGGAACAAACACTGTTCAGGGGTCTGCCATGACAATAGTCCCAGCAGGGGCCACGTGTGCCCACCACAAGCCCCAAGGGGAACCCATAGGGCCAGAGAGGCGCACCATTGCTCCAATCTGCACAAAATGTGGCAGAAACACTGATCAGGGGACCACCATGACAATAGTCACACTAAAAATGCACATAGATGTGGCACCATAACAGTGTTACAGCAGTGTTTGACTTAAATGGCTATAACTAGTAGTCTGTCCGTCTGTCTGTCTGTCTGTCTGTCTGTCTGTCTGTCTCTCTCTCTGTCTGTCTGTCTTGCCCTAATCTTTGCAAATGCATTATGTATTGTATTTTGTGTCCATGATAATAATATTTCAGGTAAGGGGGTGCCTGATTTATCTCCATCTTAGCTATGGCGGTCCCCGTTTCATCTCTTTCTCAGCTAAGGGGGGCCCTGCTTCATCTCTCTCTCAGCAAAGGGGGTCCCTGCCTCATCTCTCTCTCAGCGAGGGTCCCTCGCCTGGAAAAACGTTGAAGTCCCCTCTACACTTATGTAATATTACTAGAGATAATATACAAAGGCAGTCTGATTGAATAAATGACAGTAATAATGTGTGGGTATACTTTTGTGTATACATCTATACATCTATGTGCATTTTTAGTGTGACTATTGTAATGGTGGTCCCCTGATCAGTGTTTCTGCCACATTTTGTGCAGATTGGAGCAATGGTGCGCCTCTCTGGCCCTATGGGTTCCCCTTGGGGCTTGTGGTGGGCACACGTGGCCCCTGCTGGGACTATTGTCATGGCAGACCCCTGAACAGTGTTTGTTCCCAGTTTGGTGTGGATTAGAGCAACTGTGTGCCTTTATGATAGTATGAAGACATGCAGTAAGATTTCATTATACACAGTGGGTGGTTAATAATGAATACATATTTAACAGGTTACTTCAATTATACCAGTTTTACTGAATGGTCATATTCATTATTGTGTGGATGCATGTGTTGGCCTATTTTTTATAATAATAACAATAATAATCAATATTCAATTATCAATAATAATAATTATTGTGTTAGATAATACAATTATACACTTATTTTGGGCTAATGATTAATAGGCCTACAGGGGTTATTTAATTCTGCAGTTATACCTAGTGTTACTGAATGCTATAAGCTGTGTGGATACATGTATTGGCCTAATGTTAATAATAATTATTAATACTACTAATAATACATAATCATAATAATACAAAATAATTCATCATAATTCATAAAATAATAACAATAATAATGGTAATTATTATTATTAGTATTAGAATTAGTATTAGTATTATTTATATTATTATTATTATTATTATTATTATTATTATTATTATTATTATTATTATTATTATTATTATAGTGTTTTGATTATAATGTGCAAACATTTCAACATCCTTTTTCTATATTGTTCATCTTGGAGAGCTAAATAAATACCACAAAACTTCGCTGCCTGTCTGGACAATGGACTCATTCCAATTACCCCCTGATCTGCATAAGATTCGCTGCCTGGTGCCTCAGTCGCTTTTGAGTTTTTATTGTTAGTAAATAGCCACTACAATAGTGTTATTATAGATACTTATATATAAAACGACATACCATTTAAAAAGTGGTATAAACCAATTTTGGAACAGCATACCACTCCCAGGAACGGTGCATACCGGTTTGGAAAGGCACATACCGTTTTGGAAAGGCATACCATTTAAAAAATACGGTATAAGCCATTATATAAAACAACATACCATGGTATTAACCTTGAAAAGTGTCATAAACCATTTTTAGAACGGCGGGTGCCCAGTTGCCCACATGTCCCTAGTGCCCTGATGGTTTTGGTGCCCACATGTCCCTAGTGCCCACATGTCCATGGTGCCCAGATGGCTTTGGTGCCCAGTTGTCAAGGTGCCCACCTGTCCAGGTGGTACCATTTTTTTTTTTGCCCACATGTCCCTAGTGCCAGTTGTCAAGGTGCCCACATGTCCCTAATGCCCAGTTGTCCAGGTGCCCACATGTACCTAGTGCCCAGATGTCTCCACCCCTAATTGCCCACTTGTCCAGGTGCCCAGATGTCCCTAGTGCCCAGTTGTCCAGGTGCCCACATGTACCTAGTGCCCAGATATCCCTAGTGCCCAGATGTCCAGGTGCCCAGTCGTCCCAAAAATATGGTGCCCAGATGTCACTAGTGCCCAGTTGTCCAGGTGCCGACATGTCCATAGTGCCCACATGTCCCCAGTGCCCAGTTGTCCAGGTGGCAGCGGTGGCCTAGTGGTTAGAGGGGCGGCCTTGATACCGGAAGGTCCCTAGTTCGATTCCCCAATTCATCACATCAATCATGAATCACCGCTGAATAGCCCTTGAGCAAGGCTTCCATGCAGGGCCTGGCTGTAAATAAGTGTTAACTTAGTCCAACACCCTGGGTAAACTTTGCTTTGCTTACCTAGTGCCCAGTTGTACAGGTGCCCACATGTCCATAGTGCCCACATGTCCCTAGTGCCCAGATGGTTTTGGTGCCCACCTCTCCAAGTGCCCACATGTCCCTAGTGCCCAGTTGTACAGGTGCCCACATGTCCATAGTGCCCAGTTCTCCAGGTGCCCACATGTACCTAGTGCCCAGTTGTACAGGTGCCCACATGTACCATAGTGCCCAGATGTCCAGGTGCCCAGTCGTCCAAAACAGCCATAATAGACATTAATATCATTTATTTAATAGAACAACTGTGTGATGGATGACTGCAGATGAATATGATATGTTTAATATACATACAGTAACAGTAGGCTACTGTGTGATGATTGCACAAACATTCGGTTCTGTTTTCTCTGTAATAAATATGTGTGTGTAAATATCATATGTATAAGATTTTTTGAAATATATATTTAATTTATACAGATATCATAGGATTTATGATATAGATTTAAAATTGTAATTGTTTATATGAATCAGGAAGGATACGAAGGGGGTAGGAGTAAATACGTCTTCATTTCTTCATTTCTTCCTATGAACATGTTGGGGATTATCCCCAAGCATTTATTTATTGTTATCTATTATTTAGTTTTGCTTCATATTTTTAAATATATTATGGCTTTCATTGTTATTTGTTAATTTATCAAATCAAACCAAATTATTATGAACATAAACGCAGTTATCATCATCAACAAAATATTAATACATTTGACCACTGACCAGCTGTATGGGCTGGAAGTTATTTTTTTGGTGTTTGATCGCTCTGGGTTTGATTGCAATGAATGGGACGGCAAGACACGCCCCCTCATTAACATACCGTCAATGAAATACGGCATGAAATAAATGTTTAAATAAATGTTTAAATAAATGTTTAAATAAATGTTTAAATAAATGTTTAAATAAATGTTTAAATAAATGTTTAAATAAATGTTTAAATAATTAAATGTTTAAATAAATAATTAAATGTTTAAATAAATAATTAAATGTTTAAATAAATAATTAAATGTTTAAATAAATAATTAAATAAATAAATACGTAGATAAATAAGGAAATAAATACATAAATAAATAATTAAATGTTTAAATAAATAATTAAATGTTTAAATAAATAATTAAATGTTTAAATAAATAATTAAATAAATAAATACGTAAATAAATAAGGAAATAAATACATAAATAAATACATATATGTATAAATCAATAAATAAATACATAAATAATTAAAAACATAAATAAAAACATAAATATAAAAATAAATGAATAATTAAATAAATACATAAATATATAAATAAATAAATAAATACATAAATGGTCACATAAATGAATACATTTCAATATTTAATTGTATATTTCTTTGCACAATTATTTATTTACTTGAGCATTTCTTGCTTTATAAATGCATTTATTTATGTATGTATTTATATCTAGATACGGCAGGTTTAGCATTCCATAGATATACAGACAGACACACACACACACACACACACACACACACACACACACACACACACACACACACACACACACACACACACACACACACACACACACACACACACACACACACACCCCTCTTATCTCTCTGTGTTTGGCTTCCTGCCTCTCTCTCGCTGTGTGATATAACCCCCTCTCCTTCTCACCTGCACTGTAAAATCGTCAGCGTTGATTAAACTCTGGAAAGTAGTCTAAAATACTTTTACACTCTCAGTGCTAAATGTGCACTTAGATTTTTACTGTGCTGTAACCTTTTCTAGAATCCTGCCTCCTAACGATTTCTACTAGTATGCTCTCTGTCACCCACCCACCCTAATTTCTATAGAGCTGTCAGGGATAGAGCTGTCAGGGATAGTCAGCCAAGCGTAAAATGCCATTACGTCACCAAAGCCTCCCAAGGGAGAGGAGAGGAGAGGAGAGGAGAGGAGAGACTGGTTGTGTGTGTGTGTGCTCTAGGTTTATACCCCGGGGTCATGGTGTTCCCGTCTTTTACAGTGTCCTAGTGTTGTCTTACAGAGCCTTGTTTTTTTTTTTCTTCCTTTTTCAAAAGCATTCCTCGCAGAGGTCACATGGACAAGACGCCTCGATCCCTCACGTGTTGCCATGACTACTTTTGTTAGCGTCTCAGGGGGTTGGGAGGGGAGGGGGGAGTGGTTGGATATCGTGTGCGTATGTAGGTGGAGTATATGTACTGAACTGTGCGTGCGTGCGTGCGTGCGTGCGTGCGTGCGTGCGTGCGTGCGTGCGTGCGTGCGTGCGTGCGTGCACGAGTGTGAGTGTGTGTATGTTTGCATGAATGTTTCTGTGTATGTGGGTGCTTGCATGAGTGTGGGCTGTGTGTACATGTCAGTCACTAAAAGAAACAGGTGCTTTTAAAAACCAAGCACTTATTATGTGGTTGGGAGGTTCACAAAGCTTTTGCAAGACCTCTGAATGATGTCTTTCTGGGTCCCTTATACCTAATTGGACCAGACTCAGAGAGCCTTGGAGAACAGACCCTGGAGAGCATACACACACACACACACACACACACACACACACACTCACACACACACAAGCACACACAAGCACACACATGCGCACGCGTGCGCACACACACACACACACACACACACATACACACACACACACACACACACACACACACACACACACACGAACGCGCGCACACACGAACGCGCGCACACACATGCACAAAAAAACGCAAAGGCAAAATTGTTGGAGAGCAGAGAGGATTTACTTTTTTGTCCAAAATCCTCTCTTTCCCCCTGCTGCTGTTCCACTGCTCGGGGGATGCATGTAAATACGCCAGTGGAATAAATTAGCATAGCACCGTGACTCACACACACACACACACACACACACACACACACACACACACACACACACACACACACACACACACACACACACACACACACACACACACACACACACACACAATCATGCAAGATACACACACACAAAACACAAACACACTGTCAGAGATTGTAGATTGTCACAGAGATTGTCCCCCCCATCCTGTACACACACACACACACACACACACACACACACACACACACACACACACACACACACACACAGGAGGAGATTGCGGATGGGGGTGTTTAATATTCATCCCGTTAAATGATTACAGCGCTTTGTATTCTCTTCATTCCCAGGACAGGAGAGAGGTCATTGCAGTTCAGACACGCAGCGCCCTTGAGTTTTTGCCACAAGATTTGCATGACAGTGTCAGTGTGTGCAGTGTGTGTTTTGTTTGACAGAGGAAGACAGAGAGAAGGGAGACGCAAGAGAGACAGAGAAGGAGAGATAAGACGAGGTCAAGGGTAATGGCTCCTCATCAATCCACAAGACTCAATAAGTTGACTTTGTGGCGGGGAGTAAAGACACTCCTCGCTTAACAGTTTAAGAACACCAGAGGCAGTGTGTGTACACAGTCCAAATGCCTAACAAACAAACAGGACAGACAGACCCCCCCCCCCGCACCATTATGTCTCTCTGCATGCATTGTTCCAGCAGCAGCTATAAGAACACAGGCGGGTCAGCCCCGGTCTAAAGTGATTTCTCACCCAGTGAATTATAGATGAAGAGAGGAGGTGTAAGGGAAACAGATCCTTCCCTTGTGAGACACACATGCACGCACGCACGCGCACACGCACGCACGCACGCACGCACGCACGCACGCACGCACGCACGCACGCACGCACGCACGCACGCACGCACGCACGCACGCACGCACGCACGCACACACACACACACACACACACACACACACACACACACACACACGACCCTCGGACATTCCTTAACCCACCATTGTCAGTCCCCCTCATCAGCTTTTCATTTGGACAGAACAGAAGCCCATGCAGGAGGCCATGGCGTGATGTCATGATGTCATCCTTACCTGTTTGTACCTTGTTAGGGACCAGTCGAAATTTACATAAGGGGGGGGCATGGAGGAAATGTATGTGCCCTGATCTAAAATGCCATGACCCTCCCTTTGACAAAAAAAAATAATCAATGACCCTCCCCAAGTGATTACAAAAAAAAGAGTAACCCTCCCCGCCTAGAAGTGTCACGATATATTGTGTCACGATATAGCCTATCGTGGTATTAAAATGTGATGATAGGTATTGTCATGATGTCATACTGTATCGTAATATTTTTTTAATTGTTTTTTTAATACAAAAAAAACACTTTCTTTTTTTTTGCCGGTGAAAGTTAGGAGTTTTTACTGTATGATATGAAATGTAAAGCTTATCATAATCATAGTAATTATTAATCATGTCCTCCATCATATTCAAGGTATTTTGGAGAGAAATGAAACAGACTCCAGTCAGTCACTTTCAGTTTAAAGCACTGCAGAGGGGAGGTGTTGTGTGTCAGCTGATGCTCGTTGACGCTCGTTAATGTGACATGCATCTGCACTCTCAAATAGGCCTACATCTAATCTAAGATTGTATTATACTGTATCTGGTATTATAGATGTTTTTTAGCTGTTGGAAATAACTAGGCTGCACTTGGTTGGTAAAGTCCAGATGACAAAAATATGAGGTTTGTGGAATTTATAGTTATGCAGTCTTATATTATATTATATTTGTTATATTAGTGTCTATCTGTCCTCTGAAACAATGGGTTTATAGTTAGTGAGAACTTCACTTCTCCATTAAGCTTGCACAAATGTATTTATTTGTGTGTACAAAGCACTTTGTAATTGTTTCTAACTTGCTTTATAACGTTATTTATAAGATGATGGCCAATGTTGATGATACATGAGAAAAGAACATTAATAATATATCATATCGATATCATGCCCAACATCATGTATCGTATTGTGAAATTCTTGACACCCCTAACCCTCCCCATCAAATACAACATGACATTTAAAACTGATATGTCCAATGTTTTGCTTTCCACATTGATTAGAACATTGCTGTAGTGTAGTCAGTCTTGCTAAATGCACAGTGTATCTGTAGTAGTGGTAGCAGAATGGATAGTGTTCTCATCTTACATGTGGGAAACCCATTGAATCCTGGTCAGATTGAAGAAAGTTGAATATTTGGTAACCAGTAGTTTAAAACTTTTGTCACTCTGCCCTTTTAATTATCAACTACAGTGACTACAACTACACTGTTGCCTACATAAAACAAATTAGGCTATCAATTATGGCCTGATGCTTCTGGTTTTACTTGTGGAGCTAGGCATCTATACACAACTGTCCATATAGATCCACATTAATCACATGCACAGAATGACTTCAAATGATTATGAATATCCAGTTATAGTAGGCCTATTTATAATGCATCTCTCCAATAACGCCTGTTGAAGTTTTGCTTAATTGTTCAACCACCATCGTTAAGACGCTGAATAGATTTGACTGGGTCGTTCACACTCGCTGTGCGTTGATGGCTTGTTAACGACCGTCATTGATTCTAAATAGACAAGGTGTTACTTGATTTGAATTCTTTGTATCCTTTGAAATGGAGAGGGGTCATTGACCACTGTTCTGCTGTACTAAAAAGGTATATAAAAAACGGACTATTTTATCAATTCAAAATTGCATGACCCTCCCTTGGATTCAAAGTAAAATTAGCTGACCCTCCCTTGGACCAAAATTAGAAAGGCATGACCCTCCCCTATTTTCCTCCATACCCCCCCTTATGTAAATTTCGACTGGTCCCTTAGCCTGTTGCTGCGTTGGCCCCGCCTCCCCACCACCTCTAACTCCCTTGTCGTCCCTCTTTCTTTCTTTAGAAGCTGTTGCTGTGAATCACCTGAGGGCACTTACAGTAGATCCATTTCAAACGAAAACACAGAGCAGATGTACGGCCGCGCACATACACACACATACTGTACATGCACACACACACACACACACACACACACACACACACACACACACACACACACACACACACACACACACACACACACACACACACACACACACATAAATCACAAATAGAGACATACATGTACACATACAGTACACCTCACAAATACACATACAGTACATGAACACAGACACAGACATACATAATGTACGTACAGTACAGTACATACAGAATGTATGCCCTTAATTACAATTTACAGTATGCACAAAACACACTCACACATACATACACACATACTTGCTTATAATATATCTACAGATGCAACACAGCTCTCTTCAGAAAGGAATCTTGAGAATGTTCTTACTCATCATGTCAGTAGAGGACAAGGACGACTTGCCACCATCTGTGACACAGAGAGGGAATAGAGAGAGACAAACATCATAAACTTAGTAAGAAAGTATGATGATTATAGCTCTCCTTTGGGAGAACAGCAGCGTGGAATATCGGTTCTGATAGAGAGCACAGCTCTGCTCCATCCATATACTGTACACACAATAATAATAATTTAAATGATGGGTGCATTTTTACAGTCAGGGATTTGTTAATTGTGACAGTATGTGACAGAGGTACACACAACATGCTCACTTGGACACATGATACTGATTGCCATGAGACACTCAGCACACAGACACACACAATGTCACTTGAACATGCTCACGCTTGCACACAAGCACATAGCCCCATACGCAGCTCCTGGTTGATTGTAAAGCAGTGTAATGTGCGTGTGCACAGCCTTAAGTGGCCTGGTGGTGACTTGCTATTACTCACAGACATACACACTGTGGCGCAGTGTGCTCACACTGAGGCTGCAGAAAGCTTGTATGCGTCTGGACGTGATAACAGGGAGACGTTTGCGTTGGCCCTGCTTTATAGTAAATAGAACAGCAGGCATTTTAGGAGTGCTTGACTCCCTGTGCGGCTGTATGTGTGCGTGACCCAGTTGTTCTAGCTACACAGTTTTGGCTTTTAGCAAAAGCGACTGGACCATGAGAAAGAGTACTGCAATGGACGAAGAGAGTCCATTGCGAGAGTTTTAAAGGAAAAGGAAACAATGGATGCCAGAGGGAAGCCGATGGGGACATGATGCAGTAAGCTGTACTGAGTAAGGGTCCCCTGGCAGTCATTTGCACGAATAGAGATTATGTTATTGTTTGCCGGGTGCAAAAAGAAAAAAGAAAAAGAAGTTAAAAGCAGCTTGTAAGACAACTGTGTTCTTCTCTCACAACGTCCCCTATACAGTTATGGCGAAATGTGCTGCGCTGTCCAAACATTAGTGGATCATCATTACATTGTATTCTAGAAAGAAACCAGTGCTTTGTGACCTCCTAGACGCTCAAAGGGGATGAATTTGAGATATAGTGGAAAACTTCGGTGATATCCAGATTCCAGACTGCACGTTGCATCAAGTCATAAGGTACACTATAATTTCCCCATAAAATGATAACACACTGCTTTCTTTTGTTAGTCCCCCGCTCGCACACACACACACACACACACACACACACACACACACACACACGTGCGCGCACACACACACACACACACACACACACACACACACACACACACACACACACACACACACACACACACACACACACACACACACACACACACACACACACACACACACACACACACACACACACAGGGGCTTACTCTTCCCTCCCGGCTGATTTGCAAATCTTTGGCTCTCCTTTTGCATATTATGTGGATAATATAATATGGTGTGTGAGAGAGAGAGACAGGCTAGATGGTGGAGGATCAGGTCAGCGACAACTACTACCTCCTGCAGGACAAATTTTTCTATCTGTGACGTCAGATATTCACTCTGAGGGTGTATATACAATAGTTTACTGTGAAGTTGGGTAGGAACGGTGTCCAATTTGAAGCATATCAAGGATCTAGTGATGTCATCATTACGCCGGCTGCTGTACTTTACACAACTATGTCCAGTATGTACCTAAGTACGTAAGTGTGGAATGCTGATAAATGCATGTACCAGCTTCACAAAGCTGTCACACAGCTTTGGGTAACGAACCAGTGAAAAATGGGGATAAGGTAAAACAACTGGCCTGTATTTTTTGGAAATGCCTGGGAATAAAGCTTTTGCACAAAAAAAAAATGGAGACCAAAGCAGGCTCAGTTACAGAAATATCTGCAGTTTGTTTGAAGTGCTGGTGTGTTTCTGATTTGAAAAAAAATGAAAAAAAAGCTCCTAACTGGAACCATATTTCACTCCCACAGTCACTCACAGGCAGCGGGAGAGGGTGGAGCTCACGCACACGCACACACACACACACACACACACACACACACACACACACACACACACACACACACACACACACACACTTGCACAAACAAAACAGATCGCTGCCGGTCAGACGTTACTCTAGACATTCCTGGCTTCCTTACTGTGACCCTCCCTGCCCAGGCTCCCCCAGCCAGCAGATACAGCGAGCGCTCCATATCCAGGAGAGGAACCCACTGTTATTGATCTATGATTTTCAGTTTCGCTCTCTCTCTCTCTCTCTCTCTCGGAGGTACAGTGTAATACTGTGGGCTAAGTTGTGTGTTAAAGTGTGGCGCTATAAAGTAATCTGTACCATATGCAGGGGAGTGAGGAGTTGCATTAAAACTGACGAGGAGTCATAAAGCCCAGATTCAGCTATAATGATCTGTGTGGTGTAAATCAAACATGGAGGAATTGTTTGTGTCAGACTGCTCCTGCTGCAAAAAAAACCCTGATGTGGCTAAGATGCAATTTGTTTAGTCTC
This sequence comes from Gymnoscopelus braueri, assembly GCF_963280865.1. Lineage (NCBI taxonomy): Eukaryota > Metazoa > Chordata > Actinopteri > Myctophiformes > Myctophidae > Gymnoscopelus > Gymnoscopelus braueri. The sequence continues at coordinate 12,029,022 of NC_137610.1, forward strand.
CATACCGTACCGTACTGTGAGTGACAGAGAGAGAAAGTGAGGTATAGATGGGGACTCGGGGAAAAAAGAGAGAGAGAGAGATTATGGTGTCAGCGTCTGCTGCCTAAAGGGTTAAAGGGATTCTCCATCTTGCTTCAATTAACCACCGGGCGCTGTTTATATCGCATTCCATCAATATAGGTTACCTCGTACACCACGAAAACCACCATCCCCGCTCCCCTGCCCTGCCCGACCCTAAAACCTGACTCGTAATAACCCCAAGCTGCCTGCCAAGTGCCAACCCCACCTCACCCCTTCTTCCCAGAGCCTTCCTTCCGCACAGACCCCCAGACCCCCAGAAATGACCTGGATCAGCACCTCCCGATGACCGCACCCTCTGCCCAGAATAGCAGCCCGCACTGGCTCCGTTTAACAAGGCCCTGTAAAGGGCCCAGATATATGTAACACCTAGACGTGTTCCTCACCTTGTTACTCGCACAAACAGCCCTTGACATGTAGGTCACACAAAGGTTAGCGTGTGTGGAGCGTGCAAAAGGAGCGAAGATATCGCTTAAATCATTGGTTCCCCAGGGGTCCTTGTACCAGGGGGGTCCCCAGCAAAATGTGTTAATATAGCTAGCGTCACAATCATTTTAAACACTTTAACCAATATTTTATACTTTGGCTATTCAAAAGTAGCAGATCTACAAGCTCACTGTGAGCTTGCAGATCTGCTATTTTTGAAAAACCCTGGCACAAAATGTTTTTGACAAACGTGTCATGGATTCTCATTGTGTCTCAAATGTGCTCAGGCTCTACGTTTTTGCCTTCTTCTTCTTCTTCTCTTCCACTGTCTCCTTCTGTTTTTCTTTCGGCCTGCCTTTCTCCACCCTCTCCCTCCACTGTCCCTCTCTCACTCTCTCTTCCTCCCTCCCTAGTCTGAGCCAAACAACAGGACCCTTGTGATAGCTCACTGAGGAAGCTGCCAATAAGGGCAGATATGTATTTGGCGAAAGAAAGACAGAGAAGGGAGCGGGAGGGGGGGGGGGGCGGAGGCATACGTATTAAAGCCAAAAGAAAGAGTCATCTGGAGAAGTTTAAGTTGGACAGGCCCGTTTCCGGTGTCTGGAACAGGCCAAAAATATCCAAGAAACAGAAAAGTCCACCAGGAGGGGAAAGGATACACCTCCTCACCACCGCTCATTTAACCTTATGCATTCAGCAAGCTAAGCTAAAACGCTGGATCCTAATCCGAATGCACTGGAACAGCGTCTCTTTATAGCTTAATTCCAGTGGTGAAGGTTTTTATAATGGAGCCCGCAGATCCTATCGTATTTCATATATGGGCCTACGGCGCAAGTGCTGTACCGTTTGGCACAGATGTGGTGTAATTTGCGACAGAGGGTCAGTTAAGCCAATTCATTTTAGAAGAAAGTAGCTCTGAACTGAAGTTGTGTTAATCTTCAATCACACCATGGCCAAGAGTCCCTATGATGTTGACAGCTGCACTTTTTGGCTTAGCACACAAAAGCCGGTGGGTTTTCCTTGGAGGCAGTTCCAACACAAGTGCAGACACAACCATTATGCACGTGTTATACTTGTAGGGTACTCTGTTTCTACGGCACTCAATAACAAATAGGAGCCGCTAGCCTATATCCAAGAAGAATCCTTGAAAAAGAAGTTAATGCCTTTAGGCAAGGCTCAATCCCACCTTCATTACGCATTACGATCTATTTACAGTACAGAAAGCTGGGCTCATTCTGTTATGTTAACACGTTGTGGTTTCAACGGCTGCTGTTCCAACGTCCAACTCACTGATGTGAACACACAAGTGCCCAATTTAGGTCATTCCCCAAAAAAAGCGGTTCAGTCAAAGTTAGGTTGCAGTGGGTCCGGAGCCCAGGAACCATTCAGGCAAGACAACCAAACCAAAGAAACGGAAGGTGGAGAGAGAGAGGGGGGGGAAGCTCTCACTTCCAGTGATTCCTGACTGTAATGGTGTGCAGATCCAGTTTGTTTGTATTGTAGGTTGGCTATTCACATGCACAAAGGCAGAGAGAGAGAGAGAGAGAGAGAGAGAGAGAGAGAGAGAGAGAGAGAGAGAGAGAGAGAGAGAGAGAACGTATGTTTTCTGCCAATAAAGCTCCTTTGAATTTAAATTGAGAGCTAGAGAGACAGAGAGAGATGTGATTCCAAGTTTAGTTACACAGCTCTATTTACACATTTCCTTATTCTAGAAGTCTATAATTGTACTATACATTTTCTAGTTTTGCTTGTTTTTTCATACTTGTACTTAACACTTGCTTTGGCATGTAGATGTATTTTCCCATGCCAATAAAGCCCTTTGAATTGAAATTGAGGGAGAGAGGGAGGGAGGGGGGAGAGAGAGAGAGAGAGAGAGAGAGAGAGAGAGAGAGAGAGAGAGAGAGAGAGAGAGAGAGAGAGACTTCTGCAGTTTCTCATGGCTGTGTGAGCTGCTTGCTGGCTGCAGAAAATTCCCCCTTTTTACTCTCTCCCCGCCCCCACCACATCTTGCCTCCATTATTATTCCCGTGTTTTCGAAGCAACACAGATAGAAACAGCAACGCAGACAGGATAGGAGGGGGGAATGAGAATCAGTGTCTGAGTGCATTTTGTGCTTTCTATATTGTCGGTCCCCTGCGCTCGTTCGCCGTTGGTACGGTCCCTCTCCCCACTGCATGTACTACACACAAGGTTTGTGTGCTGCACGGTGCCGGTGTATTACGGTAGAGAAGGAGGCGAGGGGGGGGGGGGGCACTGGGACTAGCCCCGGTGAGCAGCGTTGCCATGTCAGCTTATTATAAGCGACTTTGGGCTTCTTCTTATGTGAAGTTGCTTGTAAATATTAGTTGTGGTTGCGTTTTTTGGCCTTGTTTCGGATTGATTGATTGAATACATTATAAGCAGTTTGCAAAGAAAAAAGCACAGGAAAGTATGGTTCAATACAAGGTCTGCTAGGATTTTAAGCCCAAGAAAGCCTCTACGGCTTGTTTGTTTCTATTGAGGTCCTTTGCACTAAATTCATCGAAAAAAGGTAGTTCCCATACCGGGAGTCGAACCCGGGCCGCCTGGGTGAAAACCAGGAATCCTAACCGCTAGACCATATGGGAGTTATTAGATTTAGTTGCTTATTGGGACTTGTTTCTAAAGTGTAGTTGCTTATTTGGGCTTGTTTCTAAAGTGTAGTTGCTTATTTGGGCTTGTTTCTAAAGTGTAGTTGCTTATAGGCTTGTTTCTAAAGTATAGTTGCTTATTTAGACTAATGTTGTTTTAACTTGTATAAACCAGTGTATGTTTCTCTAATATTTTCATGATCAATGACCCCCAAATTGTCCACAGACGCGCCCGCCGCCCCATCTGAAAATGTTTTGTGCCAGGGACCCCCATATAAGATTTGTGTTGTTAAAATGTCTCCAAAACATTCCAAGATTACCATTTCCTTTTTCAAGATTGTTTTCTTTTCTTTTTTTTTTGAAAATAGCAGATCTACAAGCTCACAACGCGTCGCAGCTATTTTCAAATAGCCGTAGACCGTAGACTAGTCGCTTATTTTGGGCTTGTTTTCATAGACCCGGTCGCTTATTTCTCTCGCAAAATCTGGCAACACTGCCGGTGAGAGAGAGAGAGAGAGAGAGAGAGAGAGCTCCAGCCTTCAGAGAAAAGGAGGAGGATGGAGAAGAGCTGAACAGAGAAAGCGTCGCCGTGTGGAGGCGTTCCAAGAGCCACTAACAGACTAGTTCTGTTATTGATTGTCAGTTTTTACAACGGTAGAATGGGATTTATTCTTATGTCCTGCGCCCTCGGATTGCGCCGTTGTGTATTATAAATAACATTGGAAAACACACACACACACACACACACACACACACACACACACACACACACACACACACACACACAGTGAAGGGATCAGTAGTGATCTGCGTCGCTGCTGCTGCGAGTGGCACCGGTCAGTAACATGGATGCTGATGTGCCTCCTCCAGGGCCGGATTAAAGGGATTTTTATACCGAGCCGGTGGTGCTTGCCTTGCTAACAACACGTTTTCATTTTGTTCTGGGATTAATTCGTTGCAAAACGAAGCCCCGATCGCCGCCGCTGGACCCAGGCTGTTTGTGGCGGAGCGTCACGGTGAATGTGAAAGGTAAATGTGTCTGTGTTATCATCAGTCGCATCGCCCACAGCCCAGCAGCATCAATGTTACTGTTGTTTCGGCACAGTCATGATGATAAGGCTTGTCTTTTATTGGCAGCTCTGCTCCGGGCAAATAGAAAGACACGATTCGTTGCTTTTTGGACGAGTAACATCATCGTTTCATCATTTTCCGCTGCTTTGTGTGTGTCTCACCATGTCATGCCACTGGTGCCAGTGAGTCAGGCCTGGCTGTGAGGATGAAGGCTGGCCAAAAGCTGCCTTATAATCGGCCAAAAATGTCGGTTGTTTGAGCGATTATGTGAATCACTCTCTACGACATTAGGTACACATGGCATGCTAGCAGCACCTTTAATCATCTTACACGTGTGCTTCAAATGGCTTTTTGATTGAATACTTTATCAACAGTTTGCAAAAAAAGCACAGAGGTACAGTTCCATACAAAAGGATTAAACCCAAGAAAGCACTATGGCTTGTTTCCTTTGGGGTCCTGTGTATTCAATTCATCGAAACATTTAAAGACAAACAATAATATACAAAAATACAAAAACTAACATCATATAAATGTGTAGTAATCAAAAAGAAGAATATGTACAGTAAACAGTTGGGGGGTGGGGGATAAATCTATGAGTGCTACTATTAAACAATACTTTATTACAGTGCATTACACCATTATGCCAGTGTTCAGGCTCAAGGCTACCTTGTGTGGCTTTCGGCTGCATTCTGAGTGGCAATGTTAAGTGCATTGGCCATGGAAGCTGAGATCAAAATACCGACAAAACACTGTGCTCCTTGTCTGTCATGATGATGTGCAGACTTTATTACTTAAAGATGATGTGTTTTGCAGAGCTTTTCTTTTTCGCTCAATCAGAGACAGCAAGTTATTCATAGGAAAGTTAAATTACATTTGTATTTGTTGTGCATGGAACAGTCAGAAGCATGTGTCCAATTTGTGGCAAATGAATTTTATACTTAAAATATAGGCTATTTACTGTAGATAATGAGAGCATGTCCCTGCAATATTGAGCTACCTAAATGTAGCTTCCAGGCAGTGATTTATAACCTTGATGCTATTGTACTATTCCCAAGTGACCCAAGCAAAGCCTGTGTGTGTGTGTGTGTGTGTGTGTGTGTGTGTGTGTGTGTGTGTGTGTGTGTGTGTGTGTGTGTGTGTGTGTGTGTGTGTGTGTGTGTGTGTGTGTGAGAGAGAGAGAGAGAGAGAGAGAGAGAGAGAGACAGAGAGAGAGAGAGAGAGAGCATGAGAGAGCATGAGAGAACACGCTGTCTCTTCTGCCTGTCTGTCTATGCTTGTGTGTGTTACTGTGCATGTATTTGTGCAGGTGTGTGTGTGTGTGTGTGTGTGTGTGTGTGTGTGTGTGTGTGTGTGTGTGTGTGTGTGTGTGTGTGTGTGTGTGTGTGTGTGTGTGTGTGTATATGTGTGTGTGTGTGTGTGTGTAGTCTGCATTGCAGTTTGCACAGGTCAGCAGATACTACACTTACACTTATAAGATGTCTGTGTGAAGTGAACAGTGTAGCCCAGTGGTTCTCAAACTTTTTCATGTCAAGGACCCCCAAATTGACATATGTATTTGACCACGGACCCCCATCTGAAAACATTTTCTGCCAGGGAGCCCCATAAGAGAAGATTTGTGTTAAACACTTTCGAAATGATTCCAAATTTGTCACGATGCGCAGTGTTTAAAGTTTGTAGATTGGCTATTTTCGAAGTGGTTAAACTCTCCCTCATTTTGCTGGGGAACACCTGGAACTCCATCAAGGACCCCTGGGGATCCTCGGACCCCACTTTGATAACCACTGGTGTAGCCCATTCATTTCAGCAGAATGTCCCAGACTCAGGGACAAACAGCATGGTTAGCTGACACCTATGTGTGAATGTACTACAGTGTTCAAAAACATTTTGGACGTTTGATACTTTTCAGTTTTGTATTGTATTGTTATACCAACCAATTGCTTTCATTGGCCAATTTAAAATCTGGCCAATGAATCTGTATCTGTATCAGATCAGACATAACCAACCATCATTGGACAAAAGTACAGTAGTATGCTTGATAGAGCATCCTCTCAATAATACACGCACCACTGACTTACTACACAGCAGTAATACTGTAGTAATAGTAATGTACTGTATAAGAGAGTTTTGTTACAGTGTGTGTGTGTGTGTGTGTGTGTGTGTGTGTGTGTGTGTGTGTGTGTGTGTGTGTGTGTGTGTGTGTGTGTGTGTGTGTGTGTGTGTGTGTGTGTGTGTGTGTGTGTGTGTGTGTGCACAGGTGCACCCAATCTAAACCCCCAAACCACAACAGATGAATGAGGGAGGGTAACTAAGCCCTTCAAAGAACTGCCTTCTCTCACACACACACACACACACACACACACACACACACACACACACACACACACACACACACACACACACACACACACACACACACACACGCACACAGGGCTCACACAGAGATGAGTTTGGAGACAGTACTCCGCCTCTCCTCCTGTGTCTGTATCTTCAGTTCATTGCTAACTCTCACCTCTATGCTAGCTGCCCAGTGGTGAGTAGGTAAGCATATATTACAGCACGTAGGCGTATATTACAGTGTTGTTGAGGACACACCCGTTCCACACCAGCATGCAAGAGCCCAGAGGTGGCCCAATATGATCTCTCTAATCCCTTGCCTGAGACCTGAGATGGACTATAGGGGCAGGTTATGCCTGTGTATGCGATGCATATACATTATGCAAATGCTTGCATATACATTTGAATGGCAGGTGCTATAGGATAGAGCCTGACCGATATCAGTTTGCTATAGGTTGATGTCTCCCAACCAGTGACAGAGGAATATTGTGCCATTTCTAGGATTCTTTAGGATCCTAAATTCATGACCAACAAGGAATCTGTGTAAGGTTGAAAGCCAACAATGAATATAGATCTCACGTGCTACAGAATGCGCTTGACAATGAAGTGGTCTTCCTCCAAACCCCCCGCCCCCCTCTCCCCCCTTCCTCAGCCGGTCTCCCAGATGTGGGGGAAGCGTAGGCGGGACGAAGAGGGTGTTTGTGCTCCTCAGGGTCCCCACTTCCTGTCAAGAGAGCGAGAGAAACTCCACATGTGCTGAGAAGAACACACACACACACACACATTCTCAAACACACACACACACACACACACACACACACACACACACACACACACACACACACACACACACACGCTCAAACACACACACACACACACACACACACACACACACACACACACACACACACACACACACACACACACACACACATGGCAACACATGAGCACATGTGCACAAATGCAGTCACACGCAAAAGTCTCTGGCAAGGCTTGTACCTCTGTGTTGAAGAATTAGATGTGCTGTATTTAACCTATTTGAACCCTTAGCATCCCTATTCTGGAGTGGTTCTATGTACGAACATAGCAGATCTACAAGCATACGACGCGTCGCAACGCAACACGTGAGCTTGTAGATCGGCTGTTTTAAAAGATATTTAGTGTAGGGCGAAAATAGGAGGGGGCCTATAGAGCCCATGGGAATCCATTCAACCTAGTATAGGGTTAAAACTCCATGTTATGTATTGCGGCGAGTTTCATAGTCGGTCGTCAAACTTTCAGAGTTTTAGTGGTGATCTTGTGTGTGTTGTGTGTGTGCTGTGCACGTTTGCACATGCAACTCCAGTGTTTTTGGCCATTCCCTGTCTCATGGTCGCACCTGCTTCTGTGTTTACGGCCTGAACTCGGCAGATGGATGTCATCAGTCCTTGGCAGTGTTTACTGTACCAAAACACACTGTAATAACAACCGAACGCACACGCACATAGACACACATGGACGCCCTGCAGAGTACGTGCATCGTTGTGATGACTGCACTCTGACTGTGATGGTGCATGGACTTCCTGCTCAAACAGGAATGCCAGTTATGTCCGTTAGGAAGACATGAAGGCAGGAAACATTCTCTGTTGAACTATTATGTCTAGTAGTTAGTGCTGCTAACCTTGTTTCTAGTGCGCGTACACACACACACACACACACACACACACACACACACACACACACACACACACACACACACACACACACACACACACTGTCCTTACATCTATAAAGGGAGAGAGACCTTCATTGGGTTTGTGAAGTGTGAGCTCAAATAAATGTAGCAAATGTCGATACTGTACATAAACATGAGTTTGACCCCCATTGTGTTAACAACAATGTCCTTTGTTCTCTGTCTTTCTCAGATGACGGAGGGGAGGCGATGTCAGGTTCATCTCCTGGATGACAGGAAGCTGGAGCTCCTTGTACAGGTGATTCTCCCTCGATTCTTCTCTCTCGCTTTCTCTCTCGCTCTTTGCAGACTCCCCTTTCATTCCTTAGAGTGAGAGAGAGAAGTGATGTTAGCGCACCGCCCTGAGGGGCTCAATTACTGCTGACCAAGAGAAAGTGGTGACTTTGCTTCGCCTTGCCTCTCACCTGATCCCTTGTTGCGCGGCGCGGCGCGGCGCGCACACTCACTCACACACACACACACACACACACACACACACACACACACACACACACACACACACACACACACACACACACACACACACACACACACACACACACACACACACACACACACACACACACACACACACACACACACACACACACACACACACAAAGCCATATATAGGCACAGTGAACCCAACTGTGACCCCAGGCTCCCGACAGAAGCCCTGCATGCAGACACACACAGTTCACTCCTAATGATAACCCTCTCCTCCCCTGCTCTCCTAAACGCATCCTTTATCCACACACACACACACAACCCCCGTCTGGTCGCCAGACTGTCTGTGCAATTAGGCCCAGAAACAGTAAAACATCCCCCATCCATCCATACATCCAGCCAGCCATCCACCCATGGATCTCTATCTACAGTATCTATCTGTTCGTAGCTAATGATGCCTCATCTTACCTCTAACCGCCCTGCCCAAAACAATGCAAGCTCGCTTGCGCATCCACCCACCCACCCACCACCTCCTTCCCTACTCCCTGTGGGCCTCCCTGCAGTAATGATCCTCTCAGCTCCATCCCTCCCTCCCGGGCTAGTCAGTGGGACAGGCTAGGAGTGCATCTGTCCCGCTGGTCCGCCTCAATGGACATTTGACAGACTCATCTATGACAAACTATCGGCCCCTCTTATGTCTCCATTTACTCATACCCTCCAACACCCCACCCCATCTCGCTCAACATCTGTCTCTTGGACCTCCTGATTGTTGTGATCGTAGATGATGCTTCACTGTCTCCATCCCTCTGTCCCAGGCAGCACATGGGCTTGACTGCCATGAATTGGAGCATTTCTTTTTTTTTTGTCTGGAGCCAGCCTTCCCTCCTTTCACCTCCCCTCCCCTCAATCCTGACCTCCCCTCCCCTTGCGTCCAACCATTATTATCCCATTCCACTGGATGAACAGAGTGAACGAAAGCGAGGGTAATTACCTCTGGAAGAAGATGAAGAAGAAAAAGTAGAAGAAGAAATTATTGGAGATGAGCCTCCCGAGGCAAAGAGGCATGAGAGCAGTAGGTATTCCTGGAGAGAGAGAGCTAGAGAAAGAGAGAGAGAGAGACAGACAGAGAGAGAGAGAGAGAGCGAGAGAGAGAGAGAGAGAGAGAGACACACAGAGAGAGAGACAGAATGAGAGAGATATTAGGCCAAAGGGATGGGAATGGGAGAATAGAGGTGAATGGAGAAAGGAGAGTCTGCAGTGATTTGATTACTCGGGCAGAACTGATCGTTTCTTTCTCAAATAGCCTCCTTTCGCCGCTCTCATTCTTACTATCTCTCTCTCTCTGCTACCTCACCCTTACTCTCCCTGTGTCTCTCTTTCTCTGTTCTAGGTGTTATCTCACATCACTTTCCCTCATAACTCTCTTTCTTTAAATGCCAAAGAAGTAGTACAATCCCATCCCTGCACCTCATCCTCCCACCCTCCCCCCATCCGTTCATGCTCCTTACCAGGGAAAGAGGAGATGAGAGACGTGGGAGGAAGTGAAAGAGATACCAAAGGAAAAGCAGAGAGAGGATGTGACTGACGGAGGTGGAAGAAAATGGAGAGAGTAGTGGAAATAATAGAAGTGCTCATCCTGCTGTGTCGTATCGCAATCATGTCGTATCCAGGACATCTGTCAGTTCAGTCAGTTCCACCCAGCCTCAGATGTGTGACACGGCTCAGAAGATGGATGTTTGGGGCCTAGAGAGTGGAGCTGTTATACAGGATCAAAGGGCAACAATTGGCAGAAAATCTGAGAGTCCAGAAAAGTTCCAGTTATTTCAGTTTAGCCACTTGAATCATCCCTATTCTGGGGGGAGGGGGGTGGGGGACATTTGCCAAGAATGGCAGAGCTACCACGCAATGCGTGGTGAGCTTGTTTACAGTTACAGTTTACAGTTTAGGCATTTAGCAGACGCTCGATTTACAGTAAGCAAGGACACAAGATAATACATCATAATACATCAAATCCATAGAAATAGTAATCTAATAATAAAGTAATACATAAGTAAACCAATAATCTAATAATAACTAATATCTACGTAAACCAAGAACCTATCATCAGCCTATATTTTAAACTATACACACTAGACTATACTGTAGGATGCCAGGTCACAATGACCTGGCATCTGTCTACATAACATGCTATCTAAGCTTGTAGATCAGCTATTTTAAAATAAAAGCAAACACAGTTTTATACACCAAAGACCTTATAGCAGGTCTTACTGTAAGTGACTTCCAAATGTGATGAAATGCCCCTACATTTAAGAGGAGCGGAGGGGCATGATGTGATCACCACCACAAAATGTGGTCAATATATTGATCTGTTATGGTGTCAGCTAATGCTGTTTTACAGTGTGAGAATGACTGTTCCACGCCAGTTTATGGCTCATGAAAAAGACGGGATGAGCGAGAGAAAGCATATGACAGGAAGAGAGGATGTTATTAACAGAACTTGGTCGTATAAATCAGGATACAGCAAGCTCACGCTCTCTCTCTCTCTCTGTTTCACTCTCTCTTCTCTCTGTTGAGCGGATGTTTGAGTAGACCATCGAGTGGTTAGTGGGACCGTAGAGAATTCCAGTGTTATTCTGAGTTTTCCTGTGCTCCGAGGTGGAGAACCACGGCTCTTCTTGTTTGCCAACAAGGACGTCTTGCGCTGGGAGTAGAAGCTAGCAGAGTTTCAATGAAACGCATTGGAGACTAGCAGCAAAGCCAACCACCTCCACCACAGCCTGTCTCTGAGGTGCTACAGGAGGCTACATCATCACGTCTTGCAAGATAATTTGACAGGGCTGTGGTCATGTCAGTGCTGCTGAATCCCCTTCTATGACAGATCCTGTGGTGAAGCCAGGCAGAGCAGACACTGACTGAACCACTGGATCTCCTTTGCTGTAATCAGCTCATATGCATTGGCTCCAGCACTGTTTAATCCCAGAAGTGTCGTTCACCCCTTCCTACCTTTGAGTGTGTGTGTGTGTGTGTGTGTGTGTGTGTGTGTGTGTGTGTGTGTGTGTGTGTGTGTGTGTGTGTGTGTGTGTGCGTGTGCGTGTGCACGCGTGATTAGCCCTTTGTTTATTGAGGGATGCCTCATTAGCAGGGCAATATGTGCCGGCAGGCAGACACACTTATTGGAAGTAAACCATGAGACCCAAAACGCAGCATCAAAACATCTGCACTCGCTCAGGTTAACCTGTTATGAGGTTGCTGATGAGTGAATGGCTTACTGAGGATATGTACCGTTGTCAAGTTGTTGACTTTTACACCAATGTTTTGCTCAGACGTTTAGGTTTAGGTTTTGATAATGATCCAGTTTTATCCAGTTAAGATGACAACATGTCCCTGAAAAGATGCACCCCTCCAGTTTACTGGCAACATAGTTGCCTGCATAGGGAGACTTCAGTGTGTTTGCCAGCAAACTTTCTCATTTGGCTAACAGATCACCTAAGACTTGCCAAGAGTATTGCTAGCCAATTTGTGCTTCAAAGACTATATACTGTATCTTCACCACAACACTTTGGGAAATGCTTTATGGTTGTACTGAAATGACTCCCACTTAATGGTGTATTAGTGAAAAGCTTCCCTCAAAAAAAAAAAAAAATCCCTGGAGGCGCCAAGAGCTGGGCTAAACGTTGACTGTAACTTCCTGTCTAGTGTGTGCAGTGGTGTTTTGAGTTTGTCGCTCAGCCTCTGTGGGTACACATTAGTGTGTCTCCTCCCTGCTCCTTCTCCCTCCACCTCCACCTCGCTGTAATTCCTATGGCGTTTAATTACCTGTGCTGCTGAGGAGGCGCGGGCTAAATGTCGGTTAGCACTAATACCGTCTGAGCTAGCAGCAAGCTGTCCGCTCTGATAGATTGCTACGATAGATAGCAAGTGTGTGCTCTGTAGAATGTGTGCGTGAGCACGCATGAATTCTGTGTTGTTCAGTCTCTGTGGGTATGCATCTATGTGTCTCCTCCTCTGTGTGGTGCGCGTGTGTGTGTGTGTGTGTGTGTGTGTGTGTGTGTGTGTGTGTGTGTGTGTGTGTGTGTGTGTGTGTGTGTGTGTGTGTGTGTGTGTGTGTTCGCAGGTTTGAGTGCATTTGTGTGTCTGTGTGTGGATGTGCAGTTTTTCCGTGCAGCATGTACCTTTACGTTTAATGATTGTGTGCAGCTGTTTGCAAATGTGTCTATGTGTCTATGTTTCTCTGTGTGTGTGTGTGTGTGTGTGTGTGTGTGTGTGTGTGTGTGTGTGTGTGTGTGTGTGTGTGTGTGTGTGTGTGTGTGTGTGTGTGTGTGTGTGTGTGTGTGTGTGTCTGTCTGTGTGCATGTTGGTTCATGTATCTGTGCAATATCATTTATTACCTGTCACTCAAGCTATCCAGATCACAATCAGTATCCTCCTGAAACATTATTACACTTCCAGGAATCCTGTTAGATGCCTGCCATCTCACAAAGGTGTGCTGTGCTCCTTGTGTGCTGTGTGTGCTGTGTGTGTGTGTGTGTGTGTGTGTGTGTGTGTGTGTGTGTGTGTGTGTGTGTGTGTGTGTGTGTGTGTGTGTGTGTGTGTGTGTGTGGGTGTGTGTGAGCATGGGTAAGCGTGAGCGCTGGGTATCTCTTTTGAGGAACCTAACTCAATTACCTTGCCTAATGCACTTCATGTGGCTGTTATTGTGTGTTCAGTATTCATGATCACGTATCACATATTCCACTACATCATGTGCCTTTTGATTACCACACTTTGTCTTCCGAGTTATGAAAATGGGATTCTTTCTGGGAGACATTTGTCTGTGTGCATTTTGTTGTGTCGTTCATTCCATTTCTTCTTTTCCAGCATCCCTCCTTATTGGTCACTGTGTCTGTCCGTTGGCCAGTGACCTCTGCTTATTGGATGTTGTGCTGTTGTGGCGTGCATGCATATAGGGACTCATCTAATAAGTGTTGTTGCTAGGGCTGCTGTCAGCTGCTGGGCAGTAAATGAGAGACCACCATGGTTTCAGACTCGAACCAAAACATTCATTACAGCAATTACAGAATGAGAGAGAGACACAGAGAGAGAGAGAGAGCAGGGCGAAAGGTGGGAGAGAGAGTAACACAGAGACATACTACTATACAAAGACCCGGGAAGATAGAGAGTAAAACAGCACAGCGACCGCCGACCGATAAAATCTTATTATGCTGCTGTTGTGATCAAGTATTTATCGGCTTGTACGTGAAGCTGATCTGTCAGTCGTCCGTACGTCTGTCCGTACGTCTGTCTGTCCGTCCGTCCGTCTGTCCGTAGCACTGCTCCAAACCCTCTCTTTCAAGGCTTCACTCTCTCTCTCCAGGGTCTTTCTGTGTAGAGGGATGTGTAGGCGTAGCTCTTATGTAGGATCTAGGTCAGTGGAGATGTGGTGTGTGTGTGTGTGTGTGTGTGTGTGTGTGTGTGTGCGTGTGTGTGTGTGTGTGTGTGTGTGTGTGTGTGTGTGTGTGTGTGTGTGTGTGTGTGCGCGCGCGTGTGTGCGTGTGTGTGTGTGTGTATATTTGCATGCATGCGATGTGTGCATGACATCACCACCTTCCCTTTAAATAGCTCTCGGTAGCTTGTGTCATTGAAGCGGTAGCTGTGCAGTGGGCTGATAACAGAATTGGCCTTTGGGGGGGGTCCTGCATCTGGAGATTCTGGACATATAGTTGTGTGTGTGTGTGTGTGTGTGTGTGTGTGTGTGTGTGTGTGTGTGTGTGTGTGTGTGTGTGTGTGTGTGTGTGTGTGTGTGTGTGTGTGTGTGTGTGTGTGTGTGTGTGTGTGTGTGTGTGTGTGTGTGTGTGTGTGTTTAATGTCATGAATTAATTTAGTTTGGGATTTATTTATTTAGATTGATAAGAATTTATTGTACTATTTATTTATTCTTTTATGAATTTCTGCTGTCTTTAGGAGAAACATAATCTCGTGTTCTGATGCTGCTTGCAGAAGAAGAAAATAAATGACAAATAAAGCAATCTTCCACACATCATCCTGTGTGTGTGTGTGTGTGTGTGTGTGTGTGTGTGTGTGTGTGTGTGTGTGTGTGTGTGTGTGTGTGTGTGTGTGTGTGTGTGTGTGTGTGTGTGTGTGTGTGTGTGTGTGCGTAGGCAGAGAGGCACACCCCATGGTTAACCTCAGGGTGGGGCGCACTGTTACTCAGAATGTCACAAACCAGCAGCATATGGCAGCAGCCGCCTGCCTCTGCTTTGAACGGTTCTGAAAGCTCCCAGTGCTGCAATGAAAGCAGGACATCAACACATTTTGCTCACAGAAGCCTGGAAACCAACTATTGTAGCTCACTGTAGTTGCTAACTAGCTAGCAGCTAGCCTTGTCCCCGCAGTGTAGTGGTTGAGGCCAGAGCCATGACTCTGCAGTCGGGGTGTTGGTCAAAAGAAAGAAGGGAAGAAAGGCGAGACAGGAAGAGAGGGGAAGGGCAGGGTACCTGCACAGTCAGCAGCATCCACACACACTCCATCCATCTCTCTCCCTCTCGCTCTCTGCCCCCCTTGTTGGTCAGAATGCTTAGTCACTGCAGTAAATCAATAGCCTCTGCGATATGGAGTCACACGCGGCCGAACAACATGTAGTTTGTACAGTTACACTACGGTCCACAAAACAAACCACTACACTGGCGATTCCAAAGCCAAGCGCTAACTGATGAACAGCAATGGCCCATGTAATAACAATCACAATACCCCTGTGTTTTCTGTTTGGCCCGCAGCCCAAGCTGATGGCCAAGGACCTGCTGGACCTGGTGGCCTCGCACTTCAACCTCAAGGAGAAGGAGTACTTTGGGATCTCCTACACAGATGAAACGTAAGTCAATGTCTCTCTGTGTGTGGTGAAAGGTCATTTCTCAAAATTCTACAGGGGGGGGGGGGGGCGTTTTTGACAGGTCAGCTCTGCTATGATTGAGTGGGCTCTGGTGGGCTCTTTCTTTGCGGTGGTGGTGCAACTGCTGCTGTCTTTTGGTTAATTTAAGATTTTTTTCCCCCTATTTTTGTTTGCGTCATTTTAAGGTTATAGGCTGCCCAAAAAATTGGTGGTTCTACACAGAACCTCAATGAAAAAAGAAGGAAAAAAAGGTAGTTATTCCTAGCTGTAGCACCAGTTGGGCTTCAAAGATAGCGTTAGGAATCTGCCTATTGCGACCTTAGTACAAAAATAAATATAATTTTCACATAAACATATGACTGACAATTTAATCCATGTTGATTTAACAGCTCTGGTCATATATTGTATATAAATAGATCTTTAGACACTTCAGCTTCTGTCTTTGTAGATACAGAGCTGTCTGGTAGAAGTGTTGACAGCTGATTTATACTTTGTTGCTGTGTCTCGCACCAAACACAGCAGAGCTGGGTCTAGTTTTATTAATGTATCGATTATGGATGATTTTTTATGATTGTACTGTATAAATAAATGTAACATGACATGTCTACAGAGTTCTTCTGTTCAAAGATTAACAAGCTAACAAACTGTTACAACTGCGCTTTGGATGTTTTCCCTTTCACTCGATTGTCTTGGTGTGCAGGACTTGTTAGTTGAACTTCTGGGCAGGCTCACAATCTTCTACCATATACAGTTAAGGGGAATACCACTCATTTTCAACATTAAATCAAACCATGTCATAATATACCTTAGAGCTGTTGTGTGGAAATAAGAAAAAAAATCCCCCACCTTCTGTGTTGCCCAAAACTGAAGAATCGACTGTTGGGGTCATGTGATCAGTGACATACTGAAGGTGTACTCTTTGGCCCGCCCTCTAGGCGGCCTCAATCACTAGAATGGGGAATCTCACTTCCAGCTGAAACAGTGCGACTTGTAGTAGTTTATAATGGCCTATGGTTGTATATCACATTTCTCAAGACATTGTACTTGTAGATAATAGAAATCAATTGGCTGAAAATGCTTTAATAAGTCTTAACTTTATATTCAAGTGGCACTGTTTCAGCTGGAAGTGAAATTCACCATTCTAGTGAATGAGGCAGCCAAAGAGGGCGGGCCAAAGAGTACACCTTCCGTATGTCACTGATCACATGACCCCAACAATCAATTCTCCAGTTCTAGGCAACATAGAAGAGGGGGGGAGACTTTTTTCTTATTTCCACACAACAGCTCTAAGGTATATTCTATATTATGACATGGTTCAATGTTGATAATGAGTGGATTTCTGTCAGGTGGAAATGAAGTATTTCTAACATGAACACTGTGAGGTGCTTTGTTGTTTTTCTCTCAAATGGAGAGTTTGTTGTTGCATTGTGATGCGTTGTGAGCTTGTAAATCGGCCAAGTATAAAGGCTAATGTTTGTCTGTAGTCACTGATGAAATTTGAGACAAGGCCAGCATTGGTGAGACTGGGATCTAATGGAACAGTGCTAGCTGACATATGCATTCGCATGCTGTGTGTTTACCTGAATGTCAGACATGAATCGAGTGCTTGAAATGCAAAAAATGCCATTTGAATGGGTTTCATCAGCGGCACAGGTGACCCACGCATACATAGCCCACACACACATCATTCACCACACAGCCCGGCTCTCTCAATGCAAACACTCCTTTGAAATGATTTCCATACAGACAAACAACACCCCGGCCTTTGCATCTTACATTCTCTCCTCTTTTGTACTCAGTGCTGTACCTCCATGTGATATCAGGTTAGGCCATCAAGTTCTCTGTGGCATTTATACAGAATACAGTAAACCCCACGGGGGTCTGTCCTATGACGTGATGATTTGTTGGTCTGTGTCTGTGGGACCAGAAGAGGGATGAACTTTGACCACTGAGTGACTGTGGTGGGAGACAGACAGGGGAGGAGAAGGGTTGCAGAGAAAGAAAAGAGAGAGAGTGAGAGAGAAAGAAAGAAGAGTGATGTTGCTCAGGAGACCATGCAGGGTAACCAGGGCGACAAAGCTGCCTCTGCAGTTTTCATCCCTGCTGGAGAGAGAGAGAGAGAGAGGGGTGGGGAGGGCTGGAGAACAGGGAATAGAGAAAAGAAGACGGGAAGAAGAAGGGAGAGGGAAAAGGAGGAGAGAGAGAGAGAGAGAGAAAGAAAGAGAGAGAGAGAGAGAGACACTTGGGAAAGAGAAAAGGCCCTCTTGTGTCACATTGGCATTCATTTTTAATGCTCAAGTTTGCCTTGGTCTTGTTGGTTGAGTGGTGTTGGGGCCCCTCACCGTGCTGATGAGCTGTTTGTCTTCTCTTCTCAGGGGCCATTTTAGCTGGCTGCAGCTGGACCGCAGGGTTCTAGAACACGAGTTCCCCAAGAAGACTGGGCCCATAGTCCTCTATTTCTGTGTCAGGTAAGTCTTTATTCACCTGTGCGATTCAGAAATACAATGTGCCTCATTCTTGTGTGTGTGTGCGCGTTTGCGCACACTTCTGCGCGTTCGAGTGTGTGTTGTTTGTGTTTGTACTCATACTCCTTCAACTACTCGAGAAAGGTCAAGTGTGGTGTTTGAGTGAGGATGAAAGAAAAATACATGCAGTTAGTGGGAACCTGCTCAACATTAAACAGTGTGTGTGTGTGTGTGTGTGTGTGTGTGTGTGTGTGTGTGTGTGTGTGTGTGTGTGTGTGTGTGTGTGCATGTATGCGTGCAATGCATGTATGCGTGCGTGTGTG
>NC_137610.1:12052350-12054850 GCF_963280865.1 Gymnoscopelus braueri
GTCAAAATTACACTCCTGATATTACTGTGGACATGGACTAGTCTCACCCTCAACTGATTTAGTGAAGCAGAAAATGTAGCCATTCAGCCATGCTGAAATTGTTTCTCTGCATTAAGCCATGCTGCATGTAGAGCTACATTCATTCTCGTTGCATGTACGGCTGGACTCACACATGCACAACCAACGAATCTGAAACACAAGCCTAGACTTCAAATGGATCCATTTCCCATGTTGTCTTGCGGAGCTGTGGACAGTGCCGGCAGAGTGCTTGTTTCCAGTGTGTAATTCATTTGACTTGCATTGGATTGTTGGCTCACTGACTGAATCAAAACTACATGTGAAATGGCTGCCAAGTGTGTCCAACTGCACTTCTGCCCTAGTGCTTCTGTTAGCGTGTGGTCTCGGTTCATCAATGTTTAACTTCACAAGTAATCACAAATGTGACTATTGTGAAAGAGCTCTGCAATAATAATGCCATAAATGGTTTTGGTAAGTAAACTACAGTTTACATGGTTCAGTAGAGCTGTTAAATACCCCAGATGGGACTCGAACCCACAATCCCTGGCTTAGGAGGCCAGTGCCTTATCCATTGGGCCACTGGGGCTATAAAAAGCTGCTGCATTCCACCCACCAACGGCAGAGAGACACATTTTTTACTGTCCATCTGTCACTGTTCGACTAAATCTTTGTGCTACTCAAATTTCAAATCGGTGTAAGCAGCTTCTCACTAATTATTCATGAAAATTCACAGTACGATGCCCAGAAAAATACACTCCCAAAACAAAACATTAGCATAACATATCATATGGAGTGACTTTATTATGATGTTAATTTATTAGTTTCTTTTTACACATACTGGATTGGTGCGGCATCAGTTATGACATATTATGTTATCCCAGACGGTTTGTACTTGTTATTCTTTATTTATTTGTTTCCTTTTCCCTAAAAACATCCAGAGAATCCTTTCATATACTCTGTATGTAAACATGATTGGTGCAATTTCTCTTGATGCCCAGATGGGGGTGCACTTGACTTGAAGGACAGCAGGACAGTGTCACAGTGTGTCAAACTATCCATCAGAACAGCCATTACTATCTATTTAATGACAACAATGATGGCTTTCACAGGTTCCCGACCCAATGGCATCCTGAAACAAACACAGCTCCGTCCACTTTCTCTGATTGTGCTACATCTATGAACATTTCACACCTTCTGCCCTTTTAACTCGAGATGTAGCTTATTCTGTCCCACTATGCTCTCACAGACAAATATAGCAGTGGTTCCCAAACTTTTGAGCTCAAGACCCAAAAGAGACATTTGTATGTCTCCCCAGGACCCAAACTAGTGAAAATAGCCGATCTACAAGCTTATTGTTTTTTCATAAGAAAGGAAAACACTTGACCCATACTATTGGGTCCATGACCCACAAATGGGTCCCGACCCATCGTTTGGGAAACACTGTAATAGAGTATAATGTTCCAGAACCACTGGTGTATTCAGAAGTACAAAAAACATGGATGGTAGATTGCATAAAGGAACCATTGTTACTATTGTTGTTTACTTACTACATGTTTACTCTCTCACACACACACACACACACACACACACACACACACACACACACACACACACACACACACACACACACACACACACACACACACACACACACACACACACACACACACACACACACACACACAGGAGCTATATAGTGGTGGGAAGCCATACTGGGTGGTATAGATAGGGTGCGTTTGCTCAGTGTAGTGTTACATTCTGCCTGTCTGATCTCTTTACCAATTAAGAGCCGGGTTGTATAGAAGACATTCCTGGCATACCTGACCCACTACTCGCTGCCCCACTATAAGCCCCCTGTTTACTGACATACACAAATATAGGCACCTACCCACCCCCACACTCATACACACACACAATTACACATAACTACAAGTATATTATGTGTGCTCTCACACAAGTACACGCACACACGCGCACACACACACACACACACACACACACACACACACACACACACACACACACACACACACACACACACACACACACACACACACACACACACACACACACACACACACACACGTACAGTCAAAAGAAAGCTAATCACACGGGGGCTTTGCAGACAAAGGAGCTGTCGGTTCCTTACTAATCTCCTTCACATACTAACAGCAACACCGCAGGATATTGAATCACCCACATACACTACACCCCCCTTCCTCTACGTGTGTCATAAGAACGTCTTTTTTTTTCTCACATAAAAAGAAAGAGATAGAGAAAGAGGAGTCTGTGAGGAGGAGTTCTGTGAGTCACCAGAGTGTTCAACGACACTCTCTCTGTTTGTGTGTCTCTTTTGCTTTTCCACTGTTAATCTGTGTTAGCTGGAGCAGAAGCCTCCCTGCACCTCCACTTACACTTACAGCCCTTTTCCATGAGAGGAGGAGGTCATGAAATTAGAGATGGGGTGGGGGGGGGGAGCAGG
>NC_137610.1:12059850-12067350 GCF_963280865.1 Gymnoscopelus braueri
GCAGTTTTTCCTTGTTCACTGCGCTTACGTGGACTGGTATATTTATAATGTGTCTTTGTGAACGTGTTGAGTGTCCAGAAACCTTTGGTTCTAAGAGCGAAGAAAGGTATAGAGGAAGCTTGCCACACAAGGCCTTATAAATAAAAAGAATACAATGTTGCTCTCTGCGTACTGCGAGAGATGACCAACCCACTTTATCATATAAAATACAGTGATAGGTGTGATAGTCATCACCAGTGATAAAACGTAGGGCACTGTGGTAGACTGCTTCAAGAGGCTTAAGTGTAGAGATTGAGGCATGCATGTATAGCACATCACCATAATCAAACACAGACATTATGACAGATTGAATAACAGTTTTTCTGCTGGAAAAAGAAAAACAGGACCTGTTTCTGTAGAGGAAACCAATCTGCCCTCTTAGTTTTTTGGTTAGGTTCTCCACATGAATCTAATGAGAGCTTGGAATCTAGCCAAATGCCCAGGTACCTATAAGATGAGACCAGTTCAATTTTTTCACCTTTAAGAGTGTAAACACCAGTAGAGGAATTTGTGTTTGGAGATCTGGAAAATACCATGCATTTTGTTTTGTTAGCGTTCAGGACAAGCTTAAGTTGAATTAGAGCCCTTTGAAACCTTTGTAACTGCTGATGATATATTGTTCAGGATTCCGGGATCCTCCTCCCTCTCCTGCCCCATTCCCTGCATAGCGGAGTGGAACCCAGGGGTTTTATCGCTGGGTGAGACCAATGGGCTGTGATCCAGAGCTTTAGCTCATACACTGGCATGTTCTCACACACCCTCACCCCCCCACCCCCCCAGCCCTCTGGAGGCTGGGTGGAGGCTGGGATGATGGAATTAGGCTGGAGTGTCAGGGGACAGGGGGCCCTCCTTCCTTGCCACTGTGAGTCTGAAGGCTTCCCCTAACTTTTATCTGTGCCCCCCTTTCTCTCTCCGGGAACGCATCTACAAATGTATTCTAAATCCTAACAGTTTTATGAAAAGACTGTATGTTGCTATAATATCAGTGGTTCTCAAACTTTTTCATGTCAAGGACTGCCAAAATGATATGTATTTGGTTCGCAGACCCCCATCTCAAAATATTTTGTTCCAGGGACCCCCCAGAAGCAAAGACAATTTATTCAAAGATTTGCTCAAATTGTCATGTTTTTTCATGTGTTCCCGGATTGAATGGGTTAATAGATGTAATCGATCATACAAAAATGCATTAAAACAATTGATTTTCAAAAATAGCTAAAATAGCAGGTGAAGTTCACATTGATCACGACACACTGTGAGCTTGTACGTCGCCAATTCTTTGCGCGCATTTTGTCTACCATCCAAAAAAACACGCTTCTTGATTATTCGATTAATCGAAAGAGTAACCGATTGAATAATCGCTAATATAATCTCTTTCTGTCTTTTGCACCATGTCTCTCCATCTGTCTCTTCTTTTTCTGCCTGGCTCCCTCGCCATCGCCATCCATCTCTCTGCAGCTGTTCTCTGACTAGACGACACCCAGTTAGTAGCCAGTTGTGCGTCCAACTCAACTGTCTCGGAGAAACGCAGGGACATTAAGCCTGTCAGCATTTGTCCATCCCGTCCTCCCCCTTAACTAATTGTTCTTCCCCTTACTGTTTTTTTCCAAAGTTACTCACCGCTTCCCAGGACAGTTAATAGGGGGAAATTTCAGTGTCAAGTCGTCATCGTCTTCATGCTAAATAGCGTTTCTCAAAAAACGCTCCTTTGTATGAAGTTCCCGAGGAGGTTAACTTCAGTGCAAAAGTGTTACATTTTTGAGAAATTATTTTTGGATGATATCGATCATGGCTTGGATAAACGAAACGTATTATCATAGTTGTAGTTTTGATACTTTGGTGGTCTTAAAACGTTCAAAGGGTTCATCTGTTTCTGTACGAGAATATTACATTTGTGTGTGTGGGTGGGGGGGGTGGGATGGGTAATTGAATTGTGTATGAAAAATTGTCATGGTTTGGACAAAGCTATTCACAGAGTCACAGATCTCAGATTTCGCTCTTCCTCGAAGCATCGTTTCATATCAGTTTCAGTATGACAGTGTAACATTTTGTGGTTGCATTGTGTATAAACCCGTGTGGCTTTTTGGATGTGGCTGTAGGCTTGTTCTCACATGTTGGTGGTCTCTCCCTTTTCCCAGCAATGACGTGACGAGGGCAGACCTGAAGAAGCTACCCGCTCTGCCCACTCAGGCCCTGAAGGACCACCCCTCACTGGCCTACTGGTGAGAGACCACCACCACCACAACCTCTCTCACTTTGTATCTCTATCATATACTCTTACTGTCTCTCTCTCTCTCTCTCTCTCTCTCTCTCTCTCTCTCTCTCTCTCTCGTCGTCTCTCGTCTGGTTCCCTCTCTTTCTCATTTGCTGCCTCTGTATACCTTTCTCTCTATTTTTGCACGCTCTCTCTGTATCACGCTTGTCTTTTCTTTGTCTCTCTCCCTTTCTCTTTCTCTTTCACTTTCTATCTCTCTATATAACACACCCTTTCTCTCGCTCTCTGTCCCTGTCTCCTTCCCTCTCAATTCAATTCACATCAAATCAATGTGCTTTAATTAGTTTTTTTGACCCATATTACGAAATGTATCAAAGTAAAAAATACACTTGCTTAGGGCTGTGACAGTTAATCGAACAAATCAATTTAATTCATTATAGAAAATAACAAAAAAAAAGAATAATAAGAAAATAATTGACAGTTGCAGCCCTACACTCTCTTTATCAACTCTCTCTCTTTCTGCTATTGTATTTCTTCCCCTTTCTATGTCTTTAATTGGTATTTGTGTCCATGTGCAGTGAGGATCGGGTCATAGAACATTACAAGAAACTCACGGGGCAGTCCAGAGGACAAGCTATTGTCAAGTAAGAACACGACACAAGACTCACTCAAGTTTCCCAATTCTCTCTTCGACTCAATCTGCTTCCTCTCCATGAATATTAGATGAGCCATTTTCTCAACATGTACAGATTTGTTTGAATTGTGTGTGTGTGCCTCATGTCTCTCTTTTGGCTTTCCTATTGACAGTTATATGAGCATCGCTGAGTCTCTGCCCACATATGGAGTACATTACTACGCTGTAAAGGTAGCGTTTTACCACTGTTCTGTACTTTCTCTCTCACACGCACACATTTCTGTCCGGCCCTGGAGTTCAGAGCGGGTGCATTGGGGATCTTTTGAGCTGTTACTGTAAGCTTCTGTCACACATATGTAATATAGAGGATTTTAATGACTTTTTAATTATTTATTTGTGCCAGGACAAGCAGGGCATCCCGTGGTGGCTGGGTCTGAGCTACAAAGGCATCTTCCAGTATGACCACCAGGACAAGGTCAAGCCCAGGAAGGTGAGGCAACTTCACGTTCGTCCCTCGGTGACCGCTAGCCGTCCTCTCGTCCTCTCACGATCCGTCCATCCTCTCCACCTTCCCTACATCTCTGATAAATTGTCCTCGCCCCCTCTTTTCCCCCTCTTTTTCCTGTTCCTCTCTCTCACTGTCTCCGTCCCGCCGCTGTCTCCTATAATCTGTCCACTCTACCTCCCCCACTCTCCGTCCATTTTTTTCATCTTCCTCTTTTGTCTCACTGTCACTTTCTCCCCCTGATTGTTTCCACCCCTATGACTCACACAGAGTATTGTCATTGTGAGTAATGCAAGCAGTCCTCCGTCCCAGTCCTGTCATCTAAATGTGTTTAGTCTGGGACTGCTTTGATTTTCTCCAGCTCCTCTCTGAAGGTGGCCGTCCTCCCTCTGTGTTGTCCATTAACTCTCACCCCTGACCCTCGGCCACACTGAGGGGCCTTGATCACTGGCATTCAGCCCTGTTTCACAGGGTGTTAATGAGGGTAGCAACATTCCCATATTGACTGTAACTGTGACTGTGTCACTCACTCACACACACACACACACACACACACACACACACACACACACACACACACACACACACACACACACACACACACACACACACACACACACACACACACACACACTGGAGTTCTCATACTGTACTGTACATACACATACAGGACAGATACTATACACGCAATCCTCAGTGTTAATTAAAATCTGAGAGTGTATAGAATGGACCCATAAGGGATTTTACTGCACACATAGAGGAAACGTACATACGCATACATTCACCCAGGTACCGATATACACAGTGACACGCACACCTACACTATAGGACATATGCACGCACACGTATTTACAACACACAAATATACAGACGGCTGATTCAAGTAAAAACCAGAATAACAGAGAGGGGGAAATAAAAGGCATGCAGATAGTTCCTCGCAGGTGGAATGCATGATTCAATTAAGCAGTTGGCATCCTATTCATCTTCCAAAGAGGGTTGATTATTGGAGCAGGGTCGGCAGGATGACCATGCCCCCATCCACAGGGCACAAGGGGTCACTGAATGGTTTGAGTAGGAAACTGATGTGAAACATATGATATGGCCTGTGTGTGTGTGTGTGTGTGTGTGTGTGTGTGTGTGTGTGTGTGTGTGTGTGTGTGTGTGTGTGTGTGTGTACATGCACTGTATATGTCCTACTGTGTGTGTGTGTGTGTGTGTGTGTGTGTGTGTGTGTGTGTGTGTGTGTGTGTGTGTGTGTGTGTGTGTGTGTGTGTGCGTGCGTGTGTGTTCTGATTAGTGCATTCCACTCTGACCACAGACGCTCTTTCCCCCGGTCTCCCAAATCCCGCGGTTGCCTAGGTGTTACATCACCATGGAGACAGGAAGAGAATGCGGTGCAATTTTATCCATTTTACCTCAGCACGTACACACACACACGCACGCACGCACGCACGCACGCACGCACGCACGCACGCACGCACGCACGCACACGCACACACACACACACACACACACACACACACACACACACGCCACTGTAAGATCAAGGCAGGGGGAATGTTGTGCTTATCTTGACTCCAGACTCCTTGGAAAGGTCACCTTTCCTTATTGTGTCTTTTATATATATGTGTATTTATATCCATGGTGGCAGACTCCATTAAAGCTGGCCTTTCATAACCTCAATCTTTCACATAGCACGATAGAAAGGGAGGAGTAGAAAGCGGGAATTAATCTCCTTCCCACACGATTACTTATCAAGCATTTGGCTTCCATGGCAACTACCGGAGTGGTATTTATCCATTCGGCAGTCTACTATCTCTCTCTCTCTCTCTCTCTCTCCCTCTCTCTCCCTATCCCTCTCCCTCTCCCTCTCTCTCTCTCTCTCTCTCTCTCTCTCTCTCTCTCTCTCTCTCTCTCTCTCTCTGTCTCTGTCTCTGTCTTTGTCTGTCTGTCTGTCTCACGCTCATACATACACACACACACAACAAACCCAGAGATAGGGAAGCGCTGGCCCATATCCCGAGTGAGACCGGGCCTCCTCGTCACAAAAGGTTGATTGTATTCTAAGGCACTTGAGCGAAAAGGGAGTTTGTGGACTTCATGTCCTGTTAGTGCAACATCACAAGGCAGACTTTATCCCCCAACACAGCAGGTCACAGCAGAAACACACAAAAAGTGGAGGGTGGTCTAGACCAAAAAAAAAAAGAAATTTCTTCCTTATGTCAGGTTGTAGAGATATTCAGAGAGGTTAGTAGCTGAAGCCTAGTGCGTTAGTAGAAACAGACAGCTCTTCCTACCAGCCTGTGTTTTAGCCACCAACCCTTTAACTCTAGCCTGGTAAAGCCCCTCCCTCCGGAAAATCTCATTTCCATTTGATTTCAGGAAGGAGTTTGGCATGAGTGCTTGTTTGGCTTTTTGTCGTTGTCCACCAAGTGGACGAGCCTATCAGCGTCCTTAGCCTGGTAAAGCCCCTCCTCGCTCATCGTTCTCTGATTGACAGCGAAAGTTGGCCAATCAGGTGGCGAGTTCGAGTGAACCCGAATGGATCCGAGTGCAGCCGACCAAAATGGAACGTCAGCCATTGTTTTCTGTGCGCTGTTTTTGGTTTTGGTTTTAAAACTTGAAAACGCTCTCTTTTTTGATGCACAGAATTTACTTTTAAGATACGTTCGGATAGAATTTAGTTGATTAACTTCATATATGTGGTCAATTAATCATGACAGAGCCTATTTAAAAAAATAATAATCTGAGAACCGGCAGGGGCGGGCAGTGACACGCATGTATCCGAAGAAGGCAACCTATTTTGGGCATGGCCATTTCAAAAGTCCCGTTGCGTCACATTGGTCTGGAGGTGGTGAAAACAAACTGCTGATTGGCTGAAGGGGTTGTCAGTCAACGGTATTATTCCCGCCCTACTCCAGCCCACAGTCAAAAACACACACAGGTTCTCATGCCAGACTCCTTCCTGAAATCAAATGGAAATGAGATTTTCCGGAGGGAGGGGCTTTACCGGGCTACATTAACTCACCAACACTACGTTAACACAAAAACGTAAAATACACACTGGCTTAGCCAGTCTGCCACCCGAAAAGGTTTGAAACCAAACTCAAAGTGGGAGCATTTCAACCGAGCAATGAGTCGATGCCGAGGGCCTCTACCAGGCGCTATATCGACGATGTTACAGTACATTAGTAAATAGTATAAATGCACCATTTACCATTAGTCATGCACAGTATCTCTCAGCACATCAGAAGAAGTTGACCAGGTGACAGGTCAGTGTTTTAATTAGTCACAGAGTTCCTCTACCAGGAACAGCGGTGAGTCAGACCGTGGAGATGTCACCACATAGTCATAGCTGACTACAATGTACTGACTCAACTAGACCATTGTGAGAGAAAACGTGTTATTGGAAACGTTTGGGGCTTTTTTTGGTACAGTTATGAAAATGTTGTCTCAGAGGGTATTCTCGACATAAAGGTCTTGGGATTTGACACGTGGAACAAGCGAAGTAGTTTGTCATGATAATGAGTCTTCCATTTTCGGCATTTACTTTAATTTACTCCTCAAAGCAGAGCCGGAGTGGCCTCTTTGTGTTTTATTAGCTAGTCTGTTTTACAGGGGGACATCCTGTTGTTACTAAACACACACTGTCCCACCGCTCTCGGGGTGTTTATTTGGGAATGTTTAAATACTTTCCCCTTTCTCCCTCTCGCCCTACCGCAGACAAGACACACACACGCACACGCACACGCACACACAAACACATACACACACACACACACACGCACACGCACACCACACGCACACGCACACACACACACACACACACACACACACACACACACACACACACACACACACACACACACACACACACACGCACACACTCTCACACACGTAGGAGGATTTACAAGTGAACCGCACACAGTTAAGATGCCTGCTTAGTGCGTTCTGACTCATTTAGGCAGAGATTAAGGGTTTAAGCATTGACTAACTAACTGCAAGAGAGCAGACAGCGCCTGTTAAGTATCACCAAGAGGGAATCCGTTCAAAACCTGACCCAAAACTATGGATAGATTCCATTTCAAAATCGCTGCTATGCTATGTTGT
>NC_137610.1:12072350-12079850 GCF_963280865.1 Gymnoscopelus braueri
GCTACATTATGGCGGTTTATTCGTATTCCCAGTGGTGTGCTAGATTGCAGTTGTGAGAAGTGATTTTCTTTGTGTTGAGAGAGTGATTGAGCTTTGCCTTGGGAACATCAGAGAGAGGCTCTCGGACGATTGATTCATTCCACGACTGTTAACAGCAATAATAATAACAACTTTATTTGTTTTTAGCGCCTTTCATACATAGAAAGAATGTTGCATGTAGGGCTTTGCAATATTGACAGTGTGTCTGAAGTGTAAAAAGATAAAAAACTGACAACTATGCAGTAAAAGTGTTTTTATCTGTACAATTTTGCTGTGTAGGAACAGCTGTTTTATCTCAGCGTACATGCTCAAATTGGTTTCATAGTACCGGCTGGAGAAAGCAAGCTTTTGGCTAGCTTTTAGCAGACTATCAGGCTTAGTGCTTTCCCTGGATTTATGTCCACTGGACAGTAGTAGCTCTTTATACCGTAGGACAATACTGAACTAGATGTTTAGAATCAAACCACATACAGTAATGTACAGTGTGAATAAAGGCGAGAGCGTGGGATTTGATTCAGTAACAGTTGCACTGTTTTCGTTGGAAAACAAGCTAGATATGGGGGGTCTCCCCCTGACACGGATTGATGGGCTGATTATTAATATACATACAGTACGTACATAAACACACACACACACACACACACACACACACACACACACACACACACACGCACACACACAGAGTGAGCCCTCGAAAGCTAACCGCAGAAGGATGGATGACCGCGTGATAGCTGTTTGACGGAGGAAGTGACCTCCTATGTTTATTTAACATGCCTACATATGTGGAGTGTTATTCTACAGAGACAGGGAGGGAACAGGACAAAAAGAGAGGGGTGGGGGTGGTAAAAGAGAGAGCAATGGTGTTTTCTCTTTTAGGGAGCCAGTCATTAGAGTGAGCTGGCCTGTTGCTGGGCTACAGGTGTGTGTTTGAGTGAGGATGTGTAAATGTGGGAGACAGCCTCTCTCATATATCTTATTTAAAAATGCCTGCCTAGTGCCTACTACTACAGCACTATCAGGAGTACCGGTAGTAATGGTGCTAGAGCTGTAGTAGTATACCGGTACTAATAGTAGTATTGATGGGTACCAGCGGGGAGTACTATAGCAGTTGCATTCAGTGTATATAAGGAGGCTTTGTGTCCGCTCCCACTGTAGGGCGTCTGTGACCAGGAGGACGTTTGGCCACAGTGGCATCGCCGTACACACCTGGTACGCCTGCCCTGCGCTCATCAAGTCCATCTGGGCCATGGCCATCAGCCAGCACCAGTTCTACCTGGACCGCAAGCAGAGCAAGGTCAGTCCCGCTGGACATTCACATGCACACTATGTTGATTTCGTGATTTGTGATAGGAGAATAGATATGGTCTGGGATTGTGGATATCGTGATGTGACATAAGTGTTGTCTTTTCCGGGTTTTAATTACTTAAGCCCTATTTCTTGGGTTTAATCACTTTTTAAGCCCTATTTTATACTTTCAGAAAGATTTTGTCTGTATCGTCCAACCCTACTCACTCACACACACATAGAGTAGCTGAAAACACTGTTTACATGCTGGGGAAATAATTCAGTTTCAATGGATTGCTTTGTTGTTCTATTTCAGATGACCAGAGTCCATAGATAGTACTGTAGATAGTTATGGTCTACTACTGACAAGAATCTACTGTAATTGTGGCTGCACAAATGTAACCGTCCACTTAAGAGGTATAGTGTTGTTCTATTAAACCAGGGGTGGGCAACTTTGTAGATGGTGAGGGCCACTAAATTTCCACACTCACTCTGGGGGGCCGCATTGTTTATCGGCACTCTCGCCAGTAGTACCCCATTACTCAAAAAGCCCATAATAGTCACATATGTGATAAATAAGGGATATTAACAATTATTATTCGTTGTAACTTTGTTTTTATTTAGCATTTAGTAATGCTTCTATCAACTTACTACAGCTGTACTGCTAAACAAAACTTCACATTCCTGAGTATGCCTTTCAGAGTATTGCTGTAACCTTGGCTTAAAAATATACAAAAATGAACACTAGAATTATGATTAATAAGGCTTCTATTAAAATAAACGAGAGCGCGCTCTACTGGTGGACTGTTGTAATTAAAATGGTTCATGGAAAGTTGCATGTTTGGAACAGCTGAAGGCAATAGTTCACCATTTCGGATATGTTTAGATTACTTAGTTTTTCTTTGTGATTTCAAAATTTCAAAAGTGAGACGCATGCGGCCGCCAGTTGCCCATCCCTGAATTAAACTGACCAGGTGCGTTCCTCTCCATTCCAGTCTAAGATCCACGCGGCTCGGAGTCTGAGCGAGATCGCCATCGACCTGACGGAGACAGGAACTCTGAAGACCTCCAAGCTGGCCAACATGGGCAGTAAGGGCAAGATCATCAGCGGCAGCAGTGGTAGTCTGCTCTCCTCAGGTCAGCGTGAGTGTGTGTGTGTATATATGGGGGCACATGTGTGTCTTTTTGCACATGTGTGCTGAAAGCTAGACAGACAGAAACAGCTGCTTTTGGACAGAGGGCATTGATTCTGAGAGGAATGTTTTGAGACACAAGTATGCACGCACACGCACACGCGCGCGCGCGCGCGCACACACACACACACACACACACACACACACACACACACACACACACACACACACACACACACACACACACACACACACAGTACACACACACACAGTACACACACACACAGAAGCCCACCCCTCCCAGTCTTACGTATTTCTGTATGTATAGAACAGGACCCCCACCCTCCTTGTCATCCCTTGCCCATCCTGGTGGGGCCCCCTGCCTCTAAATTTAGTGTGTGTGGGAAATGAGAGGGGCAGCGGCATTGGAACTGGTGAGTGGACAGGGCAGAACAATGAGTCCGTCTGTGTAGGAGGAGGTAATGAGGTTGCAGAAAGAACAAGAGAGAGAGAGAGAGAGAGAGAGAAAGAGAGAAAGAGAGGGAGGAAGGTTTATATGTGAGTCAAGAGAGGAGAGGAAAAAAGTATTTAGCACTCCCTTTAACCCAGCATGGCTTTCATATGTCGACCCTGCTGGACAAGCTGGTAACAACATAATAAATTGTAGGTTGCTGGAGCTTCTAATGTTGCACACCAAAATCCTGAGGGCCCTATTTAGCCGATCTATGGCGCACGTATGTCCAAAACGCATGCCGTGAAATGCGTCGGGATGTGTCCGCCTCAATTTCGGTGGTTAGACAGTGCATTATCTGGGAGCAGTGCAGACTCAAAGGGGTGATATTAAGCCTCTGAATTAGTCATGGGTGTGTTTTGGGCACAACATAATTTAGACCAATGTGTCCCATTCCTTTTAAGAGCTAGGTGCGCTTGAACCTTGGTACATTTGTTATTAAAAATGACAGACTGGAGGAGACGCCAACCATTTTCTGCTAAGAAAAAGTGTGCGTGCGACCACCAAGCAGTATTAATAATGTGATATAGCCGAATGATTTCAGGAGACAAGGTGTCAGTCTGGGCTGCACTTTAAATAGCTGACCCTACATTCATGCATGGCACAACGTACAACACACTTGCCTGTTAGTCCTGATAAAGTGTTCTGCATGTCTAGCCCTGTCATTGCCGGATGAAGGGGGATGGTTTTAGATCGTGGCGCTTTTCCTCTGCATGGTACTAACTTGACTCTAGTCGCTTTTGGGACCTTTCACTCTAGGTAGAACAGCCTCAATGTAGGTGGTCGTCATAACGACATCCAACCGTGCTTTCCGCTAAAACCAGCTCCAGAGTAGTAATCAAAATCCATCCAATTTCAACACAATAACATGTTCAACATGGTAGATGACATTTCTGAGGGATTATCAATATATTGCACTGGGCCTTGATGTGTTCTTTTACACGGAGACGGGGCAGTGAGGAGAGAGGGAGGGGAGAAAGAAAGGGTAAGAAAATAGATGCATTTATTTCAATTAATTACACTTTATTACAGAATATCTTCAGATACCTCTCACCCTGTAAGAATGTCTCGAAACCATTGCATCGCTTTCTTTATCTGTCTCTCCTCAATGGGCAGACGTTAAAAGTCATTAATATCCATAGCGCTCTGACACAAGGATGCACGGGACACACAGACCACTGTATCTCTGTCATGCTTTAATTGGTGGTTTTAATAAAGAAGAATATAACTGGGAATGAGCGAGTGCTATTTAAGTTGATGAGTCAAGATATCACGGATGTGTCTTGGACAAATGAGGAGACATTACTGGAGGAAGGTGTGATTCCTTGCACGCCCAAAATGCCAGTTTCCACCGTGGTAAATCAATTACAGTCCATAGGAAGCCAGCATCCTTGTCCAGCGCTAATGTCTCCCATGCTTGCTCGCTCGTTCTCTCTATTTCTCGTTCTCCCTCCACAGTATTATCTATCCTCTTCCCTCTCTCCCTCCATCGATTCCTCTCTTTTTTGCTTTGTAATGGACCAAATTGAAATGTCACAGGTTCGAGAGCTGGCTGGTGACCCTGCATTGTACTGTATGTCTTTAACTTCTCTCTCTCCAGTGGGCAATCCCAACAATGCAAATAGGTAATTTAAAGGAGTGGTTCACCCAAAAAACATACTTATTTTCTATCAATTACATACCGCCTTGAATTCATGAATACTTTTCAGTTTTTGTCGCATTCCTTAGCCAATAATTTGAGTCAATGGGAGACTCAGGAAGAGACACTTTGAGTCTGTAATGCTACAGACTATAATGCTACAGACTGTAATGCTACAGAGTCTTTGAGTCTCCGCCGGTCATCAAAGTATTTTTTTTGGATGAACTACTCCTTTAAGTAGCATTGAATGAAACGCACTGCTGATCTTACCATGCCCATCCACAGAAAACATAAATTGCCAAAGACAAGTGTCTGAGTCTGTGTCACGTCGCTGTTTACTGGCTCTCTGGTATGTTGCCAGCCATGACACCTTGCTGACTGCACTGTTAAGTCCACTCTGCTCGATAGCAGTGACATGTCAAAGGGTTCTGTGATGTCACATTCGTGTGCCCTCGTCTCTGTGGCAGATCTCTCATATCTCTGTGAGTCTGTTTCCATCCTGACGGCCATAAATAGATCTTTAGACTAAGAATTAATAAGGTGCAGCTTTGGTTTAAGAAATATTGGAGTTGTGTCAAGGACATTTTCACATGAGGAAAGATTTTGGGTAAGGCTTCGGGAGGTGACCTAGGAAGTGGTCAATGCTAGATATTCAAATGTCCCACACAAAATGAATGATGGACAGATATTAATATCAGCCAACTTGTGAAATTCTCAATCAATCTAATCGATACTGAATAATATACTTACTATTACTTACTTTGGTGATTAACTTTATTTTCCATATTTTGTCCAACTAAATATAACTGTGATGCACAGGTTCCAAATTTGTATAAAGTCAAAATAGTATACTTTAATTCGAAGGAGTGAAATTAATGTTTGACATTGCTACATGACCTGGCACTTTGTAACATTGTATTAATGTTTAGTTACTACACAGGTGAATTAAAACAATTCTGGAATTATACATAGTGCTGTTATTGGCGGCCACGTGTCCCTTTAACCATAAAGTTGATATAAAACATAATAATACTTTCACTCTCCAAATCTTTAAAATAGAATCCAGAGACGTTTATTCTGCACGTAGTTATATGTTCATCTTTTCCCATGTTATGCTTCTGTGTTTGGCCACAGTGTAAACTATGAGGGGTCGACCGGAGAGACAGGGAGTGTGTGTGTGTGTGTGTGTGTGTGTGTGTGTGTGTGTGTGTGTGTGTGTGTGTGTGTGTGTGTGTGTGTGTGTGTGTGTGTGTCTGTGTCTGTGTGTCTGTGTGTGTGTGTGTGTGTGTGTGTGTGTGTGTGTCTGTGTGTGTGTGTGTGTGTGCGTGTGTTGAGCAACAGGGCATGGTAACAAAACAGACTGGCACCGTCTTTGGGGGGCCTTGGGGTTGGAGATTGTGCGTCAGAACACTTTGTCCTCAACTGCCCCCTCTCTCTCTCACACATACACATACAGTAGAGGGCGCACACATGCGCCCAAGAAACACAAACAACCTAATGCAGCTGACTTCTCCTTATCGAAACGTTCCATTCACTTCCTTGTAAACATCCGGTAAGGTTGGCAGGTGGATACACAGCCCCCCGCCCTGCCCCCCGTCCCTGCCTCCATCCATAGAACAGCCTCCACAGCCCCCCCCCCCGCCCACACACACACACACACACACACACATACACACACACACACACACACACACACACACACACACACACACACACACACGATTTGTGTAATTGCTTTTATGTAATTTTATTGTTATGTTTCATGTGGTTTTATTGTACTGAAATGAGACCAAAGACCCTTTTTTTGCCCATGGCCAGACAGTAAAGATCTGTTTAGTAATATTCTATTTTATAATATTATATTCTGTTCTATTCTTTTTTTCTCTGTGTACACACACACACACACACACACATGACATGCTCGTGACTGCTGTGTGTTGTCTCTGCAGGCTCCCAGGAGTCGGACAGTTCTCAGACGGCTAAGAAGGACATGCTGGTTGCTCTGAGGGCCAGACAGGACGCCTTGGAAGACACGCTCAAGCTGAGACTGGAGGAACTGAAGAGCATCTGCATCAGAGAGGCCGTAAGACAACACACACACACACACACACACACACACACACACACACACACACACACACACACACACACACACACACACACACACACACACACACACACAATATACAGTGTATATATACAGTATGTGGAAGCGGGTGTTGTGGAGTCAGCCCCTGTCACACTTTTCCCTACCTGATGTATAGTTTTTCTCCTCTCTGTCATCCTCCTCTCTTTGCCCATCCAGGAGCTGACAGGGAAGCTCCCCAAGGAGTATCCTCTGGACAAGGGAGAGGAGGCCCCCACCGTGAGGCGGAAGATCGGCACCGCCTTCAAATTGGACGAGACGAAGATCCTGGTAAAGGGAGAGGTGAGTGAGAGAACCCACTCACTTCACCTGGCTGCACTCAGTGTTGCCAGATTCTTTGAGAGAAACGAGCAACCAGGTCTAGGAAAACCAGCCCAAAAGAAGCGACTATGGGCCACATGAGCACTTTAACATACATCAGCTATTTGAAAATAGCAGATCTACAAGCTCACAACGCGTCGCGATGCGACGCGTTGTGAGCTTGTAGATCGGCTATTTTCAAATAAAATCTTGCGGGGAAATTATAATAAGCAGATCTGGCAACCCTGGCTGCACTCCTTCCCCCATCTCAGAATGCTTATGTTTGGGCAATGCTGCTCTATTATTGTATGTATTCTCTCCTCATATTTGTAATGCTTGCGTACAGTGACCGGACGTCCCGGTATGACCAGGATTGTCCCACCATTTCAAGCTGGGCGTCCCGAGTCCTGACAACTAACTGTAAAACACAGAAATGTCCCAGTTTCAC
>NC_137610.1:12084850-12242350 GCF_963280865.1 Gymnoscopelus braueri
AATCTTCTATCTTTAATCTCTGTCACTATGTCACTCCCCCTTTTGACCTGTGATATTTTTTTACATTTATGCCGTTATCCATTGACTATTATATCTAAATATGTTTCAAATAAGTAAAAAAGATTTCTCTTGCCATCTCCACCTCCACGCAGTCACAGGCGTTTCCCCAGCTCGGGCAGTGCGGAGGCAGGGGGCAGTAACTCTCTGCAGAGCAGCCCCATCAGGGCCCTTAATCCTCACTGGAGTTCTCAGTCCAGCATGCCCTCCACCCCAGACCTGAGGACCAGGGCACCTCACTATGTACACTCCACCAGGTCAGCCACCTACTGCAACCATCACATTATTAGCAAAAAAAAACAGGAACTGAAAAATACTTGCTTCATACAGTGTTAATCCTCATAGTCTTTTGAATAAAATTCCATTTAGTTTTAGTCATATTTTAGTCATCTGAAATGTTTTACTTTTAGTCTAGTTTTAGTTGACTAAATATCATAAGATTTTAGTCAACTAAATCTACAGTTGATTTAGTCGAGTAAAATTATTATTTTGGCTGATTTATACTTAGCTGTGTGCCGTGGATCTACAAGCCACAACGTGTCACAGATGCATTGTGAGCTTGTAGATTGTCCGTTTTCGGAGTGTCACACCTTCAAATAACTTTATTGATGTTGTCAACCAGTCGGTGTCCTACACGACGCCAGGATCAAACTTTCTCTATGGAAGAGTAGGAAAACCACATCCAACCACTGCAGTTGTGCTAGTTATGTTGTATTAACATCTACCATACAGATTGGTTTAAGTGAGCTGCAGAACCTAACCTACTTCAGTTCTATAGATTAGAACCTTAGCGTGTCCATTGAGAGTGTAGTGGTCAAAGCCCCTCTCTGTGGAACCTACCTTTATTAGTATAGGATTTAATACCACTTTCACATGAACTTTCTGTCTCACTTGGCACTGCCAGGGTGGTACCTCCGCAATCACCTTAAAGCTCTTCATGTCAATGGTGTATTCCTGATGTTGTAGCCACGCACAATCCCTGTACGCCTGGGTTCCTTATAGTGGTCCTGACACTAAACCCTCCTCCTGGGCTTTCCTTGTGTCCCCACAGGTCAGTGGACATCAGTCCCACCCGTCTGCACAGTCTGGCTCAGCACTTTAGGACCCGCAGCTCCAGCCTGGAGTCCCAGGGTAAGCTGCTGCCGTCCGACCCCGATGCACACCCCCACCACGCCCTGGGCACGCAGGGCAGCCCTGAGTTCTTCCTGGGCCCCGGCCGCGGCTTCAACGGCTCCGACCCGCTGGACGACTGCTCCTCCTGCACCAGCCAGAGCAGCTCGGAGCACTACTACCCCGCCGGTGGGCCCCACGCCCCTGGTAGCAACCCCAACTACTCCACCTTGGGAGAGGACTCGCCCTCCAAAGCCCGACAGAGGCAGAGGCAACGGCACAGGTAGGTGACAATAGCCTATATACATTAGTTTCAAAATATAGAAAACAAATAAGAAATAGACCTAGATTCTATATGGGACAAAATGTATGAATGGCCAAAGTAGTACACACAACTATATTTATGAAATAGTATTTCCACATACAAAATATATTGTCAAATAATTTCCTGCCCACTTTTTGCATAAATTACAGGAGTAATATAAAATGCTTTGCTATATGGTAGAGAGAGTGAGGAAATTTGAGAATCCTGCAATGCAGGATGGCATTGGTCCATCCAACCAGCACTTTAAACCCGAAGTATGGCCTTTCCTCTGGGACATGGGTTTTGTGAGAAGTGTAAGATGCGGGCGGGGTGGGATTCAGAGAGATTTGAGGTGAAAGCGACATGAAGCATAATTGTAGTTATGCCCACAGATTCACGCAATGCCCACAGATTCACGCAACAGATGTGACGTATTATTTTTCCTAATTCCAGCATACTAATTGTGAAATGAGGAGAACTTCTTTCTTTTGGTTTCTATATTAGTTTTCCTAATTCCAGTAGACAATTAGTGAAACGAGTTGAACTTCTTTCTTTTGGTTTCTATATTAGTTTTCCTAATTCCAGTTGACAATTAGTGAAACGAGTTAAACTTCTTTCTTTTGGTTTCTATATTAGTTTTCCTAAACCCAGCATACAAATAGTGAAACGAGGAGAACTCCTTACTTTTGTTTTTTTTATTAGTTTGCCTAATTCCAGTACACAATTAGTGAAACGAGTTGAACTTCTTAACTTCTTTATTACCGCTCCCCTACTGTGCGCTCTGGCCTTTATTCATCAGCATGCTAGCATAAAATTAAACCTGGCAGTGGCACAACTTGTTGCGGCTCCGCAAACTATTACTTTAATATATCAGTTGAAAGTTGCCCTGACTCTCCTTTTACTCTCTCTCTCTCTCTCTCTCTCTCTCTCTCTCTCTCTCTCTCTCTCTCTCTCTCTCTCTCTCTCTCTCTCTCTCTATCTGTCGCAAATTGGCACAGATAGGCCTTTCAAGCATGAAGGACTCAAAATGAGTGCCATTAATTGTATCTGCATTTCAGCATTTGTATGATAATTTCTATTTTTGGACTTAATCTTAATGTGCTGAGTTGTAGCTTCCTGCATTTTACATTTATTAGATTTTG
Organism: Gymnoscopelus braueri; assembly: GCF_963280865.1. Lineage (NCBI taxonomy): Eukaryota > Metazoa > Chordata > Actinopteri > Myctophiformes > Myctophidae > Gymnoscopelus > Gymnoscopelus braueri. The sequence goes on from NC_137610.1 coordinate 12,087,464, forward strand.
GCCATTTAAAGCTGCAACATATAACTTTCCTGTGAAACCTGGGTCCCCCTCGTGAAAACTTATTTCCATTTTAGTTTCATGCAATATCCCTAGTCAACCAGTAGTGGTCCTACTACCCAACCACAGGACCTGAATGTCTCTTTGAATACACATATAAACAACACAGTCTATAGTAATGTCATGGGGTGGGACGCAGTTGTCTGACCTTTTGGCTTACAGTAAGTAAGGCCCACTATTTCTGGCTTTGAAAACCTCTGTTCTAGCACCACCCTTTGGCCAAAATATCCACCTGCACAGAAGATATCTCAAAAACCGGCTTGCCATGAAACTTGCTGAGCATATTCTGAGGATGGAACCGTAACCATTTGAGTGACCCCATGACCTTTCCTCCAGCGCCATCCTCAAGCCAAAATGTGAACTTTACACACAAGACGTCTCATAATATAAGAAAGACCGCAGGATAAAAAAGAAAAGGAAAAAAAAGGGATTTGCTGGATGAGCCATACTGTTTTGGGTGACCCCATGGTGTTTCCTTTTGTGTCACCCTTAGGCCAATATTTACACTTGTTTTGTAGATTTCTAATTATGTTCCATTATTTTATTTTATTTTAAAGCGTTTTACAATGTGTCCTTCAGTGAATATAACACACTAGATGCCACTAGTACCACTGATCATAGCACTACATCATCCGAAGCTTTCCCGCTCAAACATGCATGTCACGTGTGTGTCATTTTTTGCACGTATCTGACTCGCTCGTCCTCTTTGTCTTCTCCTCTCCAGGTCGGCGGGTCACCTAGGCTCGTCCAACTCGGGCTCCATGCCCAACCTGGCGGCCAAGAACGGCTCCGGCGGCGTTGGGGTGGGAGGCGGGACGGGCGGCAGCGGCCACCACGGCGTCTACCTCCACAGCCAGAGCCAGCCGTCGTCGCAATACCGCATCAAGGAGTACCCGCTGTACGTGGAGGGCAGCCCCAGCGCGGTGGTGGTGCGCAGCCTGGAGAGCGACCAGGAGGGCCACTACAGCGTCAAGGCCCAGTTCAAGACGTCCAGCTCGTACACGGCCGGCGGCCTCTACAAGGAGACCTGGGGAGGCGACGAGAGCGGAGACGGGAGCAGCAGCGGGCGGCTCACGCCGTCGCGGTCGCAAATCGTACGGACTCCCTCGCTCGGGCGAGACGGCGGCGGAGGAGGAAGCGGCGGCGGGGGCGGCCGGGCGGCCGTGTCGGACGAGCTCAGGTGCTGGTACCAGAGGTCCTCGGGGAGCCTCAAGGAGAGGAGCCACTCGCACTCGGGGTCCAACTCCTCGGACACGGGGTCGCAGCAAGGCACACTGCGAGGGAGCAGGGTGGGAACGCTCGCCAAGGGCTCGCCAGGTGGGTGGATTTAACCCGTTCTACAAAATGCCTTCTAAATCCTAACAGTTTTTGAAATATCAGTGGTTCTCAAACCTTTTCACGTCAAGGACCCCCAAAATGATATGTATTTGGCCGCGGACCCCCATCTCAATATATTTTGTTCCAGGGACCCCCAGAAGCAAAGATTTGAGTTAAAAATGTTCGCTTTAAAAATATAAGATAAGATAAGATTTTTCAAAAATAGCAGATCTACAAGCTCAGGTGCACTTGTATATCTTCTGTTTTTGAATAGCCAAAGAAATCTAAAATGACACAGATGCGTTCCCGGTCTTAGGGTTATGGTGGCCCACACCTCATGTAGTCTAGCTTAAAACATTGTAGTGGTGAAACAAGTTGTTTAATTATCGATAAATTAATCAAATAAAATTGCTCTGTTGCATGTTAAATGTATAAATATAAAGTGATATCAAATTAAAAGTTATGATTTTAACTGCTGGGTAAACATATTAAGAGATTCAACTATGTCTGTTTAGGTTTAGTGAACATGTGTTTAGTTAACATGTAACATGTGATGTGAGGTTTAGTAATAAAGTACATTTTGTACTTTATGTACTGTACATAGTACATACTTTTGTACTTTTATTTATGACCTTATTTTTCATCATTTTATGATCTAAATGACATAGGTTAACCGAATAATAAAAAATAGTAGTTGCAGCCCAAACAAAACAAAAGTCTTTGTTTGTTTTTTATGTTAATTACCACTTAGTTAAGTTCTCCTTACTCAACTCAAACTCTATACTCAAACTCTAGAGTGTAACATAATGAATTTTCCAAAGTAAATTACATTGGCAAGCTTTAAGGGCTTCTCAGCTCTAACTTTAAACTTAATAGTGGTGACTGGGAGAAAAGGAATGCCCCGTGTGAGGCTCGAACTCACGACCTTCAGATTATGAGACTGACGCGCTGCCTACTGCGCCAACGAGGCCTGCAGAACCTACTTTTATGTGCTGGAAACATGATCCCCTGTCTGCCCTGAACCACACCCCCTAAACCCTTCGAGACCAATCAGACCATACCCCCTAAAGCAGTGGTTCTCAAACATTTTCATGTCAAGGACCTCCAAATTGATATCTATTGGGCCGTGGACCCCCATTTGAAATAGTATTTTAAATAGCAAATCTACCTGTCACATAACAACACATTGTGAGCTTGTTCAAATAGCCAAAACATTTGTTTAAACATTTTGCCCCTGGAATCCCCTCAAAGACCCCGGTAGGTCCCTTGACCCCACTTTTTAGAACCAGTGCCCTAAAGCCAATACGTGAAGCATTGATGGAATTCCTTTGTCCTTCACCCCACGGCAGTCTCTATTGTGTTTGCCTGTGGGAGTGTCTGTATGTTAGCACAGGGTATAACAACATACGTATGGACAAAACATTGATATTTCATATATCCCACAAATATCACGCTTGGTTTAAACTCCCCAAATCACATAAAGTACATACTGTTGCATACAGGTTTAGACATTTATAAGTCTTATATGTTTATATTCTTATTTTCACATAATCACTTTGCAAGATACATTGAAATAATATTTTCAATAGAAACTTTCATTTTGTTTGATAAAATATACTAATCATATTGGTGAACTTGGATTTTTTTTGCCCAGTACTATCTGTGTCTGTGTCTGTGTCTGTGTTCTGTTGTTTTCTCCCATGTACTGACTGTCATTTTCTCCACATAGCTGCGTCCCCTCACAGCCAGAGGAGTATGACCCCCTCCAGTGAACAGGCTGCCACACCAACACCCCCTTGTAGCCCACAGCACATCCTTAACTGGCAGAGCGGGTAAGACACGCGCACACACGCACATGCACACACACACACACGCACAGTCGCACACACATGCACACAGACGTTTTTGGGAACAAAGTCAAAGGTCTTCTCTTAGGACTTCCTGCTCGGCAGCAGCGGTTCAGGCCCAGATAAGGCCCAGATGTTCATGCATTACAGGATGAGCGCGCACTTCGCTATTCTGCACCTTGTCTTCTCTGCTCCTCTGCCTATAGCTAACCTAGGCATACTCACCAAGCACTGACTGCATCTCTCTCAACTTAATGCGCTGCTGCTGTTTGACCACGTTGACTCAACTCTCTTTTAACGGCTTTGTAAAATGTCCCCCCCCCCTGTATTGCTCTGATGCCTTCCTCTTATTCTGATTGTCCCACCCCCCCCCCCCCACCCCGTTTCCTCTCTCTGCATTAATTTCTTTTCTTCTCTTCTCTTCGCATCTCTAAACACTGTAACCTAACATTTTCCACCTATAATTCCCCCCAAACATGTCCTCTTTCTCACTGTCCTCCTCCCTACCTTCTTCTTCCTTTCTCTTCCGTTACTAACTCTCCTTTCCTTGTGTGTGGGTGCATGTGTGTGTGTGTGTGTATGTATGTGTTTGTGTGTGTGTGTGTGTGTGTGTGTGTGTGTGTGTGTGTGTGCGTGCGTGTGCGTGTGTGTGTGCACATGTGTGCATTTGCGTGTGTGTGTGTGTGTGTGCGCGCATGTGTGCATGTGCGTGTGTGCGTGTGTGCGTGTGCGTGTGCGTGTGTGTGTGTGTGTGTGTGTGTGTGTGTGTGTGTGTGTGCGCGCGTGTGTGTGTGTGCGTGTGTGTGTGTCTTTCTTTTCTCCTGGTTTAGAGGCACAGCAGACAGCTCTCCTACTGAGGATGTGTGTCAGTCTGCCCCTCAGCCCAGCTCTGATGCCTAGAGGTACTGTCTGTCTGGGCTCAGCCTCCTAAGGGCTTCAAAAAACCGTAGACCGTAGGAGTCCAAAACTCAACAGCGATACCGAGAAGCAAACAGATTAACGCTACAGCTGTCGGCACAAATTTGCACCTCATCAAACTTGTATCGACTGAGAGACACCCCCCCCCCAAGTTGGGGATTAAAGCGGGTGTTGATGTTTTCACCATCTGCTAATATGACAAAACATGACGTGTATGTGGGCTGAAACGGGGGCTCTTATCTTTTGCTCTTTGAGCGTGGCAGTATCTGTGCCACTGGCTCTCTCTCTCTGCCTGTTCTGTATCTGGACTCTGTGCATGTGCTCTATTCTGTCATGGCTGTCAATGCTTCTCTGTGGTTCATCTCCTGCAGACTCCACTAACAGAAACACAACCCGTTAACGATGTTAGCTGTAGAATTTAGACATTCTCTAATTATTACTGTACGTTTTGATGAACACTTAACCACTTTAACCCTGCTGTCCCTATTTTGGGCAAGTATACTGTATAAGGCTTATGTGGTTAACATCCATATACTAGGTGATAGCATTTTTTTGACTCATTGGTCTTAACAGGTATACTGATGCACCGACGGGGAACAGGTGTACCCTGTGTGACGCTCATGCCTGAACTCTGTCTGTACGTCCCTGCAGGTCCTTCAGTGACAGCTGTTTCCTCAGCAGCCCGTTGTGCTCAGAGTTGGCAGACGTGCAGTGGTACGGACACGACAAGGCCAAACCTGGAACTCTGGTCTGAGACCCTTAACTCTCTTACCCACAACCCCCACCTTCCCATCCTCGCTACTATTACCCATCTACAACCTACAACCTCGTCTTGAAAAGGTCCCCGTAAAAAACACCTTGCCCGGACTGGACTGGTGACCTGGAAAAACGATGGGTTTACGAGAGCCTCTCAGGCTCTTGGAACTTTTTTTTTCTTTATCCCCCTGCAGCACTACAGAGCCCCTTTCCTCATCCACACTCCTCCGCCGCACGCAGCACATGAGGAAATGACGCCAAGGGGAGACAGGGAGACAGAAAGATATACTGAATACATACATACATACACACACACACACACACACACACACACACACACACACACACGCTCACACACACTCACACACACTCAGATTCACAGAAAGCAGTGTCAGCTGTCACCGGCTCCTATCTTACCTTCCCCTCCCGGACCTTACTGACTAACACCAGTGTACTGCCAAACAATCAAGAGGATACCTGCTGGTTTTGAGCCCTTGCCATCCTGTTTTATATCCCGGGGGGGCCATTGATAGGTGTGCGTCTGCTCTCATTCATCCATCGATGTCTGTTTGGTTCACTTGTACCTGTGTATAAAAAAAAGAAAACAAAGAGTGGTAGTAAATGACACATAAGGAGGAGCGACGTTAAACAAAAGAAGCTGATGGACAAACTGTCTCGGTTCATCCCACAACCAAAGATCCCACCAGACGAACTGGACGCAGCAGGGTTCTCGTGGAGACGGACGCTGCACAGAGTCAGACTGATACTATGTGTTCCCCGTAGTTCCTGTAACGGACTGTCGGTCAACCGAGTGGGAGTGGACTGTTCCTGGGACGCTGTCTTGAGTTAGCAAGGACCGTAGCAATACCAGGCGTTGTGGCAGCACATGAACCGGGCATAGAGTGAATGTAAGCGTGCATTTCTCCACAGGGATAAAAGGCCCCCCCCATACAGTAGGTGCATCACAGAGAGAGGTTTTGGTTTTTGGGGGGGGTTTGGCAGTAAACACAATCTATGCGTACTTCAAATGACTTAGTGGCTTACTTTGACTTTCACTCTATGGTTTTCATGGGACTGTCCTTGTCTGCTACAACCCTCAGTCTGTCTACCTTGTGCTGAGAACATTCGACAAAACCGGGGTGGTCGAAAGATAGGGGGTCGAGGAGGCGAACGTGGTTTCATTTAGTACCTGTAAACTTTAAACGTGTGCTTTTAGTTTGGTCGTACCCTCACCAAACAACACTGATCTGGTTTCGCCCTCCTGTCTGCTACCTGCATCTGGAAGTGAAGGACGATTGTGCTGTTTGAGATCTGTGAAAGTCGAGCACATCGACCAGTGTGGACGTCTGTTAAGCTTCAGTGTAACTGTCTCTGTTTTTCTCTTGCTGCAGTCGTGGCTGTGTACTGGTCCCCACCACGCTGTGTTTCTGTCCTTCCCTTTGTAGAAGTGTAGGGGACGGGCTGGGTAAAAAAAAACAAAAACATGGGTCTATTCTGTCTGTCTATTTGTCCGTCAGTCCAGCCCTAGTGTCTGCTCTTTCCGCATTGCCTGCAGGTTAAGGATGGGACCGAACTTTTTTACGGGCGTGTATACAAGCAGAGGAGAGGAGCTTTCCTACTGAATACAGTTGCTTTTAGTGGCGGCTTGTCCTCTCTCCTTATACGCAACACTGGCCATGAGCACATGACTGTCAGAACATAGTCATATGGGCACACTAGAATTATCGGTGCCAAACACGTTGGTGCTTTTACGTTTGTACTGTAATTCAGCACTGAAACAGTCATTTCCTTCAATCGCCATGTTTCCTCAATGCCCCAGTTCCATACACAGTAACATCCTCAGTGTTAATTAATGCATTTGTAACTCTATAGACTGTACAACATTTGTACACAGTCAGAGTTAAATGAGACACTCAGGATTTTACTGTTTGGCTATCAGAGCAGCAGAGTGACAGTGAGACAAACTGTTCAATCAGTCACCTGGTATACATACTGTACATACTGTATGAGGAGTTCAGGCACTTACTGTGTGTGTGTGTGTGTGTGTGTGTGTGTGTGTGTGTGTGTGTGTGTGTGTGTGTGTGTGTGTGTGTGTGTGTGTGTGTGTGTGTGTGTGAGAGAGTGCGCACGCGCACGCGCGTGCGTGCGCACGTATGTGTGTGCGTGCGTATGTGGAGTTTTCAGTCTTAATTGATTTCCAAGCACAACATGAATAGTCATACAATGTCTATAAGGACCCAATTTGGAATCATTATCATCTGATTTAAAAGGTGCCACTTTAAGTGGCAGTTACACTTTATCAGAGGAAATACAGATGGCCCCCTGATATAGCCAGGAAATAACAAAACACAACAAAAATAATGTCTCCACAGTGGTCATTTCACCACAGAATCAATGAGGAACGTGTTTGTATCATCAGGATCATCATTACGGCAGCAGACGGACCTTGATTGGCTTCCTTTAGGCTGGTGGTTTTCAACCTTTTTCATATCAAGGGCCGTTATTTATTCGGCGTTTGAGCCACGGACCACCGTTTGATGAGATTTAGCCTCTCAGATCCAAACATTTGAATATTTTGTTATCGTTGGATAAGATTTTGTCAAAATAACAATTCCTCTACATTCTCTAATTGTGTAGACTTCTTGTAAATTAACTAATCAAGTCATGCAGATGCAGAACAATAATGTAACTCTTGAGAGTTAAAGATCTATGAGGGTCCATTTGGTTACCAACTCTCCATCATTTAGCTGGGGACCACCTGGAACCCCCTCAAGGACCACTGGTTGAAAACCATTGCCTTAGGCCACCAATCGTGTTATCCCCTGTGCACACAATCAGGACAGAAGACAAGCCGTACACCCCGCTTTTTTCAATCACAATAATGTCACACAAATACGCTGAGCCTCTTTCCTCAAACAATGAATTAGTCAGAACAGGGTCTAAAAGCACATCCGGTTTTGAGTGTGATCTCTAAGTAACTCCCATCATGTGCGAGAGTTTTAATGTTGAGAACTATGCTCCCCCCAAAAAGAGGGAAGCTGCTGTTTTATTTAGACTAGCAGGCCCATCTCTACAGGGTGGGTGACATACCACAGTGTATGGAACCTCACTCTCTAAAGTACCCCTCCAACCAGTGTGTGGTCTCTTTTGCGCACTGGTTTTTGTCCATTTTCCCCCTCCTATCATCATGTTAAATGTAAAGCTGCCACTGTGCATCTGGTTCTCGAACCAGACCCCCCCCCCCCTCCCCCCATTGTTGAGGTTCAAAACCAACTCTGAGCTTTTTGTACAAGCTCAAGCCCCCGTCTTGACTGCGGTTGTAGTGCCAACTGTTTCTCTTTGAAAGAGCCACCTTTTGTGTTCCATGACGCAATGCCATGCATGCCCCCCCACCCAGCGTCCGCCACACCCAAACACAAGCACGTCTGTTATACATAATACTACCCCCCTCCCCCACCCCGCCCCAAACCGTCCTATTTCACCTTTGAACTCTCAACCTTGTCGTAACCTCTGACCTCTGAGCCCAAATGTGACGAAAGTGTGAAGTACCCTTCCTCTGTCGCTCTGGAAATGCTCCGTACTTCTCCGTAGAAATGTATGAAGTCTTTTTTTAGTCCTGAAAGGATAAAGATAAAGCAAACCAACTAACTTTTATTGATCATTTTTTTGTTTTCCTGTACTTAACAGAAGGGGGCGTCGTGGAGCCTCCACGGTGGGATTTTTAACATTCGCAACTGTTTAAACAATGTTCCTTGTTTTTATATGAACCAGTATTTTCTCTCTCTCTGTCTCTCACTTTTTTCCTTAGTTCTGTTAACCCTTTCAGGTGCTACAAATAATTGACCAGTTACTGCTTTGTCACTTAGAATCTTCTTAGGACTACCTGTCATTGTTATCAATTCCAGATGTGCAACACCCCAAGCTTATTTTAACTGACAGATTTGAAGTAATAGGGACCCCCACCTTTCCCCCTCACCACCAGACAATAGAGCATGTAACTTTGATTTTATTGGTTCTGTTCAACTGTAACCCGACATTAAAGGTGTTGTAGAGAAGAAAAAAAAGTGGAATTGATAAAAAAATAAATAATAATAACTGAATTCCACAGTTAATTTATTCTTTTTTTCTATTAAGAATTTGTATAGTAAACTTTACATTTTTCAAAACTGTGTTGTTGGCAAGTCGATGATGAATTTTCCAGATGAAAAGACTCGGTGGTTCTTGAGATTATGAGAAATAAATTATTGCTGAATGTTCTCAATAAGTTACGTGTCTGTTTTTCTATTTCATTTTCATGTGTTTTTAAAGTGGACAAGATGAGGCTTCTCGTGTACTTGTTCATTCATTCACTCTCTCACTTCTGGCTGCTCCCACAAAGGTTACAGTCTACACGCTCACAGATCTAGAATTCATTGATTGATTGATTAAATACTTAATTAACACGTTGCAAACAAAGCCCACATGGCATCTTGTAGATCTGCTATTTTGGGTTTGTGTCATGGTGCACAAAACAAACATAAGTCAGGCATTTAGTGAAGAACCAACTTTCCTCCGTCTGTCTTGAGTCAGCAAAGATGGCCTCCGCCGGGCCGTGTATCAAAGGGAAATCCTCTCATAGACTCTCATTCACTTACGCTTCCTCCCAGTCACACTCACTCCCATGTCATCACAGTTAGGTCTCACTCACGTCTCTCTTATGGAATGTCCCCCCAAAACAACATGGCTAGAGGATTTCCTATGAAGCCGTGAGGAAGATTCCATTCCAAACACAATAGATGTTAATCATCTTTTGCAGGGGACGACATAGTCATACAGGACAAAGGATTCAGGATGTTAAATAGTCAAAGATGTCTGACATTTTTAACGGGGCATCCTTTGGGCCCCTTTACCTGGCATGCAAAGGGTTTCGAGCCCTCTTACTCAGGTCGAATAACTCTTCATTTATGTAGGATATATCTTTGTAGTAAGGCTGACCTTTTAAACTAAATGAAGGGTACAGGCAAACAAACATTACAGGTTACCAGGCACATGCAGTAGTATTCGTGACTGAAACTTTCACGGCTTTCAGAACCTATTGAAATCCAGCCCTAAGGATCAGATGTCAACTTGTATAATAACATCCAGCCTCGTCCCATCCTTCTCTGTCCATGTACTAATAAATCCCACTTTCTCTGCCGTGTGTCTGTTATATGTGTTCCCATAGAACTGTTACTAACCAGAGCACAGCTGGAAGCTGTTAGCCAGACATGCCGTGAGAAACTGGTTCCTCTATAAAGAGGAAAAAAAATCACTCATAGTGGTGCGTGTGTGTGTGTGTGTGTGTGTGTGTGTGTGTGTGTGTGTGTGTGTGTGTGTGTGTGTGTGTGTGTGTGTGTGTGTGTGTGTGTGCGCGCGCGGGCGTGCGTGCGTGTGTGTGTGTGTGTGTGTGTCCTATAAGGCTGGAGTATGACCTTGCTTTATAGTGTCAATGAAATCCCTTGGGACATAATGTAAACACTGAAACACATCATACTTTTACCGTGTGTGTGTGTGTGTGTGTGTGTGTGTGTGTGTGTGTGTGTGTGTGTGTGTGTGTGTGTGTGTGTGTGTGTGTGTGTGTGTGTGTGTGTGTGTGTGTGTGTGTGTGTGTGTGTGTGTGTGTGTGTGTGTGCGAGCGTGTGTGTGTGAGAGAGAGAGAGATAGAGAGAGCAAAAAAAAAAAGCATACATTCTTTTTGTAAAGATTACATATACTGTAGGCCTAGGTGGTCCGTGTTTATGTTGGGTAAAATCACCGCTCAGAGGGACCTCCATCCTCACTTACTGTATACCTCAGTGAAAATATTGTATATATACAAATAGCCATGTGATTATTAGCAGAGAGATTTAAGTATGTACACTAAGCTGGTTAATAATCATGCTGTCATACAATGGAGTATGTCCAGTATAGGCATACATAGACCTGGTTGCATGCAACCTGTGCCCCATGTTGGTCCTCTCTCTTCATTGTAGTGTATTTCAGAGGACTTTAACCTTTGTCAAACGACGAACAGCGAATAATAACCGATCTACAAGCTCACAACACATTGCGATGCAACTCATTGCGAGCTTGTAGAATAGCTCACAATCCGCATCTTGTTCTGTCTCCCTGTTGTTTTCTTGTGTTCCTTGTTCCTTAGTTATAGTTAGTGTTTTACTTTACAGTTGTGATCCTTTTCAAGTAATGTTTCTTCCTTATTTCTTAGTTTTAATTTTACTTTACACTAGCATACCATTATTTTGTAGTGATGTCCTAGTGTTTGCTGTTACCTGTTTTATCTCAGCTCCCTGTGATTATTTAGTTATCTCCACCTGTCCTGTTAGTGCCCTAGCCTATCCCTGTGTTGATTGTCAGTTTAGTTCAGGTGTCTAGTTAGTCCATGTCTATTTATACTCCCCTGGTTCTCTATCAGTTCATTGTGCGTAGTCACTCACCTGTGAATCTATGTTTGTACTTGTTGTTCTTGACTCCTAGTGCCTCTCTCATCTTGCACTTAGGTCCTACTACACTCTACTGACTCCAACAGTGACTATTGTGATTTTTAAGGGATTTTGTCTATCTTGGACAATTTTAATGCCATCTTGAAAGTGGTTAAAACAACAACAGAACTTGCATTGAAATCAGATCAGCTCTGCAGTATGTCATCTATTCTACATTGGACTTATTGACAAATCTATCTGACCTGTTTTATTTAGGACAAAGGTTGTCAGGGAACTCAAATAAAGCCACCATGGACACTCTGAAGGCACTTGAGAAAGAAGATCACTGCAGGACACAATACCCCACATTTATATAGTTCATGTGAAAACATGTATGCAATGCAAATGGTATCTTGGATGGAAAACATCTATGACACAGCTAGAGTTTTGGTGGCTAAATAATGGAAATATGACATGCACCTAAAATATCTTTTGAACATCTTAGAGGTTTTAGATATACTGTAGGCATATGAGGTAGTGTCTTATAATATAGACTACCAAACTACATGAAGTGTCATTGTCACTAATATTAGCCATGGCTGCCCTCTAGTGGGGACCACCGAACAGCATCCTTAAAAATGTCAAACTGACATGTTTGACATTTTTAAGGTTAAAACAACAGTTTGTATATCCAGACTTCATAGGCCCACAACACTTTTAACTTAAAACAGTCTCCTGTTACAGTACATGTGTGATCAGTAAGTATTCATTGTAAAAATTGCAATAATGGTACAATATACAAGTTTATCATTTGTCACAAAAACAACATTTTCAACAACAGAAATATGTCACTGTGCTTTAGTTGAGTGATTCAACTCTCTCGTGGAGTGTTTTATTCAATTATCAATTTCCCCCATTCATCCATCATGCTTGGGACTCTATTGGGATGCTATTGAATCATCTGCCATGGGAGTTCATGTATTCAGGTTTTCATTGTAATCCAGGACTGCACCAGGTGGTTTCTCAGTGGACCTGAAGAGTTGGGATGGAATTAAATCACACTCTGTGTAATTTCATAATTATACCACTGTAAAAGGAGACCGTGAGTTGGGTCTGGTGGTCAGTTCAGGTGGTCCACTAAAATTCAAATTAACAGTCTGGATTGGACAGTGCAGTTCTGTGGTCCCAGGGTTATGTTGATTTTTATTCTAGCCATCAAATAACAGGCTATATTTAGACATGGGAGAGCAGGTGAATTCAACTGGTCAACCGAACAACTGGAGATAAAAACTAGTGAGGAGTGATGCCTCCATACAACTTCACTAGACAAACTGATCTCAAATCAGCAGTCCTAACTTTAAAAGACTGTACATGCAGGCCCTGATCTATACAGTAACAAAATGTACAAACATCAGAAACATGGATCAGGAACATGGACACACATAGATACACACATAAATAGACAAATACAATTGTTTTGATTTAAAGGCTGAATACTTCTTCTTCCTCCAGTAGTCTGGTGCCGTCACCCTGGTCCTACAGGCAAAGAAGTCAAATTCACTTCACATTTGTTGTAAATGCGTCTGTACATCGCTGTTTTGAAGTTACAGTAATAGCTTCTGGGATTAATACGATACTGTCTAACTGATGAGAAATCTTTTCTGTTCAAGAGCCACTTCTAACATTTTAAACAATCTGACTCAATGTCAGACTAAGTAGAATAGGACATTTTGCTGGTCCTTACATTTTGATGGGATTATTTAGGGCCATTTGCAAGGTTAGAGTTGAATTTGAATGTTGGTTTAGATTTTCAGTTAGTCCTGAGGGTTAGGGGCCGTGTTTAGAGTTAGCAGAAAAAGTGCAGTCAGTGGAAATCAAGGGAGGTTCTCTACTATAGTATTACACGTGAGTGTTTGCACACGCATGTGTGTGCGACGTGAGTGCATGACATCTTACTGACCTGTGCGAGGCGGTTGTAGTTTTGACTGTTGGGGCCACTGTAGCGACGCAGGCCTCTCCAGGACACGAACAACACATAGATGGATGCCACGAGACACTGCAGTGTAAATGCAATGGAGCTCCCCTTCGCTATATGTGAACCAACACGCTAGGGAGGGGGTGGAGAGTTAATTGATTTGGAAAACATTTGTAATGTCAAAAGAGTCAATACATCACAGAAGTCCTATAGCATAGCCTCCAGAAAGAGATCATAAGAGCTGTTTCCAAGTGTGGATCGATATAGTTTAGATGTTCTGTAATACATGTACTGTTAGTACGATGTTGGATGGACAGACAGATAGAAAAATATGGGTACCTGCGGCTTTGTTTTGAGATCTATAGGATGTACGGAGCTGATGCAGTATGCCAGCAGAGCAAAGAATCCAAGCAGCACACTGAAGAGGTTCAGGCCCATCAGTGTAGCCACCTGCTCACAATGAACACAACATCATGAAACATGCACACCAGGACCCCCACATTAAGAACCACGACACCACAAGCACAGACTGAAACAGGAACTGTTAACATATACTTATACCTTCAATTTGCTTGGCTTCCTCTGGACTTCCATTGTCAGACACCCTGTCGCCAAATACTGTAACAAAAAAACAACATTGTCACAACTGTGTGTTGAGGTCCTGCCTTGAGAGTGCAAAATGTTATAGCAGTTTGGTGACTGTCCTGTAATATTCCTACTGTATGAAAAGCACGTTGTGAGTCCTCTCTGAGTGAAGTTTTTGTCCTTGAGGGAGACACAGAACCCCTCACCTTGTACATAAGTGTCAGCTAAGGCAGTGTTTCGCAAACATTTTCATTTCAAAGACCCCCAGTTTGATATGCATTGGCCACAGACCCCCACTTTGAGAACCACTGAGCTAAGGGACTAAACATAGAATATTGAATTGAAACCGTGGTCTATTTATTAAAGGTTTTCACAGACTGAGATAACACAGCATAATTGATTGTCAACTTTAGCTTCAATAGTATTTTGTAAGAATTTGGACTCACAAACAGACTTGACCAGACTGGTGTCACCATGGAGACGGAGCAGCTGTAACTCACACACGCATGGGTTACTGTGGTCAGTATGCAGGCCAACGCACCGAACACCTGCAGCAACTGACAGACAGACAGACAGACAGACAGACAGACAGACAGACAGACAGATTTAGAAGCAAGAATCAGAATCGGTTAATGGCCACGTATACGTTCCCATACAAGGGATTTGTCTTGGTTGGTTGCTCTCTGTGTCCACACACACAGGGACATAAGTACAGTACTGTTGTCTCATAATGACAGCAAGTTATTTGTACACGTCATTATCAGGGCCTGTCTGAGATTCCCAGTAGGAAGGCGTGGTGAAATATTTACATTACTCAAGATGACATCAGCAGAGCAATGTACTGACTGTAGCGTGTTGACAGAATCAATACACACATTTTAGGTCTATCAAAGGTCGACCCACAGTGTTTTACTGAACATACTAGAAAGTAGTCAATCAATTGATCGATCAATCGATCACTTAGTGTCACACATGGTAGATTAGTATTACTAATAGCGGCTCACTCACCCCACTGACTAACAGTCGGATGTTGACGACAGTCCCAAACCAGCTGTGGATTCTAGCATCTTTCAGCTCCTCCTGAGCTGTAGCTGCGGCCAGTGTTTGGGGAGAGGGCGTCTCTTTAAAATAAACATGGTACAGCCCCTCCTGGAACATGTTTCGTGTCATCTGTTGAGGAGAAAGAAATATGGACATTAGCACTGTGTTGAAAACAAAATAGAAACAACCCACCCCACCCCACCACACACACACACACTTCCAATTTTCTGTACTTTTACTTCTACTCCACTACATCTCAGAGGCAAATATTGTACTTACTTACTGCACTACAATTATTTGAAAACTTTTGTTACTTTGCAGATATACATGATTATATTATAAAACATACATTAACCACTTAACCACAACTCGTTGTTAGCTTGTAGATCTGCTATTTTCAAATATTTTAGTACTTTGATAGTGGTGTAACAGTGGTGTAAAATGTACAAAAGTGTACAAAAACTTTTCTACTTTCACTCAAGTAACATTTTGAACACAGGCCTTTTACTTGTAACAAAGTATTTTATATTGTGGTATTGCTACTTTTACGTAAGTAAAATATCTTCTATCTAGTACTTCTTCCACCACTGCCACACACACACACACACACACACACACACACACACACACACACACACACACACACACACACACACACACACACACACACACACACACACACACACACACACACACACCAACCACACTTTAGACTGAGAGAAGAACACAACTGAGATCTGTGATTCAGAAAGAAAAAAAAAGGGTTAGCTTACCTTCCACAGTGGATGTACAAAACTGTAAGCCGTTTATCCACAGATGATCATATCAGCACCTTAAAGGAACCCGCCGACTACTAAAAGACAACATTTACACTTCTAAGCATTTCTCTTACGGATCTGCTGCTTTATTTGTGTCCCGGATCCTGAGGGTCAAAGTTCACTTGAGTTTTTTCCCTGGTGAGATTGATAAGGTCCGCCTCTGAGGAGGTGACACTGTGATCTCATTGGTCTGAGACCAAAGGTAACACTTACATTTCTATTATAAAGCACAGATTGTTTTGCGAAATGGGCCTGATCTACCACTTTGTGCATCCTGCAGCATATTACTCTGATCATAACATATCTATCAGTATAGTCAAACATTTAGTTTATTATAATGTACTAAAACACTTCAGATTTTCAAAATAAAACATTTAATCATAAATACATCACACTTATTAAATCAATAGCAAACCAATGCTAAAAATTCATAACCATCAGTTACTCAAAATGGCATGTAAATGGTGTCACACTGGAATCAGAAGGATCCCATGTATCTGCTTGACCCAGTATATACGTATACATACTGTGTTGAATCACTCTCATCTGCATAATCACATACTAGATAGATAGATAGATACAGTACCTTTATTGATCCTGCAGGGGCATTTCAGTCGCCCAGAGGCAGCACAGCAGTTAAGTTACAGAGTTACAGGTCGTATACAGCAATACAAGGGTAAGAAAAACGATAAGAAGAACCGTCAATAAATATCAACAGTATACAACAGAGGTAACTCACTTTAATATGATTTCAAAAGGTGCCTTCCTCCTCTTGTGTGATATGGTGTAAATACAATACATTATAGGTTGTGATACGAGGTTGATTTTAGTGTAGTTACTCACCTGGATGCATTCCATGCGTATACACACTAGGCCTGACCTCGATTATTCGAATAGTCGACTAATCAGTCGAGGGGAGTCTGAGTTTTTTTAATTATTCAACTGAGAGATTGGCCTAATTTGTTATATTAATTAACTAATAATTAATTAATAACTATTAACTAGGCGTGAGCCTCCGAACACGGAGGCTCACGCTTAGGGCTGGGAACCTCAACAATGTTTTTAAATGAATTACCTATATATGTTCATATTTGAGACTTGCGTAAGGCTGTGTGCGTTTGAGTCACTGACTGCTTCACTCTCCTCACTGCTCCCTCGCAGCAGGAAACGACTCACGCAATCACGCTAAGACACTTATGCACAGCCAAACAGGAGAAAATAAATAAATAAAAAATAAGAATACAGAGTAGACCTATTTAAGAGAAAATTACATAATTAAGTTAAGTTAAATTCTGGGAATCAGTATCAGGAACCGTTAATGTAAGCTAGTAGGACTACAAACATGGTAGCAAAGATAATTAAGTTTAAATAAATTATCATTGCTTTTAGGCGGAATTGGACTTATATACGAGAATATATGGCACATCAGTTATAATTTATATTAAAAAATATATATAAATTTGACTAAACCTTTGTATGGAGTGTATAAAGGTAGAAGCCCATACTGAGATGTAATACAGATAGAGGATATGCGTGTGACATCATCATCAAACCCGGAAGTTATGCAGGAATGCCTACTGAGTGTCAAAATAAAAAAATACTTTCTGGCCAGGGGCGTGCTGGGACCAAAATTCAGCTCTGGGATTTTCCGAACCGGCCCCCCGTTTTGTCAACGGGGGGGGGGGGCAACAGTAACGTAATTAGTAATTGGGCCGCGCGACCCGGAAATTAACGTAATAATGTCCATAGGTGCTTGAGTAGAGTAAAAAGGATCACAAAGGACGGCAAGCATCTGAGGTGACTCAAAGCCCTGGGCTCAAGGCTCAAGGCCCAGGCAAGAACCTGAACAAGAACAAAAAAAATAAACAAAAGAAAACAAACTGCATTTGAAACTGTAATTGATCCTGTATAGATTACTCAAGTGTTACTTCATAATGTATACATACAGTAAAAATGTATCTGTATACATGTTTATACCTTATTTCACATTCTATAAATCCAGACACTAAGCCCCTCCCCCACACACACACACACACACACACACACACACACACACACACACGCGCGCACGCACATACACGCACACGCACACGCG
This sequence comes from Gymnoscopelus braueri, assembly GCF_963280865.1. NCBI lineage: Eukaryota > Metazoa > Chordata > Actinopteri > Myctophiformes > Myctophidae > Gymnoscopelus > Gymnoscopelus braueri. The sequence goes on from NC_137610.1 coordinate 12,105,310, forward strand.
CACACACACACACACACACACACACACACACACACACACACACACACACACACACACACACACACACACATTCCTCATTAGTGTTACTTTTAATTGCATTATCATTATTATTGTTGTATTTTTTACTTTGCTTCCCACATCCAGTATTATTGTTCTTGCCGAGTTGTGTTGTTTTCAGCACAGTCTTGTGGACCTTGCCACATAGGCATTTCGCTGCTTGTATGAGTAGTGTCAAATAAACACTCTTGATTCTGGATTTTTCTTGATTAACACTGAGCATTTGCTCAAAAAATAGATGAAAGTTTAGTTTGAGTCAATTTCAAACAGATTAAATTCAGTCAAAGGACATTGACCAAATTACTGTATAATATCAAATAAGAAAATTAACAGTGCAACAACATCTATAGAAAACCTACAAATGAGATAAATGACTGTACAATGCTGAAACAGAACAATGCACAGTAACAAAGACAACTAGACGCGTCGCAATTATGAGAAATTGCAAAGTGTGGTTGCGCCGTCGCCGGTCACAGGTTGCCGCCGCCCGGAATTGAGGAATATGCTTGGAGGAATACCGTCGGAGGTCGCGTGACGTACCATTCGAATTTGGTGCTGATTGGATCCTCTGTTCGTGATACATGGCGTTTTGATTTGAAGAAATAGGCCCCTCCCACTAAAATAAATAAGCCCCTCCCACAAATGTAGCGGGCCAATGACATCGTCATGTCATGTCACTCCTGAGATCACCTGCTTTTCAATTTGAGAGGAGTGATCCCCCCAAAAATCATGTTTTTGCATCAAACGGTTACGTTTTGCACAGTTGTGGCGCCCCCTATGGGTCAAAGTGGAAATGCTTTTGAGGATTCTTTGAGTAAACCACCCTCGACATGTGATTCAAATTTGGGATCGATTGGACGTTTCGTTCGTGATTTTTGGCATTTTTGGTAAAACGGGCTCCTCCCGCTAACTTTGGAAGCCAATTACGGACGAACGGTAAGGACTATCAAAATGCCGTTTGGGTATGTTTATCGCATGGGTCCATAGATCACGTGTACCGATTTTTGTGAGATTTGGAAAAAATCTGTAGGAAAAGGTGCAAAAAGTGTGTTTTGAAGAAAATTCAAAATGGCGGAAAATCTATCCTGACGCAAATGGGCGTGGCCTATATGGGGAGTTGCGTCATGACCCAAGGAATCTAGGGGAGAAAAGATTTTTATTCTAGGACCTACGGTTCAAAAGTTATAGGCCAAAAACGTAAAGGGGACTGTTATAGCGCCACCATGAGGCCGAATGGTGTGATTATTTATTTAAATAATTTCGGACTAAATTATAAACCTCCCCTCCAAATCTGGTAACTCTAGCTCTTACGGTTTCTGAGAAAAAAATACTTGAATTTTAGTTTTTTCACTTTTCCATTAAAGTGGATGGGGACATTTAATGCACTAATAAATCAATATCAATAAAACTATGCAACCAATCTCTTAACAAAATACAAGCAGACGATTCCCGGTGAGGCCGGTCATTTTGACATATGGCACTAAATTGGGAAAAATAAACTGTGGGAGGAGATGCGGTTGAAAAAATTGTTTATCTAGAATAAAGTTTCTGTAAAACAATAGTCTGGTTGCCCATTCGGGCAACCACACTAATAATAAGTGGGGTCCGGAGACCCCCAGGGGTCCTTGAGAGGGTTCCAGGGGGTCACCAGCAAAATGTGTTTAACCACTTTAACCCTAGTATATTATAGGCTATTTCAAAATAGCCAATCTACAAGCTTGCATCGCAACGCTATTTTCAAAAAGATATGGAAATAAATTGTAATACGGCACAAAATATTTTGAGATGGGGGTCCGCGGCCACATAGATTTAAATTTGGGGGTCCTTAACATGAAAAAGTTTGAGAACCACTCATTAACAGTATCTACACACTGTGATGAGCTTATCAGGAGCTTGTCTTTCACACACAGACTGCTGGCTTTGCATGTGAGGCAACTGCTGTGAAAAATGATTAAATCATGATTAGACACCATTCTTCAAGGAGTATAAAAAAAACCTGGGATCTCATCATAGAAAACACCATTTGGTCCAAGAACCCCTGGAGTTAAGGTGAGTTTCCCACTGCATTGGTCTTCTGAATTCTTGTTCTTCATTCCAGCTTTGGAGATGGGCTTCATTTAACACTGAGATGTGCTCTTTTTAAATGATTGTATGATGTATTCATGGAAAATGTACTTTTGTATTTTTTATATTTGAGTATTTATGTCAATGCTACATCACAAGTAAATTGCCATTTCATTGGCACAGCTTTGCTTGTTTCAGGAGTACAGATTTTTGACCACAATGACCACTGTATTGTAATGTAAAGCCAGATTCATACAAGCCTATAGGTACCATTTTACCATCTTTAAAAATACATTTTCACCCTCCAGGTTCATATTGCCCATCTGTAGCCATGAAATTCTCCATTGTTGCTGCCCTTGTTGTTGTGCTGGCCATCGGTCATGGTAAGAATCCTGAAACTGTATATTCAACTTTCAAATCGTTTTTACATGAACTACTATACATTAGGAACCTACAACATGTATTTTATATATATATATTTTTTAAATGTTAAATGCACTTATGAGTAATGTCAGCAAAGTCTGAATCTTAGGTAAGCTGTATTCTATACATTTCAATGAGGATTTGAACAAAGCATTTAAATGTGTTTTCCAGGCACTGAGTCTGTGTCACTGAGGCCGAAGCGTGACATCTCTGCTGAAGTGCAGAGAATCACCCAGGACATGTCGGCCTCTGTCACCACGGCTGGCCAGGAGATGGTTGACAAGGTCAAGGCTCTGGAGCTGCCCAACAAGGCACAGTAAGTCATCATTTAGAAAACAACAGTGGTGAAAAGTAACCAATTACATTTACTCAAGTAAATTTACTGAACCACTTCAGCCTTATTTAAACTTTGGCTATTTGAAAATAGCCGGATCTACAAGCTCGCGTTGTGAGCTTGTAGATCTGCTATTTACAAAAGATTTTTATACATTTTATACATAATGATACCTTGTGAAACGGGACATTCTGCATAATGAGTACTTTTACTTTTTGGTATATAAGTATATTTTGATGCCAATACTTACATTTTGATTACCAGACTTTTACTTGTAACAGAGTATTTCTATATTGCAGTATTGATACTTTTATTAAAGGAAAAACATTTAGTACTTTTTCCACCACTGGAAAGTTTATTGTTCCTCTACTCTTATTTCATAGTATTATATTTCATATAATAGTTAATTTAACTCAGTGTGTATAGAAATGGAACCAAATTGACCTGTTGGAGTTAAATTAACCCTGAGCATTTTACTGTGCACTTCTTTATCATAGATGATCATTTGTAAGACAAATTAATACAGTTTAAACCAATTGGTGCTGTAACTATAGGAATTAGAAAGATTGTTCTGCCTTTTTGCTCATTGTAATTCACACTCTACATGCATCAGTTAAGAAAACCACAATGGAAAAGTCCCCATGGCTTTTTTGTGTTATCCTTTTAGCCTAAGTGTTTTACTGTACCTCTGTACTGATCAATCAATCAATCAGTTAAGTCGCTCCATCACAACCTTTGATGAAAATAATGTAATGTAGTGAGTGAAGTTACTTTAAGCCAATATCAACTTTTATCTAGTGAACATTGGTCCAAACCATGTCAACCATCATGGGCAGATAATCACTAATACTTATCTTCCTTAATTACAATTATCTTGTTTCCTGTCACAGGACTTACTTTGAGGGCGGCAAGGCCCAGATCCAGCCACTGGTTGAGAAGGTCCAGGCTGAGGCCGAGAAGCACCAGGAGCCCTACATTTACATGACCGACAACCGCCAGGCAGGGTCGTGCTGTGCGTGCCCTAATTCAGCCTGGGGATCTCAGATAGAGAGGCCCCTAAGGTGGATTTTTTACTTCATTTCGGCCGTTTTTTACTTAATTTCGGCCGTTTTTTATTAAACGGCCGGCCTGGTCGGCATGGAATGGAGAGGCCTTTCTGGAATTGTCCCACATTTCCCAGTGGCCAGCACGTCCCTGTTTCTGGCCTTGACAGCCCATGCATCCAAACAGAAAAGTCATATCTGATTGCATTAAACAACATTAAACAATGTTAAACTCACTTTGTATGTTGCTTTGCCACTCGCTTTGCGACTCGATGTGCCATTCACTTTAAGCATGCGCATATCCTCTATACGAGGCGATCGGCGATCGTTTGGTAGATGTGTCCGCTCGGTATTGGCCTGACAGGTTCTAGATACGGTAGGCGGTAGCCTATTTCGCCGTATTTCTTCCAGCCGCGTGGCAGGAAGAAGAGAGGGGGACCTTTAGCGTCCCTGACAGTGAGGATTGAAAATGGAATCTCCTCACTAAGACATGTGGGTGTCATTAAGTAATATTATTCCCTGACGTGAATAATATTAAGACTAAATAAGAAATAGCTTATTAGAGTGAATTGCACGGCCCTTAAAATAGACCGGATGATTAGATAGATAAATATTATTCTATTTTTCGGTCAGTTGAACAAACATGTACAAGTACATTGCTTCTAAAAAGCAAATTGCCCGAAAAGTTGTAGGCTGAAGCCAAGGCTTATTTATTCTAGCCTATTTGAATACCCAATAAAACATCGAAATAACATAGCTTCATAATTAGTTTTTAACAAAACTGAAAACAATAGAGACATAAATTGGATTACAAATCCACGAGTGAAGAGAGCAAAAGGAAAATTCATTAATTTAATTAATAATAAATAATTATGATAAATTAGCATAGTGATATGTAGAATTATGTTAGTATTGCTATTTGCTACAACACTACACTATTTGTGGCTTTTACACAAATGGTAACGTAGGGGTTCTTTTCTTTTCTCTAAGTCTAAGTCAAAGTCTAAGACCTAAGGATGAGTGTGGGTCATTTCTGGTAACAACAGACAAGGTGCAGCCTTTGCGGGCTGGCTGCTAAAGGGAATCCCATGACCAGGGCTCTGTCTGACCGGTTGATTATATGTCCCGAGGTGGTCTCCCGGAAGATAGACCATGCCAGAAGTTGAGTGGTATGGGGTCCCAGGTTCGATTCCCAGGCCTTGGCAAGGTGTAGAGGGGTCACTGAGCAGGATTCTAACCCCTAACTGCTCCCCCTCCCCCCAAGGTAAAATTATTATTATTTCCCTGATACATGCACGCTGTCGGGCCTGCACCTATGAAGTAGAGCGGACTAACGGAACGGTAACCAACAGGTTTTTCATTCTGTTCAGTCCCAGCTTTACTTTGGCAGGTCCCTATTAAGTCCCTATTAGGAAAGGCCCGGGCGGATGTCGTATAGCACTATGAGGGAAGAGCTTTATGGAGTAGAGACTGCAGGTATGCTAGCAGGCTCTAAGTTCATGACCATGGCCTGGTGTATAGTTGCCAGGTTGGTCGATGACCAACGTGTGAGGGGCCGCGCTCCGAATTTAGGGAGCTGCAGGACCCAATAACAAAATTAATTAAAAAATTGACACTCATGTGGGCCTGAGTGGGTTGTTGAGTAAAAAGGTGTACTGGACAGGTGTCTATTATCCACTGTCTAACAAATATAAGGCCAGTCTAGTGGTTCCACTCTGTGAAGGTCATTATACTCCGAGCCAGTGTGTGCAGGTGATGTGCTGTAAAGAATGTACTCATCATTGTTCCACGCTTGTTGAGTAAAATGTGTGTATATGTATATACTGTATGTATATATGCGTGCTGTATACCACGGAGGGAACGGAACCCGCCAAGCCAGGTGTGGAACATATAGAAGGTGTGACCCAACGCTTTCTGTCAGACGTTGTGTCGAGCTAAAAAAAAAAAAGGCTTGACTGTCATCCTTAACCACACCATGGCTGGTCTAATACTGACTGTAGAAGTGTCCCCAGGCCAGAAATCAGAGTAACCACGATTAGTCTACCATCCTGGTGTCAAAATTCCAGGAGCATGGTAAAAAAAAAAAAAGAAGAGGCCTTGGACTGAATCGTGAGTGGCTCATACATTCAACTTGACCTGCCCAAATAGGCTCCTGTCCTGGTTCATCACTGTGACCGCCTAACAAGGCTGGGAAAGTACTGGTAGGATCACCAGATACAGGCAGAGGCTCAAAGTCATGAGCTGGGCAAAAAAAAAAAAAAAAGAAGAACAGTAGCACTTCAGCGTAAGTGTTGCGCTCACTTCTGTGTCCCGTGGAACAAAAGTTGTACCTCAGGGACCGGTGTGGGGCTGTTTGTATGCAGATGTTAAGGTTATGGAGACTGAGCTGTGTCTGTACCTAAGTAGAGATGGTTGGCTGAGGATGGCTGATACCGGACCGCTGACCAGAAAACCTATAACGGGGCCCTATGATTTGGTAACGTGTGCTCACTATGTTGTCCCATCAGCATGATGGATATGGCCATATGGAGCTTATCCAGACTGCCGGGGACTACTGGGAGTAACGCGGAACCATTGATCAAGGCAGTGAGGTGTTTCTGATCTCTTCAGGTGAGGACGGAAGTTTGGCTCCATTGCCCGTTGGCTCCAGAAAAGGTCTGGGTAGTACGGATTGTGACATACGGTTGAAGGTCACATCGTACTATGAGAAATGAAGCTCAGTTAGCCCATCTAAACCTCAGCTGTTGTCCTACTGTTCATTACCACAAAGCAGGTGATGACCTATGTTAGAGATAATATGCTGACGTGAGAAAGTGGCTATGCATGACATATTGTACTTTTAGGCGGTGGAATGTTGTTTAGGTAACAGGGGAAGTGGACCTGGTGGGGCGAGAGTCCGATATAGGCAAAATTACACAGCCATACAGGACTCAGCCGCCTGGGAAACTTACCCAACACACCCAGACAGTCACCGCCTGGCTACAACCCATAAATGTGGTGTCCAGGGAGCCCGGGGATTTGACCGGAGCCTAGGATGTAGGAGACTCCCTTACCTGATAAATTCGATAATCAAAGCTAAGTGGGCCATATTGGGAATGCCCGATGGGCAATGAGGACTGTCCATATGCGAAGAGGTGTGGCTAGTATGCAACCCATCGCAAGGATTTAAGCCCATTGCCTGGGGCGGCCCAGCTGATAATGTGGTCTGAATTGGCCTGAAGTGCTGTTTGCCAGACTGCGCAAAAAAAGCGTTAAGATACAGTTATCTGTGCTATCTCTGTTGTCCGGGTAACAACAGAGGGAGACTGATGAGCTGGTGGGGACTGAGGTTCATATTCTAGATTTTATTTTAACCCCGGCTCCAGTTACCTGACACACAGAGAGAGCATAAGCAAACACACAAAGATTATTTTTTCATTGACCTTCTGGCCCTGGTATAATCACTCTAACCTTCAGGATGTTGCTGTGTCAATGTACTGAATGATGAGGATGATACCGTAAAATGTTAGGTACTGACATCCTACTAATAGCAAATTGATACTGAGTTTGTGTTTAAGACAGTTCATGTGAGTTTATGCAAGTGCATGAGTGTGCATGTGAAAACTTGTTAAAACCAACCTGTAGTGTAATCTATAGGAAGTAAGTCAGCACTCTGCACAACTGTATGTGTGAATGTATGTGTCCATGTGTGAATGTAAGTGTCTGTGTGGAGGAGAGACGAAACGAACAACAGATATGTTTAGAATGTGTCTGTGTGAAAAAAAGAATGTGTATGCATATGATTTATGCAATACATTGAATTTTCCTAAACCTTCAATTCTAAACTAAATTAAACTAATCACTGTTGCATTCAAAGCAGCTGAAAGGAATGATTCAGACAAGCAGTGGGTTTTTGAGATGCAGCTGTTTAAGGCAGACAGGAAGTTTGTGGTTTCCTCACGACCAGCGTTCCTCATACGTAGAGTGGGTGTAAAGCGAGGTCAAGAGGGGAACCTGTTTCCTTTGCATCAAGATAAAGTTGACTGAGACAGTGACAACAATTTCTAAAGTTAATTTAAAAAATAAATAAAAGTGTCTCATATTGGGTGATGTTGGCCGGGTTTAGATTGCCTGACCATGCTTAGGTTGTAGTCTGAACACACTAGTATATGGATGCCAACAGCACACACTATGGCTGCAAGCATAATGCGGGGCATTTATTTTGTGTGTCCCATCATGGCTGGCTATTAGTGTATGAGACTCTGGCTATGTTCACCCTGTTGTCATGACCAGGCAAGTGACAGTGCTCAAAGACTGGACCTCGTAAAGGAGGGAAGGGGCGAGCAGCTGTACTGGCTGATGACAGCTATAATAATATATTATTCAAGGCTTTAAATCTGATTGGAAAACTGTGTGCTCAAGCCCCATTTCTGTGGACTTTTTGACCTTGGCCTATCAAAAGTTGAGCCAATCTGAGGTTGAAGTTTACCATGTCCAACTACAACAACACTGTGGCCTTACAGTATAATGAGCCCAGAATGAGAGAAAACAACATACACATGAATGGTTATATGGGGAGAGTTGAGCATCTATCTGTGTTCCTTTTCCAGCACAATCTGTCTGTGGTTCAGGAGTTGAATCCGTTGACTCCAAGTACAGAGACTACTGCAGTTCAGCAGTTGAACCTAGAAGGCATGGAACTTAGGGGGGTACCCCATTGGTCCTAGTTAAATTGTAACTATGCAGAATGGTGCTGAGGTCGCAGTTAACTGTGATCCGCTCAGCACAGAATCTTAAAAAGCTGCATAACAGCAAAAAGGTGTGTCCGGTATTTCGGACTCTAAGACCGTGACACACTGAAAGCGTCACTAATGCAAGTGTCATTGACGCGCATAAAGAGAAAATAAAAAATTACAAGAGGTTACCTTTACACATGGCCCAACTCATTTCAGATGGTCTGTGCCGCGCGTCAACGCTCCAAAATCGAGCTCTGAGAGATGCGTCCACAGGTTTTGACGCATCCAAGTGACGCCTGAAGTGTGGCTGCAGCCATTGTAGAAATGGGTGTGTTTGATTGCAGTGTATGAGGGGCTTAAAAGGAAGGATCCCAGAAAGAAAAAGATTGCAAGAGCAACAAATAGCCTACACTCTCAAATCAGAACCCATGGCGGTCTACACACCGATGGGGCCCTACCGAGAAGCAGCTGAGGGACCCGTGTGTGGATACAGATTGCATGGGTGAGGGTGGCCAAAAATCCTACTCGGTCCATAATGTCTTATGTCAGGGCTCAGAGTTGGATTTTTGGATGGCTACGTCAAGTGTACACATCATTCGTATGAATCAAAAAAATAAGATGACAATGAATGGATGGCCCATGGCCCATGCATTTTATTTCTGTGTATTTGCATATATGAAAATAAACTGTGAAGTACTACTACTGTCAAGTTTGCTAACCTTTCATGCATTAGGTAAAGTAGGCTATATATTGAGTCCTTATCCATGACTGTGTGAGTTCTCACATTTTGGAATCCATGTATTTGATGAGATGACTCTATACTCTTAATCGCTCTCCGATGGACCCGGGGGGGCCTAGAGATTATAACGAGGATATTAAGCGGAAGACCGAATGTGTGTCAGATGCCAAGAGAGGGTGTCGAGGAGACTGTCTTTGTGGGTGTGGATCTGACCTTTTTAGTCTAGCCTAGTTGGGTCCTATGTGATTGTTGTGGTTTCCTATGCTGTTTTTATGCCATACTTTTAAACCCCTGTTTAGCACTCTGAGATTCACAAGAATGTAAAGTGCTTTATAAATAAAATGCATTATTATTATTATCAACCCTTGCCTCAGAGGACCCCTCTGAGGCAAGGCCGCATATTGTGACAAACCACAATATGCTAATATGCATTTAAGGAACTAAAACAACTGCGTTTCAGACGAGGTTGAGAACAGGAAGTTTGTGTCTTAAGTAACCAAACCAAGACCAAGGCTCCACTTCTCTTTTTGTCAGTGTGCAGTAAAGAGTCACTCCGTATCAGACAGCTCGCAGAACATTGAACGTCTTAAAGGCAGAAATGACCATGACTTTACACTCTGACCACATCGAGGTCAATGAGGACGATGAGTCTGCTCAGATTGCAGAAGACGACTATGGCGATTTCGATGCTCAAACTGCAGAAGAAGACGTAGTTTATTGGAACGTCGACGCCCAGACTCCAACTTGGCATAAATATCCACCCAAGAAACAGCAGTCTGGTAAGAAATGTTATTAGACATGACATATCTCACGTGATGTAGGGTGGTGTTAAATGACAGTATTATAGTGTAGGGTGGTGTTAAATGACAGTATTATAGTGTAGGGTGTTGTTAAATGACAGTATTATAGTGTAGGGTGGCGTTAAATGACAGTATTATAGTGTAGGGTGGCGTTAAATGACAGTATTATAGTGTAGGGTGGTGTTAAATGACAGTATTATAGTGTAGGGTGGCGTTAAATGACAGTATTACAGTGTAGGGTGGCGTTAAATGACAGTATTACAGTGTAGGGTGGCGTTAAATGACAGTATTATAGTGTAGGGTGGCGTTAAATGACAGTATTACAGTGTAGGGTGGTGTTAAATGACAGTATTATAGTGTAGGGTGGCGTTAAATGACAGTATTACAGTGTAGGGTGGCGTTAAATGACAGTATTATAGTGTAGGGTGGCGTTAAATGACAGTATTACAGTGTAGGGTGGCGTTAAATGACAGTATTACAGTGTAGGGTGGCGTTAAATGACAGTATTATAGTGTAGGGTGGCGTTAAATGACAGTATTATAGTGTAGGGTGGCGTTAAATGACAGTATTATAGTGTAGGGTGGCTGCAGCTGTTTAAGGCAGACAGAAAGTTTGTGGTTTCCTCACGACCAGCGTTCCTCATAAGTAGAGTGGGTGTAAAGCGAGGTCAAGAGGGGAACCTGTTTCCTTTGCATCAAGATAAAGTTGACTGAGACAGTGACAACAATTTCTAAAGTTAATTTAAAAAAGAAATAAAAGTGTCTCATATTGGGGGATGTTGGCCGGGTTTAGATTGCCTGACCATGCTTATAGTGCAGCAGTTAAGCAAACCAATTGTGCATTTTAGGAAAGAAGCATGAAACTTTCAGCATATCATCTACATACCCCAAGGTTTGATTTCAGACGTGGAAGCACTTTCAGATTGACCTCTGGTGACCTTGAGTGGTCATTGACCTCAGAATTGCATTTTTGGCACTTTTTGCCCCATTTTTCTCCATTATAATAATATATGCTTGTTAAAATGTCAGTTTTGTTCTAATAAATGAAAAATGAAACCTAATAGTCACTCTACAGAAATGGTGATTATTACTATTATGATAGTTCTGTTATGACATTGTTATAACATTAAAAACATCTAGGAGAGAGAGAGCAGCAGTAAAATAAAGAAAAACAAGAAAGAAAGTGCTAATGCATTCAAAGTGCAATATAGGTACAATGCTATTCAAAGGTGCTATTCATCTCATGTTGGTTTTGGTTTTGGGGGCAGTATATGGTGAGCGTTCAGGGTTCTAGTGAGAAGATAAGCTCATAAATGGAAGGTATCGTGCTTTTTATGAAAGAAGCATGAAACTTCCTACAGTGTTTCTATATGTCATGAAGTCTGTTTTCAGACGTGGAAGCATTTCTCAATTGACCTCTGAGACTTGTCAGAGGCTGTACACATTTTGGGCTGTCAAACCCATGTTAAAACCAGAAATGTTGTTTCCTGTAAACCTTTATGATTAAAATGTCATATATAGGCTTAGCAGATGAGTTTAAGCTTGATTCCTAAAAGTTGCATATTGGGCAATTTGAGTAATAAGCATAATCAGCAAATGTATCGCTTAATGAGCAAATTACCTGGAAATAGCTAACATTTTGCGGCTAACATTTTGCGTCCAGTTAACTTAGAAAGGTGACTTAAGAGTCAAAGCCCATGTTTGTGATGTGCAGAAATTCATCTATTATCATGGTGAAGTCATGCAACCTTTCCTCATTTGCACAATTTGCATAAAGTATGTAATAATTAGGCCCAAGACCAGGAAAAAGTCTTGTTTTAGCTGGTAGTCAATTTAGAAAGGTGCTCTTAGAGACTAAAGGTCCTTACACACCGGCGAATGTGCGAATATACGCAAAATTCGGACTCGTTCCGAATAATTAAAAGACGCTTTTTCGCTTCGCTTTTTCGCGCCATGTACGCTTGCATTGACTTTATAAGGTTTTAAAAAAAAGCGTATTATTCGCACGAAAAAATCGCCCCGGTGTGTAAGGACCTTAAGTCTATTTTTGAATGTCCAGAAATTAATCTTGCCAAAAAAAAAGCAATTTATCTGGATCCATGTCCATGTATCGATTCTCCACCTTCTCACCTGGATCCTGTGCTCACAACCCTTGTACACCTTGAGAAATCACTGAAAAGCTTTGCCATTAAGTATGAACCCCACACTGGACCTCAAGCGTCATGACATGTATAATCCATTTGAGTGACTGGAAGTGCGATATAAGTCTGTCATCATGCGGGGTGGCAGTGGCTCATGAGGTAGAGCGGCCGTCTTGGAATCCAAAGATTCAAGGTTCCATCCCTGGCTCCTCCTGTCTTTGAGCAAGACACTGAACCTACCTGCTCCCAATGAGCAGGTAGGGGTATTGTATTTGTGTTTCCTCTACCATTGGTGTGTGAATGTATGGGTGAATGTGAAGTACATTGTAAAGTGCTTTGAAGAGTCAGGAAGACTAGTAAGGTTCTATTTAAATGCAGTCCATTTACCATCATCGATCCCCGCATGATGCCCACTGGCACTCTGATGTCATTCCCTGGTTGCAGTGGAACATTGATGAACATTTCTGGGATAAAAGCATTGCTTGCGGTGGCATCGCCTTCATTCTCAATGGTAAATCCTAGACAAAATACACTGTGCTTATCGGATGCTTGTGGTTGTCCTCCTCCAAGAACCTGTTAGGATGTGATACTGTCTCCTACCCTGTGAGAAGGGCAAGGTATGTGCTTAAAGTACTCCTAGAAAGTACCATGACTAGTCTCAATACAGTGCTTGGGGAACTTGATGCCACGCACAGTGACCTAAAAGATACCGGTGCAGAGTTCTTCTTCTCATTGTATTGACAGACAAATATGATTCTGCACACAGTATACTGCATGTTCATCTGCAGGTCATGTTGTGGAAAGCTGCAGATCGGATCGAGCCACCTGCAGAGGAAAGGGACATCACTACATCCGGGTGGGAGGTTGCTAAAGGAGGGGTTGTCATGCCCACTGTTTACTCCCAGGCAATGGCTCCAGCTGCAGCTGTAGAGCATTGAAGGCATGCAGCGAAATAAACTGCAGATACCATTCTGTAAGACTGACTATGTAAGTGTGAAGGAGGAGAGGTCCACTACAACCCATTAAGAAGAAGGGGGGCCATAGCTGTAGAGAGGCCACCTGGGAAACAGAAGGTGCCAGGTTCGATTCCCAGCCCTGACAATATGTCGGGTGTACATAAGCAAGACCCTTAATCCCTAACGACCTCATGTCTGACCACTTGAGCAGCAATAACCTTACTGAAGCAGAAGTCTGAATTTTGCCATGGTCTAAGATGAAGACAACGAAGATGAGGAGGCTGAAGGGAATAAGGAGAGAGAAGATGAAGAGAGTGAAAAAGACCATTGAGTGTTAGATTATGGTTCCAAGTGTACTCACTCATGCTCATTATGGTACCATTTTTATCTACTCATTCTGTGTCTCAGAGGATATAGGAGGGCTGTGGACAGTTGCCTTTAATTTTTTTTCATTTATTTCTTTATTAATGTGAGAACAATGGCTTCTATTATAGCATGCAAACTTTCCAGGAATATAAAGCCTGCAGTTTATATTAGCTTGGATTCCCCATCGATGTCACTGGTAGTCGTAGACAGGTTTCTGACAGAAATGGTACCATATTATCTCCCACCATATCCTTGAACTACTGCAATCTGATAGGAGGTTTAAGAGCATCGGGCTGGTGAGGGGAGTATAATGCCCAGGATCACTTTTGGCACCGGGTGAAAAATAAGGGTTACAAAATCGTGGGATAAAAATTTAAGTAAAAAAAAAAAAAAAAAAAAGAGCATCGGGACAAGCACCAGCATGCTGTCCAACAGTTTCTTCCCCAAACCATCAGAACCTTGAACGCTCACCATATACTGCCCCCAAAACCAAAACCAACATGAGATGAATAGCACCTTTGAATAGCATTGTACCTATATTGCACTTTGAATGCATTAGCACTTTCTTTCTTGTTTTTCTTTATTTTACTGCTGCTCTCTCTCTCCTAGATGTTTTTAATGTTATAACAATGTCATAACAGAACTATCATAATAGTAATAATCACCATTTCTGTAGAGTGACTATTAGGTTTCATTTTTGGGCGGTGAAACCGCCCCTATAAGTGAGATTTGGAAAAATGTACATTTTCCTGCGCTGTGATCTGGGCCCAGGAAATTAGTAGAATTATCCTGCGCTGTGATTGGCCAATCACAGCCTATTCAGGACTGTGATTGGCCAGTGTCACATGACACATGTGCATAGCCCTATATAAGCAACCATAACTTGAAAAAAACCAAAATTTGGTTTTTTTCAAGTTATGGTTTTGTCCATCATAAAGAGTGTTTCAATAAATGTATTTATCCTTTGTACATGATTGATCGACTCCATTCAGTATTGTGATTAGCTAGCAAGACACCGCCCACTTCACACAGGGTGTGATTTTTCATTTATTAGAACAAAACTGACATTTTATCAAGCATATATTATTATAATGGAGAAAAATGGGGCAAAAAGTGCCAAAAATGCAATTCTGAGGTCAATGACCACTCAAGGTCACCAGAGGTCAATCTGAAAGTGCTTCCACGTCTGAAATCAAACCTTGGGGTATGTAGATGATATGCTGAAAGTTTCATGCTTCTTTCTTAAAATGCACAATACCTTCCATATAATGAGCTTAACTGCTGCACTATTAGGTTGTAGTCTGAACACACTAGTATATGGATGCCAACAGCACACACTATGGCTGCAAGCATAATGCGGGGCATTTATTTTGTAGTGTAGGGTGGTGTTAAATGACAGTATTATAGTGTAGGGTGGTGTTAAATGACAGTATTATAGTGTAGGGTGTTGTTAAATGACATTATTATAGTGTAGGGTGCCGTGAAATGACAGTATTACAGTGTAGGGTGGCGTTAAATGACAGTATTACAGTGTAGGGTGGCGTTAAATGACAGTATTACAGTGTAGGGTGGCGTTAAATGACAGTATTACAGTGTAGGGTGGCGTTAAAAGACAGTATTATATGTAGGGTGGCGTTAAATGACAGTATTACAGTGTAGG
Source organism: Gymnoscopelus braueri (assembly GCF_963280865.1). NCBI lineage: Eukaryota > Metazoa > Chordata > Actinopteri > Myctophiformes > Myctophidae > Gymnoscopelus > Gymnoscopelus braueri. The sequence continues at coordinate 12,120,607 of NC_137610.1, forward strand.
GTGGCGTTAAATGACAGTATTACAGTGTAGGGTGGCGTTAAATGACAGTATTACAGTGTAGGGTGGCGTTAAATGACAGTATTACAGTGTAGGGTGGCGTTAAAAGACAGTATTATAGTGTAGGGTGGCGTTAAATGACAGTATTACAGTGTAGGGTGGTGTTAAATGACAGTATTATAGTGTAGGGTGGCGTTAAATGACAGTATTACAGCGTAGGGTGGCGTTAAATGACAGTATTATAGTGTAGGGTGGCGTTAAATGACAGTATTACAGTGTAGGGTGGCGTTAAATAACAGTATTACAGTGTAGGGTGGCGTTAAATGACAGTATTACAGTGTAGGGTGGCGTTAAATGACAGTATTATAGTGTAGGGTGGCGTTAAATGACAGTATTATAGTGTAGGGTGGCGTTAAATGACAGTATTATACTGTAGGGTGGCGTTAAATGACAGTATTATAGTGTAGGGTGGCGTTAAATGACAGTATTATACTGTAGGGTGGCGTTAAATGACAGTATTATAGTGTAGGGTGGCGTTAAATGACAGTATTATAGTGTAGGGTGGCGTTAAATGACAGTATTATAGTGTAGGGTGGCTGCAGCTGTTTAAGGCAGACAGAAAGTTTGTGGTTTCCTCACGACCAGCGTTCCTCATACGTAGAGTGGGTGTAAAGCGAGGTCAAGAGGGGAACCTGTTTCTTTTGCATCAAGATAAAGTTGACTGAGACAGTGACAACAATTTCTAAAGTTAATTTAAAAAAGAAATAAAAGTGTCTCATATTGGGTGATGTTGGCCGTGTTTAGATTGCCTGACCATGCTTAGGTTGTAGTCTGAACACACTAGTATATGGATGCCAACAGCACACACTATGGCTGCAAGCATAATGCGGGGCATTTATTTTGTAGTGTAGGGTGGTGTTAAATGACAGTATTATAGTGTAGGGTGGTGTTAAATGACAGTATTATAGTGTAGGGTGTTGTTAAATGACATTATTATAGTGTAGGGTGGCGTTAAATGACAGTATTGCAGTGTAGGGTGGCGTTAAATGACAGTATTACAGTGTAGGGTGGCGTTAAATGACAGTATTACAGTGTAGGGTGGTGTTAAATGACAGTATTACAGTGTAGGGTAGCGTTAAATGACAGTATTATAGTGTAGGGTGGCGTTAAATGATAGTATTATAGTGTAGGGTGGCGTTAAATGACAGTATTATAGTGTAGGGTAGCGTTAAATGACAGTATTATAGTGTAGGGTGGCGTTAAATGATAGTATTATAGTGTAGGGTGGCGTTAAATGACAGTATTATAGTGTAGGGTGGCGTTAAATGACAGTATTACAGTGTAGGGTGGCGTTAAATGACAGTATTATAGTGTAGGGTGGCGTTAAATGACAGTATTACAGTGTAGGGTGGCGTTACAGTAAATGACAGTATTACAGTGTAGGGTGGCGTTAAATGACAGTATTACAGTGTAGGGTGGCGTTAAATGACAGTATTACAGTGTAGGGTGGCGTTAAATGACAGTATTACAGTGTAGGGTGGCGTTAAATGACAGTATTATAGTGTAGGGTGGCGTTAAATGACAGTATTATAGTGTAGGGTGGCGTTAAATTACAGTATTATAGTGTAGGGTGGCGTTAAATGACAGTATTATAGTATAGGGTGGCGTTAAATGACAGTATTATAGTGTAGGGTGGCGTTAAATGACAGTATTATAGTATAGGGTGGCGTTAAATGACAGTATTATAGTGTAGGGTGGCGTTAAATGACAGTATTATAGTGTAGGGTGGCGTTAAATGACAGTATTATAGTGTAGGGTGGCGTTAAATGACAGTATTATAGTGTAGGGTGGCGTTAAATGACAGTATTGCAGTGTAGGGTGGCGTTAAATGACAGTATTACAGTGTAGGGTGGCGTTAAATGACAGTATTACAGTGTAGGGTGGTGTTAAATGACAGTATTACAGTGTAGGGTAGCGTTAAATGACAGTATTATAGTGTAGGGTGGCGTTAAATGATAGTATTATAGTGTAGGGTGGCGTTAAATGACAGTATTATAGTGTAGGGTAGCGTTAAATGACAGTATTATAGTGTAGGGTGGCGTTAAATGATAGTATTATAGTGTAGGGTGGCGTTAAATGACAGTATTATAGTGTAGGGTGGCGTTAAATGACAGTATTACAGTGTAGGGTGGCGTTAAATGACAGTATTATAGTGTAGGGTGGCGTTAAATGACAGTATTACAGTGTAGGGTGGCGTTACAGTAAATGACAGTATTACAGTGTAGGGTGGCGTTAAATGACAGTATTACAGTGTAGGGTGGCGTTAAATGACAGTATTACAGTGTAGGGTGGCGTTAAATGACAGTATTATAGTGTAGGGTGGCGTTAAATGACAGTATTACAGTGTAGGGTGCCGTTAAATGACAGTATTATAGTGTAGGGTGGCGTTAAATGACAGTATTATAGTGTAGGGTGGCGTTAAATGACAGTATTATAGTGTAGGGTAGCGTTAAATGACAGTATTATAGTGTAGGGTGGCGTTAAATGACAGTATTATAGTATAGGGTGGCGTTAAATGACAGTATTATAGTGTAGGGTGGCGTTAAATGACAGTATTATAGTATAGGGTGGCGTTAAATGACAGTATTATAGTGTAGGGTGGCGTTAAATGACAGTATTATAGTGTAGGGTGGCGTTAAATGACAGTATTATAGTGTAGGGTGGCGTTAAATGACAGTATTATAGTGTAGGGTGGCGTTAAATGACAGTATTATAGTGTAGGGTGGCGTTAAATGACAGTATTATACTGTAGGGTGGCGTTAAATGACAGTATTATAGTGTAGGGTGGCGTTAAATGACAGTATTATAGTGTAGGGTGGCGTTAAATGACAGTATTATAGTGTAGGGTGGCGTTAAATGACAGTATTATAGTGTAGGGTGGCGTTAAATGACAGTATTATAGTGTAGGGTGGCGTTAAATGACAGTATTATAGTGTAGGGTGGCGTTAAATGACAGTATTATAGTATAGGGTGGCGTTAAATGACAGTATTATAGTGTAGGGTGGCGTTAAATGACAGTATTATAGTATAGGGTGGCGTTAAATGACAGTATTATAGTGTAGGGTGGCGTTAAATGACAGTATTATAGTGTAGGGTGGCGTTAAATGACAGTATTATAGTATAGGGTGGCGTTAAATGACAGTATTATAGTGTAGGGTGGCGTTAAATGACAGTATTATAGTGTAGGGTGGCGTTAAATGACAGTATTATAGTGGGTGGCGTTAAATGACAGTATTATAGTGTAGGGTGGCGTTAAATGACAGTATTATAGTGTAGGGTGGCGTTAAATGACAGCATTATAGTGTAGGGTGGCGTTAAATGACAGTATTATAGTGTAGGGTGGCGTTAAATGACAGTATTATAGTGTAGGGTGGCGTTAAATGAATGAATAGCATTGTACCTATATTGCACTTTGAATGCATTAGCACTTTCTTTCTTGTTTTTCTTTATTTTACTGCTGCTCTCTCTCTCCTAGATGTTTTTAATGTTATAACAATGTCATAACAGAACTATCATAATAGTAATAATCACCATTTCTGTAGAGTGACTATTAGGTTTCATTTTTGGGCGGTGAAACCGCCCCTATAAGTGAGATTTGGAAAAATGTACATTTTCCTGCGCTGTGATCTGGGCCCAGGAAATTAGTAGAATTATCCTGCGCTGTGATTGGCCAATCACAGCCTATTCAGGACTGTGATTGGCCAGTGTCACATGACACATGTGCATAGCCCTATATAAGCAACCATAACTTGAAAAAAACCAAAATTTGGTTTTTTTCAAGTTATGGTTTTGTCCATCATAAAGAGTGTTTCAATAAATGTATTTATCCTTTGTACATGATTGATCGACTCCATTCAGTATTGTGATTAGCTAGCAAGACACCGCCCACTTCACACAGGGTGTGATTTTTCATTTATTAGAACAAAACTGACATTTTATCAAGCATATATTATTATAATGGAGAAAAATGGGGCAAAAAGTGCCAAAAATGCAATTCTGAGGTCAATGACCACTCAAGGTCACCAGAGGTCAATCTGAAAGTGCTTCCACGTCTGAAATCAAACCTTGGGGTATGTAGATGATATGCTGAAAGTTTCATGCTTCTTTCTTAAAATGCACAATACCTTCCATATAATGAGCTTAACTGCTGCACTATTAGGTTGTAGTCTGAACACACTAGTATATGGATGCCAACAGCACACACTATGGCTGCAAGCATAATGCGGGGCATTTATTTTGTAGTGTAGGGTGGTGTTAAATGACAGTATTATAGTGTAGGGTGGTGTTAAATGACAGTATTATAGTGTAGGGTGTTGTTAAATGACATTATTATAGTGTAGGGTGCCGTGAAATGACAGTATTACAGTGTAGGGTGGCGTTAAATGACAGTATTACAGTGTAGGGTGGCGTTAAATGACAGTATTACAGTGTAGGGTGGCGTTAAATGACAGTATTACAGTGTAGGGTGGCGTTAAAAGACAGTATTATATGTAGGGTGGCGTTAAATGACAGTATTACAGTGTAGGGTGGCGTTAAATGACAGTATTACAGTGTAGGGTGGCGTTAAATGACAGTATTACAGTGTAGGGTGGCGTTAAATGACAGTATTACAGTGTAGGGTGGCGTTAAAAGACAGTATTATAGTGTAGGGTGGCGTTAAATGACAGTATTACAGTGTAGGGTGGTGTTAAATGACAGTATTATAGTGTAGGGTGGCGTTAAATGACAGTATTACAGCGTAGGGTGGCGTTAAATGACAGTATTATAGTGTAGGGTGGCGTTAAATGACAGTATTACAGTGTAGGGTGGCGTTAAATAACAGTATTACAGTGTAGGGTGGCGTTAAATGACAGTATTACAGTGTAGGGTGGCGTTAAATGACAGTATTATAGTGTAGGGTGGCGTTAAATGACAGTATTATAGTGTAGGGTGGCGTTAAATGACAGTATTATACTGTAGGGTGGCGTTAAATGACAGTATTATAGTGTAGGGTGGCGTTAAATGACAGTATTATACTGTAGGGTGGCGTTAAATGACAGTATTATAGTGTAGGGTGGCGTTAAATGACAGTATTATAGTGTAGGGTGGCGTTAAATGACAGTATTATAGTGTAGGGTGGCTGCAGCTGTTTAAGGCAGACAGAAAGTTTGTGGTTTCCTCACGACCAGCGTTCCTCATACGTAGAGTGGGTGTAAAGCGAGGTCAAGAGGGGAACCTGTTTCTTTTGCATCAAGATAAAGTTGACTGAGACAGTGACAACAATTTCTAAAGTTAATTTAAAAAAGAAATAAAAGTGTCTCATATTGGGTGATGTTGGCCGTGTTTAGATTGCCTGACCATTAGGCCCGTAACGATACAGTAACTGCATCGATGCATCGTTTTGAATTTTCAACGATCTACTATATCGATATGCAAACAGCTAAATATCGTATCGTTTGACTTTGAATCGTATCGAATCGTTTTGCAATGCAAATAATCGTATCGAATCGTTCTGCAATGCAAATAATCAATTATATCAATACTAAGTACTTTTAAGAAGAAGAAAAGAGAAAGAGGGGTTTATATCCAGTATCCAGGTATTTATTTTTCACACAGAATTCTTGGGTAAATAAATAGTTACTATATCGATTTTAAATCATTGAATCGAATCGTATCGTTCTAAATTAACCTGTCCTGTATCGTTCATGTATCGTATCGACTAAATCGCTGAATCGAAACGTATCGTATCGTTCTAAATTAACCTGTATCGTTCATGTATCGTATCGACAACCAAGTATCGTGATACGTATCGAATCGTTGTTAAAACGTATCGTTACACCCCTACTGACCATGCTTAGGTTGTAGTCTGAACACACTAGTATATGGATGCCAACAGCACACACTATGGCTGCAAGCATAATGCGGGGCATTTATTTTGTAGTGTAGGGTGGTGTTAAATGACAGTATTATAGTGTAGGGTGGTGTTAAATGACAGTATTATAGTGTAGGGTGTTGTTAAATGACATTATTATAGTGTAGGGTGGCGTTAAATGACAGTATTGCAGTGTAGGGTGGCGTTAAATGACAGTATTACAGTGTAGGGTGGCGTTAAATGACAGTATTACAGTGTAGGGTGGTGTTAAATGACAGTATTACAGTGTAGGGTAGCGTTAAATGACAGTATTATAGTGTAGGGTGGCGTTAAATGATAGTATTATAGTGTAGGGTGGCGTTAAATGACAGTATTATAGTGTAGGGTAGCGTTAAATGACAGTATTATAGTGTAGGGTGGCGTTAAATGATAGTATTATAGTGTAGGGTGGCGTTAAATGACAGTATTATAGTGTAGGGTGGCGTTAAATGACAGTATTACAGTGTAGGGTGGCGTTAAATGACAGTATTATAGTGTAGGGTGGCGTTAAATGACAGTATTACAGTGTAGGGTGGCGTTACAGTAAATGACCCCCTAACCCTAACCCTAATGACAGTATTACAGTGTAGGGTGGCGTTAAATGACAGTATTACAGTGTAGGGTGGCGTTAAATGACAGTATTATAGTGTAGGGTGGCGTTAAATGACAGTATTATACTGTAGGGTGGCGTTAAATGACAGTATTATAGTGTAGGGTGGCGTTAAATGACAGTATTATACTGTAGGGTGGCGTTAAATGACAGTATTATAGTGTAGGGTGGCGTTAAATGACAGTATTATAGTGTAGGGTGGCGTTAAATGACAGTATTATAGTGTAGGGTGGCTGCAGCTGTTTAAGGCAGACAGAAAGTTTGTGGTTTCCTCACGACCAGCGTTCCTCATACGTAGAGTGGGTGTAAAGCGAGGTCAAGAGGGGAACCTGTTTCTTTTGCATCAAGATAAAGTTGACTGAGACAGTGACAACAATTTCTAAAGTTAATTTAAAAAAGAAATAAAAGTGTCTCATATTGGGTGATGTTGGCCGTGTTTAGATTGCCTGACCATTAGGCCCGTAACGATACAGTAACTGCATCGATGCATCGTTTTGAATTTTCAACGATCTACTATATCGATATGCAAACAGCTAAATATCGTATCGTTTGACTTTGAATCGTATCGAATCGTTTTGCAATGCAAATAATCGTATCGAATCGTTCTGCAATGCAAATAATCAATTATATCAATACTAAGTACTTTTAAGAAGAAGAAAAGAGAAAGAGGGGTTTATATCCAGTATCCAGGTATTTATTTTTCACACAGAATTCTTGGGTAAATAAATAGTTACTATATCGATTTTAAATCATTGAATCGAATCGTATCGTTCTAAATTAACCTGTCCTGTATCGTTCATGTATCGTATCGACTAAATCGCTGAATCGAAACGTATCGTATCGTTCTAAATTAACCTGTATCGTTCATGTATCGTATCGACAACCAAGTATCGTGATACGTATCGAATCGTTGTTAAAACGTATCGTTACACCCCTACTGACCATGCTTAGGTTGTAGTCTGAACACACTAGTATATGGATGCCAACAGCACACACTATGGCTGCAAGCATAATGCGGGGCATTTATTTTGTAGTGTAGGGTGGTGTTAAATGACAGTATTATAGTGTAGGGTGGTGTTAAATGACAGTATTATAGTGTAGGGTGTTGTTAAATGACATTATTATAGTGTAGGGTGGCGTTAAATGACAGTATTGCAGTGTAGGGTGGCGTTAAATGACAGTATTACAGTGTAGGGTGGCGTTAAATGACAGTATTACAGTGTAGGGTGGTGTTAAATGACAGTATTACAGTGTAGGGTAGCGTTAAATGACAGTATTATAGTGTAGGGTGGCGTTAAATGATAGTATTATAGTGTAGGGTGGCGTTAAATGACAGTATTATAGTGTAGGGTAGCGTTAAATGACAGTATTATAGTGTAGGGTGGCGTTAAATGATAGTATTATAGTGTAGGGTGGCGTTAAATGACAGTATTATAGTGTAGGGTGGCGTTAAATGACAGTATTACAGTGTAGGGTGGCGTTAAATGACAGTATTATAGTGTAGGGTGGCGTTAAATGACAGTATTACAGTGTAGGGTGGCGTTACAGTAAATGACAGTATTACAGTGTAGGGTGGCGTTAAATGACAGTATTACAGTGTAGGGTGGCGTTAAATGACAGTATTACAGTGTAGGGTGGCGTTAAATGACAGTATTACAGTGTAGGGTGGCGTTAAATGACAGTATTATAGTGTAGGGTGGCGTTAAATGACAGTATTATAGTGTAGGGTGGCGTTAAATTACAGTATTATAGTGTAGGGTGGCGTTAAATGACAGTATTATAGTATAGGGTGGCGTTAAATGACAGTATTATAGTGTAGGGTGGCGTTAAATGACAGTATTATAGTATAGGGTGGCGTTAAATGACAGTATTATAGTGTAGGGTGGCGTTAAATGACAGTATTATAGTGTAGGGTGGCGTTAAATGACAGTATTATAGTGTAGGGTGGCGTTAAATGACAGTATTATAGTGTAGGGTGGCGTTAAATGACAGTATTGCAGTGTAGGGTGGCGTTAAATGACAGTATTACAGTGTAGGGTGGCGTTAAATGACAGTATTACAGTGTAGGGTGGTGTTAAATGACAGTATTACAGTGTAGGGTAGCGTTAAATGACAGTATTATAGTGTAGGGTGGCGTTAAATGATAGTATTATAGTGTAGGGTGGCGTTAAATGACAGTATTATAGTGTAGGGTAGCGTTAAATGACAGTATTATAGTGTAGGGTGGCGTTAAATGATAGTATTATAGTGTAGGGTGGCGTTAAATGACAGTATTATAGTGTAGGGTGGCGTTAAATGACAGTATTACAGTGTAGGGTGGCGTTAAATGACAGTATTATAGTGTAGGGTGGCGTTAAATGACAGTATTACAGTGTAGGGTGGCGTTACAGTAAATGACAGTATTACAGTGTAGGGTGGCGTTAAATGACAGTATTACAGTGTAGGGTGGCGTTAAATGACAGTATTACAGTGTAGGGTGGCGTTAAATGACAGTATTATAGTGTAGGGTGGCGTTAAATGACAGTATTACAGTGTAGGGTGCCGTTAAATGACAGTATTATAGTGTAGGGTGGCGTTAAATGACAGTATTATAGTGTAGGGTGGCGTTAAATGACAGTATTATAGTGTAGGGTGGCGTTAAATGACAGTATTATAGTGTAGGGTGGCGTTAAATGACAGTATTATAGTATAGGGTGGCGTTAAATGACAGTATTATAGTGTAGGGTGGCGTTAAATGACAGTATTATAGTATAGGGTGGCGTTAAATGACAGTATTATAGTGTAGGGTGGCGTTAAATGACAGTATTATAGTGTAGGGTGGCGTTAAATGACAGTATTATAGTGTAGGGTGGCGTTAAATGACAGTATTATAGTGTAGGGTGGCGTTAAATGACAGTATTATAGTGTAGGGTGGCGTTAAATGACAGTATTATAGTGTAGGGTGGCGTTAAATGACAGTATTATAGTGTAGGGTGGCGTTAAATGACAGTATTATAGTATAGGGTGGCGTTAAATGACAGTATTATAGTGTAGGGTGGCGTTAAATGACAGTATTATAGTATAGGGTGGCGTTAAATGACAGTATTATAGTGTAGGGTGGCGTTAAATGACAGTATTATAGTATAGGGTGGCGTTAAATGACAGTATTATAGTGTAGGGTGGCGTTAAATGACAGTATTATAGTGTAGGGTGGCGTTAAATGACAGTATTATAGTGTAGGGTGGCGTTAAATGACAGTATTATAGTGTAGGGTGGCGTTAAATGACAGTATTATAGTGTAGGGTGGCGTTAAATGACAGTATTATAGTATAGGGTGGCGTTAAATGACAGTATTATAGTGTAGGGTGGCGTTAAATGACAGTATTATAGTATAGGGTGGCGTTAAATGACAGTATTATAGTGTAGGGTGGCGTTAAATGACAGTATTATAGTGTAGGGTGGCGTTAAATGACAGTATTATAGTATAGGGTGGCGTTAAATGACAGTATTATAGTGTAGGGTGGCGTTAAATGACAGTATTATAGTGTAGGGTGGCGTTAAATGACAGTATTATAGTGGGTGGCGTTAAATGACAGTATTATAGTGTAGGGTGGCGTTAAATGACAGTATTATAGTGTAGGGTGGCGTTAAATGACAGTATTATAGTGTAGGGTGGCGTTAAATGACAGCATTATAGTGTAGGGTGGCGTTAAATGACAGTATTATAGTGTAGGGTGGCGTTAAATGACAGTATTATAGTGTAGGGTGGCGTTAAATGACAGTATTATAGTGTAGGGTGGCGTTAAATGACAGTATTATAGTGTAGGGTGGCGTTAAATGACAGTATTATAGTGTAGGGTGGCGTTAAATGACAGTATTATAGTGTAGGGTGGCGTTAAATGACAGTATTATACTGTAGGGTGGCGTTAAATGACAGTATTATACTGTAGGGTGGCGTTAAATGACAGTATTATAGTGTAGGGTGGCGTTAAATGACAGTATTATAGTGTAGGGTGGCGTTAAATGACAGTATTATAGTGTAGGGTGGCTGCAGCTGTTTAAGGCAGACAGAAAGTTTGTGGTTTCCTCACGACCAGCGTTCCTCATAAGTAGAGTGGGTGTAAAGCGAGGTCAAGAGGGGAACCTGTTTCCTTTGCATCAAGATAAAGTTGACTGAGACAGTGACAACAATTTCTAAAGTTAATTTAAAAAAGAAATAAAAGTGTCTCATATTGGGTGATGTTGGCCGGGTTTAGATTGCCTGACCATGCTTAGGTTGTAGTCTGAACACACTAGTACAGTATATGGATGCCAACAGCACACACTATGGCTGCAAGCATAATGCGGGCATTTATTTTGTAGTGTAGGGTGGTGTTAAATGACAGTATTATAGTGTAGGGTGGTGTTAAATGACAGTATTATAGTGTAGGGTGGCGTTAAATGACAGTATTACAGTGTAGGGTGGTGTTAAATGACAGTATTACAGTGTAGGGTGGCGTTAAATGACAGTATTACAGTGTAGGGTGGCGTTAAATGACAGTATTACAGTGTAGGGTGGCGTTAAATGACAGTATTACAGTGTAGGGTGGCGTTAAATGACAGTATTACAGTGTAGGGTGGTGTTAAATGACAGTATTACAGTGTAGGGTGGCGTTAAATGACAGTATTACAGTGTAGGGTGGCGTTAAATGACAGTATTACAGTGTAGGGTGGCGTTAAATGACAGTATTATAGTGTAGGGTGGCGTTAAATGACAGTATTATAGTGTAGGGTGGCGTTAAATGACAGTATTATAGTTTAGGGTGGCGTTAAATGACAGTATTATAGTGTAGGGTGGCGTTAAATGACAGTATTATAGTGTAGGGTGGCGTTAAATGACAGTATTATAGTGTAGGGTGGCGTTAAATGACAGTATTATACTGTAGGGTGGCGTTAAATGACAGTATTATAGTGTAGGGTGGCGTTAAATGACAGTATTATAGTGTAGGGTGGCGTTAAATGACAGTATTATAGTGTAGGGTGGCTGCAGCTGTTTAAGGCAGACAGAAAGTTTGTGGTTTCCTCACGACCAGCATTCCTCATACGTAGAGTGGGTGTAAAGCGAGGTCAAGAGGGGAACCTGTTTCCTTTGCATCAAGATAAAGTTGACTGAGACAGTGACAACAATTTCTAAAGTTAATTTAAAAAATAAATAAAAGTGTCTCATATTGGGTGATGTTGGCTGTGTTTAGATTGCCTGACCATGCTTAGGTTGTAGTCTGAACACACTAGTATATGGATGCCAACAGCACACACTATGGCTGCAAGCATAATGCGGGGCATTTATTTTGTGTGTCCCATCATGGCTGGCTATTAGTGTATGAGACTCTGGCTATGTTCACCCTGTTGTCATGACCAGGCAAGTGACAGTGCTCAAAGACTAGACCTCGTAAAGGAGGGAAGGGGCGAGCAGCTGTACTGGCTGATGACAGCTATAATAATATATTATTCAAGGCTTTAAATCTGATTGGAAAACTGTGTGCTCAAGCCCCATTTCTGTGGACTTTTTGACCTTGGCCTATCAAAAGTTGAGCCAATCTGAGGTTGAAGTTTACCATGTCCAACTACAACAACACTGTGGCCTTACAGTATAATGAGCCCAGAATGAGAGAAAACAACATACACATGAATGGTTATATGGGGAGAGTTGAGCATCTATCTGTGTTCCTTTTCCAGCACAATCTGTCTGTGGTTCAGGAGTTGAATCCGTTGACTCCAAGTACAGAGACTACTGCAGTTCAGCAGTTGAACCTAGAAGGCATGGAACTTAGGGGGGTACCCCATTGGTCCTAGTTAAATTGTAACTATGCAGAATGGTGCTGAGGTCGCAGTTAACTGTGATCCGCTCAGCACAGAATCTTAAAAAGCTGCATAACAGCAAAAAGGTGTGTCCGGTATTTCGGACTCTAAGACCGTGACACACTGAAAGCGTCACTAATGCAAGTGTCATTGACGCGCATAAAGAGAAAATAAAAAATTACAAGAGGTTACCTTTACACATGGCCCAACTCATTTCAGATGGTCTGTGCCACGCGTCAACGCTCCAAAATCGAGCTCTGAGAGAGGGTGGCGTTAAATGACAGTATTATAGTGTAGGGTGGCGTTAAATGACAGTATGATAGTGTAGGGTGGCGTTAAATGACAGTATTATAGTGTAGGGTGGCGTTAAATGACAGTATTATAGTTTAGTGTGGCGTGAAATGACAGTATTATAGTGTAGGGTGGCGTTAAATGACAGTATTATAGTGTAGGGTGGCGTTAAATGACAGTATTATAGTGTAGGGTGGCGTTAAATGACAGTATTATAGTGTAGGGTGGCGTTAAATGACAGTATTATAGTGTAGGGTGGCGTTAAATGACAGTATTATAGTGTAGGGTGGCGTTAAATGACAGTATTATACTGTAGGGTGGCGTTAAATGACAGTATTATAGTGTAGGGTGGCGTTAAATGACAGTATTATACTGTAGGGTGGCGTTAAATGACAGTATTATAGTGTAGGGTGGCGTTAAATGACAGTATTATAGTGTAGGGTGGCGTTAAATGACAGTATTATAGTGTAGGGTGGCTGCAGCTGTTTAAGGCAGACAGAAAGTTTGTGGTTTCCTCACGACCAGCGTTCCTCATACGTAGAGTGGGTGTAAAGCGAGGTCAAGAGGGGAACCTGTTTCCTTTGCATCAAGATAAAGTTGACTGAGACAGTGACAACAATTTCTAAAATTAATAAAAAAAATAATAAAAAGTGTCTCATATTGGGTGATGTTGGCCGGGTTTAGATTGCCTGACCATGCTTAGGTTGTAGTCTGAACACACTAGTATATGGATGCCAACAGCACACACTATGGCTGCAAGCATAATGCGGGGCATTTATTTTGTAGTGTAGGGTGGTGTTAAATGACAGTATTATAGTGTAGGGTGGTGTTAAATGACAGTATTATAGTGTAGGGTGTTGTTAAATGACAGTATTATAGTGTAGGGTGGCGTTAAATGACAGTATTACAGTGTAGGGTGGTGTTAAATGACAGTATTACAGTGTAGGGTGGCGTTAAATGACAGTATTACAGTGTAGGGTGGCGTTAAATGACAGTATTACAGTGTAGGGTGGCGTTAAATGACAGTATTACAGTGTAGGGTGGTGTTAAATGACAGTATTACAGTGTAGGGTGGCGTTAAATGACAGTATTATAGTGTAGGGTGGCGTTAAATGACAGTATTACAGTGTAGGGTGGCGTTAAATGACAGTATTACAGTGTAGGGTGGCGTTAAAAGACAGTATTATAGTGTAGGGTGGCGTTAAATGACAGTATTATAGTGTAGGGTGGCGTTAAATGACAGTATTATAGTGTAGGGTGGCGTTAAATGACAGTATTATAGTGTAGGGTGGCGTTAAATGACAGTATTATAGTGTAGGGTGGCGTTAAATGACAGTATTATAGTGTAGGGTGGCGTTAAATGACAGTATTATAGTGTAGGGTGGCGTTAAATGACAGTATTATACTGTAGGGTGGCGTTAAATGACAGTATTATACTGTAGGGTGGCGTTAAATGACAGTATTATAGTGTAGGGTGGCGTTAAATGACAGTATTATAGTGTAGGGTGGCGTTAAATGACAGTATTATAGTGTAGGGTGGCGTTAAATGACAGTATTATAGTGTAGGGTGGTGTTAAATGACAGTGTTACAGTGTAGGGTGTTATACCTTGTTGTAAAGGTGACTAAACAACGATAAAAATTATATAAAACACAATGCCAATTGGTATTATTGAAGGGGAGAAATAATCGACCGAAGTTAAGTTTCCGAACTTTTTGTGGGCAGTTTATAATCCTCCATGTTAACGTGTGTAAAGGGTCCATTTAGTTACATTTGTACACTCTCAGTCTTACAGACCCGTAAGGGTGCATTTCTTATCTATCTATCATTTAGCTGGGGGACACCCTAGTAACTCGGATTCCCACTTTGAAAACCAGGGTGGGAAACCTTACGGATTATAGCTTTTCCAATTCTTTACTTTTATCTATTTATTATTTGTATTATTATGTATAATTTATTTAGCTATGTTTTATGTATTTATTTATGTATTTATTTTCATTTTATTGTGTTTTTCTCTCAGACAAGCTGCAGTTCGCTCACTTGATATTAGCGGAGGTGGTTCCGTTGGCCAAGGTGGCGCTGTTCGCTCTGACTGTCTACATTCTGGTCCTGCCCCTGCTGATGGAACTGCTGAGGCTGTATGCCTGGTTTGTCAAAACGGTCACCGTATTCTTTATGTTCTTCCTGATCGTCTACAGCGGCTCCCCCACCGCTAAAGTCACGGCGGTGCGGGCCGCCGGATTGGTGCTCGTCTGCTTCCAGCTGGGCCTCAACGGTGGAGGGGGAGGGGCCTTGGAGGCGGTCGCCAATGCCATAGAGACGCGTCCGAGCGGTGTCGAAGGTCGTCTGAAGGTCGTAGAGAAACAGAGGATGAAGTGAAGACTGGAGGTCTCCCCAATTTATGCCAATTATTTCCTCCCGTCCAACACTCCCTGTTGACAGGCTCCGCCCCCAGCCTGTCAAACTTGTTTGGGGTGAAACACAAAATCCTGAGTAGACGTTTAAATGACTCTAGAAGTGTTTTAAAGTGAATTACCTTTTTTAACACACACACACACACACACACACACACACACACACACACACACACACACACACACACACACACACACACACACACACACACACACACACAATATATATCATTTTCTTACTTACAAAGATATATAAAGATGGTCACCTTCCAGACGCCTTCTGTTGGCTCTGTTTGTTTGTTGTGGCAGTTTCCTTTGTTTACATTGTTTGTTGTTGTTTTGGGTTGGTTTATGTTGGAGTAATAAACACGGTATGTTCACCTGAAGTCAACGTGTTTCTTTCTACTGTACGTACAGTACATAACAAAGGTGAAAAGTAACACACACACACACACACACACACACACACACACACACACACACACACACACACGTGCGGTCGTGCACACACACACACACACACACACACACACACACACACACACACACACACACACACACACACACACACACACACACACACACACACACACACACACACACACTAAACCACCCAACAATACGTAATCATTTGTCTATGTTTTTTTTCTCGATAGAAACCGTCTGGATGTCATATTCATGTTTATGTTCGTTTTAGTAGTCTATAAAACATCAAACTAAATCTTGAAATTAATTAGAATTTTTCTACATTTGAGAGAACTTTATTGCCTCTTCCACCTGATGGCATTTGTTTTACGGTGACATTCTGGACCGGAAATTCCAAGATGGTGGATTTGAATGAGCTTCAAAACGGTGTGAATGAATGAATGAATGTCTTATTTCCGTGTCCGGATCCTGATCCTATACACAGTGGTGGACAGTAATTAAGTAACATTTTTGAGTATCTGCACTTTACTTGGGTATTTGTTTTTTAGGATACTTGATGACTTTCATTCCACTACATTTGAAAGACAAATATTACACTTTTGACTCCACTACTATTTCTATGAAGGGAAAAACAACATTGTGAATTAAACACTTGAGCCCTATTTCAAATATAGTGAAAATAGAAGATTTCAATTTCACTATCTTTGGATTTTAGGGAAAATGTAAAGTTTTTATACAGCAATGCATTGATATTAAAAAGTAAAATTACTTTTGAATTTGTACTTTTGAATACTTGAGTAGTTTTTAAAAGCATATACTCCAGTGCTTTAACTTAAGTACACATTTTCATAACTTTCACTTGACCAGGAGTATCTATACTTTGACTCCAGCACTGGGGTTGAGTACTTTGTCCACCTCTGGCCATACATACAGTACATACAGCACATGCATGTCAGACCCATTCCGTCTTCCCCGGCAGTGTGTCTTCGTCGGAGTCGTCGTCGTCCTCGGCCCACGAAGCGAACAGGTCGGCCAGCCTGGAGAAAAGAGGCCCCCAGAGGGCCAGACTGTGGAAGACCCGCTCCCCCTCTGAGCCGGAGGAGTTGAGAGAGCTGAGAGAGCCGGCGGTGGAGCCGGCGTCTGACCCCGCGCCCTCGTAGTCGAACACCAGCAGACAGTCATAGGGAGGAGCCGAGGGGTCACTGTCAGCCGCACGCAGGTTCTACAGGGGTCGACAGGGGTTTCATATATATACCGTTACACAATGGTGTAAAGCAACTACTGTATGTACATTTACTGTACTTAAGTACAATTTTGAGGTATTTTTTACTTTACCGGAGTATTTCCAATTTTCAGTACTTTTACTTCAACTCCACTACATCCACTACATGCAAAAATCGTACTTTAACTCCACTACACTTATTTGAAAACTTTAGTTACTAGTTACTTAGATATAAATGATTTTATTATAAAACCTACATTAACCACTTTATACATAGGCTATTTGAAAATAGCCGATCTACAAGTTTGCAACGCGTCGCATCATATTTTCAAACATTTTTAGTACTTTTAATTTTGGTACTTTGATGCCAATACTTTTGTACTTTTACTCAAGTAACATTTTGAACACAGGCCTTTTACTTGTAACAGAGTCTTTTTATATTGTGGTATTGCTACTTTTACTTTTAACACAAGTGGATAATAAATTAATACTTCTGTATATTATGATACTACACACATCCTTAATAAAGTTGCCAATGTCCTCATTCTCCTGTGGTTGTAAGCGATAGAGGGAGTGGGTCTGGGCTGCAGGAACCACATCAGTGTAGAAAACCACTGGGCGGTTGTCCAGTCCTCTGTGGAGCTGACTCAGGTCATACTTCTGTTGTAGAGAGGAACAAACACACACATTCACAGCTCAAATCAATTCAAAACAAGCCTAATTCAAAATTTTGAATAAGGCTTTCCCTTGCAGAATATATCTAATTGAAAATAATCACACCTTAGTCACACTAAAGACATATAATGTTTTGATCCCCTCTCCACACAGTCAAATTTTTCCTTAAATTAGCTGCTCCATTAATTTCAGAGCATATAACACATATTTTTAATCTCTCTGTGTCTACATGTATTGTTCCAAATATTTGGAAAATGGCCCATATCTCACCACTACACAAAGGTGGAGTTGGAAGTGACCCAAATAATTATCGGCCAATTTCCAAGCTTTCCTGCTTAGCGAAAACTCTGGAGTCATTGGTAAATAAGCAGCTTAAAATATTTGTATCAAACAATTCTGTATTAACCCCACTTCAGTCGGGTTTTAGAGCCAAGCACAGTACAATCACTGCCACTACCCTAATTATAAATGATATTGCTTCTGCTGTAGATAAAAGAAAACATTGTGCTGCACTATTCATAGATTTATCTAAAGCCTTTGACACAGTTGATCATTCACTACTCTTAAATATACTACACAGCACTGGGTTTGATGGAGATACCTGCACTTGGTTTCAGAGCTATCTGACTGAGAGATCCCAGTGCGTGAAAGCTGGGAGAGCCCAATCAGGGTTCTTGCCAATCTCCAAAGGCGTCCCTCAAGGGTCAATTCTGGGCCCTGTTTTATTTACTTTATATATAAACAACATAGCTTTGTCTCTTGGTGGCTGCCAAGCCCATTTTTATGCAGACGACACCATTCTTTATTGCATTGCTGAGTCTGTCCAACTGGCAACTGAAAAATTGCAGTTGTCATTTAATGTGTTTCAGGATTCCCTTAAAGAGCTGAAACTTGTACTTAATGAAGGAAAAACGAAATACATTTTATTCTCTAGGGCCAGGAAATAGATTATAATAGCCTACATATTACTACCTCAAATGGAACCATCATAGAAAGGGTTACTGAATATAAATATCTTGGAATTTGGCTTGACGAAAAATTAACTTTTAAATATCATTTAGACAATCTTGCCTGCAAGCTCAGACAAAAGATTGGCTTCTTCTACAGGAATAAAGCTAGTTTCCCAATGACCTGTAGAAAAAGAGTAATTGAAGCTGTTGTTCTCCCTGTTTTGGACTATGGTGATGTCATTTATAGGAATGCTTCCCCTTCTACCCTCAAGGTTTTAGATTCAGTTTACCACTCTGCCCTGCGCTACATTTCTGGTGAACATTTTAGGACCCATCACTGCATCCTATATGACAGAGTAGGTTGGCCATCCTTGGCTGACAGGCGAAACAAACATTGGTACCTATTTATTTTTAAGGCAATTGATGGGACTTTGCCATTATATATTAATTCATTGATAGAATGGAATCCTGGAGCGCATGGGACACGCTCAAATGACTGGCTGACGCTGAAAGTCCCTAGGGTAAGGACTGAATTTGGGAAAACAGCCTTTTGCGTTAATGCCCCAACTACGTGGAATGACCTGCAGCTGAAATTTAAGATCAGTTCGCCCATAACATATGGTCAATTTAAATCTTTGATTGCAGATCTACCCACAAATGTCTGTAACTGTTTTTAATTTTGTTTTTGTTCTGAATGTCATTGATATGATTATTGATGTTGTATTGATGTTGTACTATGCTGTATCTCGACGACACTGCAAATGAGGGCAACCTCAATGTCTTTCGAGAATAAATAAAGGTTTGAAATGAAATGAAATGAAATCTGGAGTGTTAATTTACCTCTGTGTGGAATGTGTGGCGGAATGAAACAGTATGGGACAGTTTTCTTAATCTCTTGGAGTTAAATGAATGCTCCGGGTCTTACTGTGCTCGTCCCCAGACACCAGAATAAACATCTGTGTTTCACATTATGTTTCAAAATGAACAAAAACTGGATAAGAAATTGTGTATTTCAAAATACAGTTTGGATGTGGCAAAAAATATTCTTCCTATGTGCTGTTGATGACAGCAACAACTCTAAATGTTTTCCCCACGAAAATACATGATTTATTGAGTATGTATTGAGACACACCTGGTCCTCTTCCCCTCCTCCTTCCTCATGGTAGTAGAAGATGTTGCCTCTGTCCACGTCCTCCAGCAGAGGGAGTGCTTTCACAGAGCGTCTGCTACCCAGCCACAGGAGCAGCAGCAGGAGCAGCACTGTGGTGGACAGTTTAAAGTATACTGTAAGTAAATAGGCAACACAACTAATCAAAAGTGCAAATTACAGAGTACATTTTCTTTTTCAGTGCATTACTGAATTGAAAATGTTCCCGCAAAAATCGTAAAAATATGTTCTGAATGTGAAATGTTCAAATATTGTGAAAATAGTACATCTACAAGCTCACAACGTGTTGCACCGTAGATCGGCTATTTCACTATATTTGGGAAGGTGCTGAAGTGGTTAATTCATAATATATTTTTGTAAGTTTGGGTCTCAAGACTCCAAAAATGTTGTCAAGTACAGTACTCAAGTAAATGTACTTAATTACTGTCCACCACTGCCCACAACCTAGAAAGGAGCCCTCATTGGAGGGCAAATCTCCACCAGGGGGCAGAGATTTGCTTTATTTTATGGGGTGACATACACAGGACTGCAAATATGGCTCCCAAAACTCCAGTTGTGACTGAAGGAACGTGTGCCCGGGGTTCTGGGTGTGGAATGAAGCAGGTGCTGAGGGCTCCTTGACATTGGCACACCTCCACCTCCAGTGTGCTGTCCTGGAAGAGCATCTGGGCGTCGTAGATTCGCATCACCACACTATAATCCCCAGGAGACAGCGCTCGCTTAGGTACCAGTGCTGCTTCATCCCCTGTGAGAGGAGACAGGAGGAGAAGAGAGACATATATGAATATAGATACCTAATGAATGCAACAACTCTAGCAGAAGTAAACATATTTTTGTCATGTTGGCTTCGACCCTATGTTACGGTAGAGCAGTGGTTCTCAAAGTGGGGTCTGCAGACGCCCAGGGGTCCTTGAGGGGATTCCCAGCTAAATGTTGGATAGTTAGGAACCAAATGGACCCTTATAGGTCTGTAACTGGACTCCAAAGGGCCCATTTGATTCCATTTGTACACTGTCCGAGTTATGGGTGTCCGTGGCCTAATGCATACCAAGCTACGGTCATGGGGTCCTTGAAATAAAAAAAGTTTCAGAACTGCTGCGGTAGAGAGCGCTACAGATTAGGATTAGGGCATATTATGGGTCATGAATGATGGAGTGGCGTGGTTCACAATCTATACCTATGAATGAAAGGTATTCTCTTACTTGTGGTGTTGGTGCTAATGGTCCAGTTGGCTCGGTGCTGTCCCTGAAGCTCCACAGTGTACGGCCCGGTATTCCCAGGCCCGTCCTTGTCCATGATGTCCAGCAGGACAGGAGCGGGGTCCACGCTGCACAGGCTGACCTTCCTCTGCCTGATCAGAGGAGCGTTATCGTTCACGTCCCACAGAGTCACCACCAGAGTCCCCGTGCCCGTGGCTGGCACCGTATCTGGAAGACAGGATGGGTGGCTTTGATGTGTTTTAGCCATTTAGTTGACGCTATTACCCAGAGAGAGATGCAAGGAGTGACCATGTAGACCAGTGGTTCTCAACCTTTTCAGGCTGCGACCCCCCAAAATAATCATATTGGAAGTGGGGACCCCCCACCCTGACAAGCACTTGGAATTGTAGGAGTTGAGGCATTACATTTAGTTTGACTCGGTTCCACAGATAAATATTGTGAAAATAGCAGATCTACAAGCTCACAACGCCTTGCATTAAGAGGCGTTGTGAGCTCAAAATAAGTAAAAATAATTTTGAAAACATACCTCAGGAACACTGTTTTTATGCTGTAATGAAACAGCATCCTAATTCTAAACACTTAATATCCAAATTTGTCTCATTGTTTTCTAAATTATCTATTCCATCAACAACTCATATCAAGACCTCATGGGAGGCTGATATTGGTGTGGAACTGTCTGATGAGATCTGGAGCGAGGGTTTGAAGAGGATTCACTCGGGCTCAGTCAATGCCAGATTGCAGCTTGTCCAGTTCAAGGTCATGCACAGATTACATTACTCTAAGGTCAAGATGAATAAAATGTATCCAACTGTTTCCGATACTTGTGACAGATGCAACATCTCCAAGGGCACGTTGGGTCACACTTTCTGGTCTTGCCCAAGGATTGTTTTATTTTGGCAAAACATTTTCGCTTGGTACAGCAAACAGTATATGGTTTTGACATCGAACCTGATGCACTAACTGCATTGTTCGGTTGCTCAGAGGCCTCTCTTGATCTGCCGTATTCTGTCCAGCAGACTCTTATGCTTGGCACACTAGTAGCAAAGATAATTATTCTAACAGAGTGGAAAACCGCCACCGCTCCTTGCTTTACCAGATGGCTCAATGAATTTGTATCTTTGATACACCTGGAGAGGCTTCGTTGCAACAAACCGGACAGTCTGGCAACATTTGAATATATATGGGGTCCTGTCGTGACTCATCTCGACTCTGTGTGACTGCTCTGTTTCTTTTTTACAAGCTCGATTGTTAATGTGTCCAATTGTATATTGTGGTCTGTTGTACTCTGTCTGCCTATATATTACCTCATTGAGATAGGTTAATTACTCATGCTTACACATTATAGTCTGGTGTTTGTTTGTTTGTCCTGTTGTGTCTTGTCTTATGAAAAAATCAATACAAATTAATATACAAAAAAAAGAGGCGTTGTGAGCTTGTAGATCGTCTGTTTTCAAAACATTTGCCTCTTTCTTTTATTATTTGACAATTTGGCCAATGTTTTACCAGTTTTTATAGTATAGTTTGTTGATTGTTTTTGATGCAGTAATGGTCTTTTTCTTTCTTTCTTTTTTTTTGGTATTAAAAAGGTCTTAAAAGTCCTTAAATTGTCACTTCACTGTCATCTGGGTAGCCCCACAAAATCATGTGGGGACCCCCCCGGGGATCCCGACCCACAAGTTGAGAACCACTGATGTAGAAGCTCCATGTGTTGCCGTTGCTGTAGTTATGTCTAAAAGGGTGCACACACACGCACGCACGCACGCACGCACACACACACACACACACACACGCACACGCACACGCACACGCACACGCACACGCACACGCACACGCACACGCACACGCACACGCACACGCGCACAGCACACACACACACACACACACACACACACACACACACACACACACACACACACACACACACACACACACAAGTGAAAACATCATCAAAAGGCCCAGCCTTCAGCCTGGCAGAGACAATATAATATAATATATCAAAATTCAGAGCAGTTCTAAACAAGAATAATGAGAATCTATTCTGTTGATTCAGTAACTGTTACCATTATCAGATGCCAAAATTAGAACTGTGTATTTGCCATTCTTTACAAAGATTGATTCTCTGTCCATGGTGATTTGAGTTTTGACCAGTCCCGACTCTTTATTAATGCTCAGCCACTTGGCCATATCACCTCTCAGCTTATATCTGAAAGAGAGAGAGAGAGAGAGAGAGAGAGAGAGAGAGAGAGAGAGAGAGAGAGAGAGAGAGAGAGAGAGAGAGAGAGAGGAGGGAGCAACCAATCTGATTAGAACTACAGAAACATGCAACACCATTATATAGCGGGTCAATAATTATGCAGAAAAGTAATGTAAAAATCATTGTCATCTACTGCTAATTACAAAAACAATTCCCTATTCTTACATAATAATTATGTAAGAATAGGGAATTGTTTATGTATATTATACTACACAGTCATTAACTCATTGAGCAACAATGCATTATGCTTAATTTCAAATGATTGCCTTGACAGTGTCTGCATGCATTTGAACGTGTGCGTGTGCGCGTGCGTGTGCGTGTGCGTGTGTGTGAGTGAATAGGTGTGTTTATGAGTGCATAGTACCCAACTGTCTGCCTCCTGGCTGTGTCTGGGTCCTCTGCCCTGCATGTGCTCACAGTGCTCCCTACAGGCAGGTCCTCTGACACCAGTACATGAATCTCTGCCGGGTTGAAGACTGGGGGCTCGTTCTGGTCCTCCACCCTCACCGTGACCGTGGCTGTGGAGGTGGTCACAGGCCCGGTGAACGCCACCTCGTTCTCCACCACCACCATCAAGGTGAAGACCGCAACACTCTCAAAGTCCAGCGCCTTTCACGATAATGATAATGAATTTATTTGTACAGCACTTTCCCAAACATAGTTACAAAGTGCTTTACAGAACAAGGTAAAAGAGCAGCATGATAACCATAAGAGATACAACTACAACATAAGATCAGTGAATAGAATAGCATGATAAAAACAAACCACAGAAATGTAAAATAAACACAGATAAAAACAATAAAACACTGAACTGGCAAGAGGACCTAAGTCCTAGGAAATGGATGACAGTGGTAAGCAGTACAGATGGGTGTAGGAGATTTAGCCTTTGTAGTTGTTTATCATTATTGATTTATGTAGGCCTATTCTACTTTCTAATGCTGGACACAAAATTTCCTCTGGTGAATATGTTATGTTATGTTACACTATGTTACGTTACGCTACGTTATGTTACGCAGTGAATAACTATCAAAGAGATTAGCCTATGGACTGATGCCCACCTTGGCTGCTGTGAGGATTCCCTCCATTTTACTGGGGCCTGTTCTGATGTTGAAGAGAGCGCCACGGTTTCCTTTGACAATGGAGTATTTGGTGTTGGCGTTGGGGGACCCAAGCTCATCAAAGTCATTAACAGTGAGCTTTGCCACTTCCACGCCTGCCGAATTCTCAGGGACTGATGTAGATATCTACAGGAAATACCAAACCAGATATAATGGACCCTCTTCACAGCAGACATTTTGAGGTAATGGTAAAGGTTATAACATTAGTTTGCATTTTTTTTTCTTCGTTTTTTTTCATTACATTTCATTACATTACATTACATTACGGCAGGGCCGGATACAGAAATTATGAATTGGGGGGGCATTAAGAAATGCAGTTTTTTTGCGTTTTTTCCGACTGTTTGTGTAATACTGCTTCCTATTGTTTAGGAGTAGACTGCCCATGGAAAATCAGGGCAGAGGATTATTTGAATAGTGCAATGATACATGATGGAATATGGTTAAGGATTATTTTGATTATGGTAAGCTCACATTTCATATCATGACATAAATGTAACTTTCACAAGCCCCCCCATAATAATAATAAAAAAAAAAAAAAAAATGTTTTTCTTTTTTTAGATTTTTTTTTGGGGGGGCAGTCAGGGCATTTGGGGGGGCATTGCCCCCCCTTGCCCATGCCTAGATCCGGCCCTGCATTACGGTCATTTAGCAGACGCTTTTATCCAAAGCGACTTACAATAAGTGCATTCAACATAGGTAGGGAACAAAACTACTAATTACCAGAAGTATTAAGTGCATTCTCTTCTAAAACAAGCAACTAAGAGTATACCTAGCGCTAAAGTAAAGGTGCAGTATATCAGCTACCTACTTTCATCAAGATGTTTCTGTGTGCCAGTGGGAAGTTAACTATTAAAATGTAATTGAACAGTGCCTCTCATACAGTAGTGCAGCACACACATTTAATTACAGGAAGCTATAGAACAAGTAGAAAAAAATATAATCAAGGCAGTGTAAATTATGATAAGACTACGTAGTTGTACTTACTGATGGATGTATAAATTGTGGGGCGTGATCGTTGCTGTCAGTAACAGTGATGATAACGGTGCAGGAAGCGCTCAGCCCCGACCCCTCCATGTCAGCAGCCTCTATGACCAACTTGTACTCCGGGTGGGTCTAACAGACAGTGGTGTAAAATAGCTAAGTACGTTTACTCAGGTACTGTACTGAAAGGACCACTTCACCCATTTTCAACCTGTAACCTTGTGTTATTTCATGTTCATGTTATGGCTGGTGTGCAGTACAGTCTGTGAGTTGGGCAGTGATATTGGGGTTTGAGTTGATTGCCAGTCAGACAGTTTGGGACACATGGAGAGTTAGCCCCTTTCGGAACCCTGTATAGGTTACCTTTGTTTTGTATTTGGGATGGCGGTCCCAAATACAAAAAAGGTATACAGGGTTCCGAAAGGGGCTACTGGAGAGTGTGACTCTGACAGTCCAGGGTGAATGTGAACAGGGTGAGACTACTGTAGAAGCAAGAAGGGGACTTTTCCCAAGTTCATTCTATTTGGATCGTTTGGATATCCACTGGATGGATTTTATTTCCATTGTGAAACATTTTCTGGGTTAAGGGTTTCTAATGAGGACGGACTGTGAGGAAGAGTTGGACTGGTGGTAAGAGTAGGCTGTCTTGCCATAATTGCATAGACAGAGTTGGAGTTTGCTTTCTTTTTGACA
This sequence comes from Gymnoscopelus braueri, assembly GCF_963280865.1. Classification (NCBI taxonomy): domain Eukaryota; kingdom Metazoa; phylum Chordata; class Actinopteri; order Myctophiformes; family Myctophidae; genus Gymnoscopelus; species Gymnoscopelus braueri. The sequence goes on from NC_137610.1 coordinate 12,146,392, forward strand.
TTGGGCTTGAATAACTTTCGGTTTTTTTGGACAGCTGAAATTTTAGCTTAATATTTTCCATTGAGACTCTTTTGTTTATTATTATTGTATTAGTTACTTTGCAGATTCAGAAAATTACAGTAATACAAAACATACAATAACTAATTAGGCCCTATTTTATATTTCGGCTATTAAAAAATGGGTGGTCTACAAGCTCAGATGTGATTTGAAAGATAATGAGTTTCCTATAATGGCATGCAGAAAATAGGGATGCCAGGTTTAAAGTGGTTAAAGCACAATAATACATGTAAACAAAATACGTACACTGAAAGTGTGACTAAATAACAGTGTAAGATATTTTCTAAGCAAAACAACAATTAATAAAATGAAGTTCTACGCCACCTCTCTGTCCAGTCCAGCTGCCACCACACTGATGATGCCACTCACAGGGTTTATGGCGAACATGTCTGTCTGGGGCACAGTGGGGACCTGAGCTTGAATACGATAACGGACAATGGCGTTTTCTGTGTTAGGGTCATCACGATCCATAGCCTTGACACTCATGACGGAATGATCTAGGGGCGAAAGCAAAAAGAATGTAATGTGTGCGTATGTGTGTGTGTGTGTGTGTGTGTGTGTGTGTGTGTGTGTGTGTGTGTGTGTGTGTGTGTGTGTGTGTGTGTGTGGGGGGGGTAGTTTTAGAGAAAACGTGACAATATGAAAACATGATGAATATTGACGTTTGGGTTCATGAATTATCTTGATTTTTTAAAGATATTTTTGGGGGCTTTTATTTGACAGGACAGTAGGCTGACAGGAAATGAGGAGAGAGATTGGGGGTGACACACAGCAAAGGTCGTCGGGATTGGGAGTCGAACTCACGACACGGTGTAAAGCTGGATTACCAGCGTATATGGTATGTGCGTGGATTGCTATGCCAGCGGGCACCCCATGGATTATCATGATTAACACTGGTCACAGCTGGAGATTATGTGCAGTTGGATGCAGTGTCTCACCGATGGCACAGGCCTCGTTCACCCTGCCAAGTAAGGACTGATGTGGGAACTCTGGACGGTTGTCGTTCTGGTCGATGACTCTGATGATGAGCATTGTGGGCTCCTCAACATTTATTCCCTCACTCAGGGCATGTGCCCAGAGCTGTAAAAATCACACATATGGAGATAGTATGATAGTACAGTGACTGTACGTGGATGAAGAAACCCTCCACACACTGTTTTCAAATGCAAAAAGGAACAATGATTCAGCCGTTCGACCTCCTTCAGGTCATATACAATAACCTAATGAAGGTCTAACAATCAAAACGTTTCCCTATCAATATCTTTCTGCATTCAAAGTGTGTAGGAGTCTACGTTGATCTGCCTTTTGTTTTCTTAGTTTTCCTATACACCTTGCTCTTGCCTAGTGCTTTTTTTGATACAGATACCCTTAATAGTGTGAATGTATGTGCACACTGTACATGTAGATACATTGTATTTACTTGAACACTCACTGCATGACACGCTTTACATATGTTTATTCTAAAATGTATTTATAATGATGTGGAATAAGATTGCTGCCTTGTAGCCTATTCTATTTTGACCTTTACTTAATATGCTTTATATCTTCATTTATCTTTATATTATTTATCTACTTATTGGCAACTAAAATGACCAAATTTGACCATGAGGGATCAGTTAAGTCTTACTTTGATGTCAACTGACCTGGTATTCATCCTGTTTCTCTCTATCCAGTGCCTTGGTTACAAACAATGATCCTGTTTGTGAATTAAACGTAAAAAGGCCCTCTGGAGGCTCATCGACTCCTGGTCCTGTGATCTTGTACATTATTGGCACCTTTTTGGCATTGTTTGACTTGATCTAAAGCATTGTTCAACAAGAAAAATATGTCATTCAATGTGTTAGTACAAAATACCTACAATGTGTGAATGAATTCAAAATCCTTCTATGATCCTGCCAGTGTCATGCAATTCATTGTGAGCATCATTACCTGCACCATGAATTTGGGATATGGACCTCTGTCATTTTCCGGGATGTTATTTGGTGGAATAATCCAGTCTCTCTTCATCCGTATCAAACCGTTGGAAAAACGTCGGAACTCCATGATGGGATGTTCCTAGATGGCCACATTAGAAACGTTGTTTCCATGTGTATACTGTACTGTACCATACTTAGGCAAAATGTAATAGTAACATAATTTAAAAGTGATGGTGTGGACAGTGCCAATGCCTTTCATAAGGAACACATGATTGGGTAAGGCACTCAACACATTACTTCACTACCATTATTTTGTCATTGTTCTGTCCATTCAGCCTACCCTGTTCCTTTATTATGTATGCCCAGTCCTTTTTGTGCTTCATTTGAAGGTGTTTTCTGAACAAATTACTTGACATAGAAAGTCATATTGTAATGTACCATTACTTTCAACTGAAGTAATGTGTAATGTTTTACATTTTGAAAGTAATTTTTACAACACAGTAGATATAATACATTTCATTACTTTTTTAACAATGTTTGTACCTCTACAATATTGCTCCTTGGGACCTCATTTTTAGAACTTGTGGCACTTTGGTCCAAGCAGCACGGGGAGATGTCTGCTGTCATCAGGAAAGCCAGACACTGAGAAGCAAACATCAGTCCTACATTATATCATATTCTTAAGATGCAGCCAACAAGATAACACAGTAAAATCCTGAGTGTACTGTACAAATTGGCCAGAAATGGTCAACGTCTTGGGTCTTTTTGTACTGTACCCTTGTCAGAGTTGAGGGTTTTACAGTGTACCTCATCACCACATTATTTTGTTTCATTCTGATTGTTGGAGGTAATTCAACTGAAATAAAACTCACTGTATAATTAACCACTTTAACCCTTATGTTGTGCATGTCATTATAGGCGGTCATATTTTGCTATTAATCATACAAAACAAGTATATTATGCTTAAGTGGTTAAATGGTGCTGTTGAATAATAAATGGCAAATGTTGTATACCATTTATCTACAGGGTATTTTTCTGATTCTTTGCAGAAATCACACCAAGTCTGTTGCGCTTCCAGCACTCACCTGGATGTGCCTTAGTAGCCCCAGGTTGCCCATCACCCGCTTTACAATAACTAAGTTCCTTCTAGATGTAAGGATTGTCTTCCACGCTCTTCTGTGACCTGGATATGCCGTTCCTTTCTCAAGGCTTATCGTCAGGGTAGTAACAATCATCAGTAGTGAGTCCTTAATCCAAGCCGGGCCACTTCCTCAAAGAATACAAATAACTGTTCTTTTAAAAAAAGTATTTGGGTTCCGTATCTGCCTGTGGGTAAAGGTAGATGGTGTTGACTAATTTGGTTCCTGCTGATGCTAAATCGACGACAGCCTTGTTTGATAGTATCAGAGCAAAGTTGGGTGCAAAACAAAGTGGTAGAGGTGACCTCGGGCAGGCTCCTACAGACATGCAGGTGCATGTTTACTGTGTAAGTACATGGTCACTGCTTTGGAATTAAGTGCATCTCACCTTTTAAAAATTGTGCCAATGCCTGCGACACATTTTCTTTGCAAAAAAAAAACTTATTTTTGTTAATGAAAAACAAAAGTTTTAAAAAAATGTCTGATACATGTTCTGTGGTAGGGCTAAGAGTGCCAGTCAGGTGAATTTTCCTCACAGAAGACGGTAACCTGTTTACAAAACACTTGGGTATCAGGACAGGCTCATATGACACTCGGCAAATAGAATGCTAATGTTTCAAACAGGTTCTAGACCAGTTAGCGGTAAAGAGGTGGGAAGAACAGGGCATATGAGTGATGTGGTAGGATTGGATTAATGATGGTTTAACTTATTGCACAATGGAAAATATATTTCTTTTGTAGATTTGCATCTCATACACTTTGAAAAAAGACTGAAATAGTTTTGTATGTCTTGAATGTTTTATTCAAGGTTTCTGAAAATACACAGGTTTCTAAACATTAAACATCTGTACCTTTAATTCACCTTTTTACTTTAGGCGGAGACCCAAATTAAAATCTTTGACAGAACAAACATTCACACATAGGTAAACATAAAGCTGCAATCGGAAATTATTTTAATAAAAAAAACTTAAAAACAAAAAATGTTTTAACCAATCTATATGGTAGAGCAGAGGTTTTCACTTTGTGAAAGAGAGCCTGCCCTGGGAGCAATACCTCATCTCATACTATACTCAAAAGTAAGACGGACAATCTAACTGATGGGAGGCCATTTTGTAAATTGTTACGGTTGAAACCTCTTTGGAGTAAGTGTCCTACCTGGTGTCAGTTAGGACACTTGACATGTAGCACTGCCTGAAGCTCATGAACACAATATCTCTCATTGCCTCTTGGAGGTGGAAGAAATTTAGTTTCCCACACGGGAGAACTGGGTTCAAACACACATGAAACTTACAGGTTGCAGCTTGAAATGGTTTCACATTGCGGATCAAAGAAAATATCACAAATGGATTGTCCAGAGCCAAAACCTGAACGTCTAAAAGCAAGAATAAAACATTCTCTTCAACAGCATTACTCAGGCAAGGCAGAAAGTGAATTTGTGCATTAGTTTACAGTATAGTACTTCAGTCACTGTTTCAAGTATACAACACACATAATTTAAGTTAAACTACAAAATTGCACAATTGCAAATTGTTCATGGAATAAACTAAATTATTTTACATAACGGTACTAATGAAAAATTACATTGCTTTTGTAACTCTGACTTCAACTGACGTAAACTACAGTAGAAAACGTGTAATCTGTATAAAATCAATGATAAAATAATAAAAAATTAAAGAATTAAAAATTAAAAGCACAGAGCTAGACAGAAAGCTGTTTCAAGTTAATGTCATCGCAAACAATTCTTTGTAAATCGCTTTAAGCAACAGGTGCCAATTGCCCTTTTTGTCCAAAAATATGAAGACAGGAGTTACACGTAGTTAAGTATTGTTGTGCATCATGTGTCTGCTCAAGTGTCAGCTGTGGCGAGGTTTGGCCAGGTCGGAGTTTAGATACACCACAGTAACTGTAATGTCATCCCTGTACATGCGTGCTAGGTCTGCTGGCAATGTCAGCATAGAGGATAGCCTTTCTTGACAGAGCTCTCCATATTCGCCAGTGCCCAGGGCATGTCTGATGAGGTGCGTGGCAACGTTTTGGTCCAGGGCAGGAGTGGCACGGACTTGCCGTTTCAACAAGAGATCATGCATCTGGCCCAAATTCATCCGTTTCTCAGATGGAGAGACTGGAGCCTGAGGAGAGGGAGGGCGAAGAGTAGAAGTTAGGCATAGCAAAGCAACTTTTGGAACAAAAAACTAAATGTTTACACTCGGAGCGTCATAAAAGTGAATCAACTTGGATGGCATCACATTAATGTTAACAAGCCTTCATCAGAACCAGGTTTTAGATGTGCTGACATCAGCGAGTGCAAGGAGAATGAACAACCTGAACATGTCCTGACAAGCTGGCACACGATAAGATGCACAAACCATTCATCAATTAATCTAGCCTTTAATGGTTTTCACACTGGCAGCAACCACAATACATGTCAATTCCATCCGACACACACACACACACACACACACACACTACCTGCAAGTGAATCCCACTCAAGTGCTCCCCAACAAGTCGCACAGCCTCCTGGCTGCTCAGCTCGTCCCACAGTCCGTCAGAGCCAAGGATCAGGAAGCGGTCCTGAGGTCTCAGCTTGTGATAGGTCAGCTCAGGTACCACGTCCAGGTACGGTGGAGTCAGGTAGTTGGGTGGAGTGTACTGGTACAAGTTGAGAGAGTCCAGGTCCAAGCCAGAGTCCAGCCCGTTGAGAATGCTCTGCTGCAACTCACGACTCCACTTGAACCTCACGTCACCGAAGGAACGCAGGGGCATCAGGACCTGGCAGCAAACATGTGGACAGGCTAGTTAGTTCACTATGAGAGAAGAAATTAAGTACACTGAGACACTAGCTTCCTGAATTCTGCTATTATTTCAATGTACTGTAGTAGTGTTTACTCATCAACCCAATTTCTCCCCAGCGTCTGCTTTTGCAAGCATAGACTTTGTCAGCGTACACTGGAATATGTGCAAGAAGCTCTATTATACTCCGTTGTCTTTGTGTCTTACGTCATATTTATTGTGTATTTATTTGTCTATTGCTTCACATGTGCCACTGAATCCAATTTCTTTTTTTGATGTGTGGACAATAAAGTTGATCTAATCTTATTCTTATGAAGCTATAGTGAATGCTCACCCCCAGCAGTCTGTCATCAGTGACCACCGTGTTGCTCTCAGAGGGGGGATGTTGGGCTCTGATCCGCTCCATCTCAGCCTCGTTCTGGGAGTTGTGGTCGAAGGAGAGCGGCAAGGCACTCCAAGTCCCGTCGTCCTCCTGCACCCCCAACACGGCTCGGCAGTCACCGGTGTTGGCCACGTGGATCCCCTCCATGCCCACATGGGCCACACAAGCAGTGGAGCCAGCGAAGGCAACCTGTAGCAAAAGAGGATACAGAATATTGTACACTAGTGTTGTGTGCAATTTATGCTAATCTGAGCTAGATGATACTGACATGCGGAGCGTTTACCTGTATAGCTGTGCTTCTCATGAGGTCACTGGAAAGAGGGACCTGCGCCTCTAAAGAGATATCTGTGTCAAGTCGCTTGAAGGCATAGTCCATAGCTTCCTGTGGGCTAAAGGGAGAGTGGAATAATGGGTGCACTGATCGTACTTAGTAATGCAGGTTATCAACAACAATTTATCAACTAAATTCAAGGTTACAGTACATTTATTTCTACATGCACATAATGGCTGTCCATTCTGGCAAGAATGCCCAAATGGATAGATTCATTATGCTAACCCAGTCAGTCGAAGTGCAGATGGTGAGGATCAGAATTTAAAGCTACTTATTTTATATTATATTTCTCTACTCTTACCTTGTACCTATCCTGTGTTTCATGCTTTATGTTGTTGCTGCTAAAACACCGAAATGTTCACACAGCGATCAATAAAGGTCTATCTATCGTTTTGAGGCATTTCTGCTCTGCAGAGAGGGAGGGTAAAGGTCGTAACACACGGCAAGCGGTTCACGCGGGCGTTACCGCTCGGATCTGTGGGCATCGCCCCGCGATCATTGTTGTTTTGTCCTCCTGCGTGGTGCGGAGAAAACAAAAGCTCACCACAATCCAGCTCTTGCCGCCCGCGTGCGCGTGCACAAACAAGCACGTGCGCGAAGATTTCACAGGACTGCGCCCGCTCGCCTCACCGCCCCTCAACTTCTCCGTGCGTCCCAAATAATCGCCCGCCGCTCATTGAAAATGAATTACGTAGGCGTGTTGGCCGCTTGCCGTGTGAAAGGACCGTAAGTCTTCCTTGTTTATGTGGTATGCTCATTTCATTTAGAAGCAGTATGTCAAGTGTCAAATAATAGTTGTACATGCACGTGTCTGGGCACCTAGTTTGCAAACATACATACCTCATGCCATCGCCGTGTTCCTCACTATCCAGCATCTCCTGCCAAAAGACTCTGAGGTGGTCTACGTAGAGGGAGGCAGACTCGCGGTAGATAACGTCACTGTGGTGTTTGTACCACTGTAATATGGGAGGGACTGGTCGTCCGTGCTCCATACACCTCTCCAGTTCCTCCAAGGTTCGCTGGGACATCATGGCTACGGCTACATAGTACGGGAGACGCTCGCTGACTGCCTGGGCGCAAGCAGCGCCCCCGTGCCCGTCAAACACTCCAAAGAGCATACCTTTTGTCTGTTCAACAACAAAAAAGAAAGAAAAAGCATTTAAAAACATATTTTAGACGCTGAGAAGAGACCATGGGGCAGACCAAGGACCAGGTGGAGGGGATTGGATCTCCACGCTAGCCTGAAAACGCCTCAGGATCCCCCACTCACAGCTGCCTAATTGGCTACGGAAAGGGAAGTCTGGGATTTTCTGACTCTGATAAACGAAGAGACTAACTATATTTGCCCACGCCTATTGTAAGTGTGTCCAAATTATATATTTTGGGAGGAAACAGGCAAACTTTGCTAGATGAAAGAAAACTAAGACTGATGTGGAATGAGGAGAACATGCCTACCTGTAGGCAGGAGGCTGCACTGCGTCGGTCCTCAAAGGGTGTGTTAGCGGCTAACTGGTTGCTCTCAAACCTTTTCACAGCACTGAGGCCCCTTGCATCAAACTCGGGTACAGTCACAGCCTGTGATACAGGGACAAAGACATGCATTAAGCATTTTACCCTTGATAAGTGATTGGCTGGTGGCTGCAGAATAAAGTCTTATCATATGTAAAATGTACTACAATTGCATTCAGCGTAGCGATAGTTCATGTAGGCACGGAAGGCAGGAGGTTCACTTTCCTCAGACCCCCCCCCATTCATTCGTTAACAAGCTAATTCATTCGTACTCCCACAAGTCAGTACGGTCAACCTCACGTCATTCTTATTCGCTACAAGCCAACTCACTCACGTCCTCATTCCCCACAGTGCAACTCTGGCGCTTCATTTAAGCAGCCCTTATTCTTGCAGCCCAATTCTTATTGTTAATAGGATGATTTGTGGATTTGTACTGTGGTTCTATGGATTGTGCTATCATATGTGGTAGTTTTATTATGCATTGAAGGTTCAATGTTATGTTAATGTAATAACTGTCACACCGCCAAACTGAATGCAATGTCATCATTGCAATAAATGGTAAATGGTTAATAAATGGTAAATGGTTAATCCTGAGCTGAAGTGTCTACATGAAATACTTTCTCTGTACAATGTCCAGAGTTCATATCGATCACTTTTTTATTGTACAATCTACAGTTGAAGAGTTAAGCTGTGATTAGCTGTGCAGACAGATCCATTTAAATGTCCACCTGTGGGACCCAGTACATTTGAGTAATTTTTCCACTTGCATGCATTTAATCAAAACTTATTTTTTGCCATGAGTGGAATCGCCCTCTTCTGTCTATTAGTTAGAATGTAAGTTTAGTTACTTCAGTATTGGCTTAATTTTTCAGACCAGAAGCTTGGTCCTACTCAGTCAGACATGTGTTCTCACATACATGTGTTTAAGTTCAGAGTTGCAGTGCATGTGTGAAACCTCTCAAAGACATGCAAAGCCTACTGTATGCCCAGAGGTTAATTTAGGGCGCAAATAATAGGATGTGTTCAGTTAACATTGACTGTAGAGTATTCTATTTCTAAAGGTCCATCCATTCATTTAGTTTTTAAAGTTGTTTAACAACTAAGTTGTTTAAAGTCGACGCTTTGACCGATTCCAGCTTACCTGCTCATTGGCCCGCAGAATGCTGTTGATCTGGACCCGGCTGAGCCGAAAGGCTAGATCCTGATGGGTTGAATGATGCCGGTCGGCCCGAGACACAGATCCGGTCTCGGCAGCGCTGTGACACCGCCGATGTGATTTGAAGCCGCTCCAGGAGGAGAAGTGGGACTGTTGAGTACATGTGGGTTGTTGGATGGAGGGGGAGGCACCAACGCCATACTGGTAAACCTGAAAATCATTAAGATATGGTTGGGAGCTGTTGGGCAGTAAACTAGCCAGGGGTTTCCTTAGTTTGGTACATAACACAATGAGTAAAAATAGACCTTTGACAGCCATATTGACATAAATAGCAAGTTAATGTTACATCCTGTGCAGGTGTTACATTACATTATACTGTTCTGTTTAGATCAAACAGAGCCCAGGTGCTGCTAATTGTGTATGTTGGCTTGCTGGAAGCTATATTGTAGGATGGTGGAGAAGAGGAACTCTTGCTTTCTATTGAGTCAATTGGTCGGACAGTGGTAGACAGCGCAGAATCATTATTTATTATACTATATTGTTATTATGGTTGCTTATATCTAACCTTTATCTTTTACCATCACTTATAGTACTTATATAATACATTATGATATTTGGTAGCTTGTAAGAGCTTAGATGTCTCCACTTGGCCTGATAGCTACTGTAATTTGTTATGGTTCAGCTTGTCCTTGAAGCAACTAGTATCACTATTGTCTGATCCCTGTGTGCTCCTTGGCACAATTACTGTAGCACCGACCTGGGTGTTATTGTACTTCGCCCCATGATATCATGTACATTAACCCATTAAGACCTGAGGACGATTCTACACATTTCTTCAAAACCCCCAACAGTTTTCAACAAAACGTATGTTGCTATTATCAGTGGTTCTCAAACTTTTTCAAAGTAGTCAAGGATGTAATTGGCCGCGGACCCCCATCTCAAAATATGTTGTTCGAGGGACCCCCAGAAGCAAAGATTTGAGAGAATTTATATTCAAAAAAGAATTTTCACGATTTTTCAAAAATAGCAGATCTACAAGCTCATAGTGTGGCACTCGGTGCCGCGCTATGAGCTTGTATATCTGCAATTTTTGAATAGCCAAAGTGTAAAATAATACTTTTTTAGCTCAAATCTAAAAATGCGACACAGATGCGTTCCCGGTCTTAATGGATTAAAGCATAACCACCGTTTAGAAGACACGTCACATTTGTAGACATTTGTAGACATTTGTAGGTCAGGTCTTAATGGTTTAATTATTCAATTGAATGAGGATTGGGGACAGTCAGTCAGTCACCTGGCTGGAGACAGTGGAGGACAGTGTCAGTGTGCAGCTGGAGGCTCTGTGGAGGATGCTGGTGCACACACGTCCAGACATCTCAGTGGAACAGCTGGTCTGGTCGCTCTGATAGCTCAGGTCTCGGTCACCTCAATAGCTATACATTTGTGAGGAATCAGTGGTGTAAAAGTAACTAAGTACATGTACTCAAGTACAGTACTTATACACTTTTGAGGTCTTTTTTATTTTACTGGAGGATTTCCAATTTTCAGTACTTTTACTACTCCAATACATCTCAGAGGCAAATATTATACTTTTACTTCACTACAATTAGTTGAAAACTAGATACTAGTTAATTTTGATGCAAATACATTTATACTTTTACTCAAGTACATTTTGAATACTAGACTGTAACAGATTATTTCTACATTGTGGTATTGATACTTTTACAAAGTAGGAAAAAAAAGTAATCTTCTTCCACCAATGTCAATAAATAGAAGCAATAAGGTCTCAATATAGTAATGCATGGCATGCAAGCATTAGCTAACGCCAAGCTAGCCAGAGGGCAGAGGCGTATATGCATGTAGGCTAGTTTATAATACCATTAAACAGACAAAAGTAACCAACTTATGACACAGTCTGGTGTGGGCTTGTTTCAACAATATAAATAGGCTCATTTAAAAAGATATTACCTACCTAGACACTACCAAACGTTGTGATCCAGAGGTTGAGAAGCTCTAATGACAGCCGGTGGACGCCATGATGATTGTCTGAGTGACGTCATCACGTTGACATTATCTGCGTCGTTGTTAGTTATGACACTATGGAATGCGGAGGTGCTCTATCTCTCAATGAGAGATAGGAACTATCCTATGGATGGCTTTGCGGCGAGATCAATGCGTGACGTTACTCTCTTTTCTACATTCTGGAGGGAATATCCACCTTTGCCAGGTCTGCTTATTATAAGCGACTTTGGGCTTATTTTTCTGTGAAGTTGCTCGTACATTTTGTGGCCGGGTTGCGGTTTTTTGGGCTTAACTAAATGTTGTTTAAATCAGTGGTTCTCAAACTTTTTCATGTCAAGGAACCCCCCCCCCCAAATGAACATGTACCTTGGCGGCCACACATCTGAAAATATTTCGTCCCAGGTACCCCCATACAAATTTGCGTATTAAAAATGTTTCAAAAATATTTATTTTTCAAGATTTTTCTTTGAAAATAGCCGATCTACAAGCTCACAACACGACGCGTTGCGAGCTTGTAGATCAACCATTTTCAAATAGCCAACAATGGTAGGTTCAAACTAAGCGTTCATGTGGCTTCTTTTGGGCTTGTTTTCATAGACCTGTTTGCTTATTTCTCTCACAAGATCTGGCAACACTGGTAATATCCCATAGTCGAGAAGAACATAGTGTGTGTTTGTCCCATGACCCAGAAGAACGGCGTCCTTGTGATTGGATGGTTGTTTGATTGTTTAATAACAATCTGCTGTTTCAGTACTTTACAGTTTACAGTTGGGAGATCAGATTAAAGTGGACGAGGTAGCCATTTAATTCATGTCAACAATAACATCATCGCTAGTTTAATGACAGTCTTGTTTTACTAATTATCACAATCGTGTGATAAAATGAACAAACAATTCAAATTGACTACTAATAACCCGTTCGTAGGCAGCAGCTTTCCCGCTTCTATCGTCTTTATTATTGCACAGGTATGAAGAAGAACACTCTTGACCTTTTACCTGCTCCCTACATGGCTTTGTTCTTTGGAAAGGTTGTGAGGAACAACTGTTACATATTTACTGACAATAGCTGAGCTCACAGACCTACATCTGGGTTGGTCAATGGGTTAAAGTGAAGCAGTAGCCAGGTCATATCCTAGCCAAGTGTGTTAGCTTAGGTCTGTCCTAGCCTAGGTATATATATTACTGTAGGCTAGGACCAGTGGTGGAAAAAAAGTACTCAAATGTTTTACTTAAGTAAAAGTATCAATGCTGCATTGTAGAAGTACTCTGTCTGGAATTCAAGATTTACTTGAGTAAAAGTACAAAAGTATTGGTATCAAAATGTACTTAAAGTACCAAAAGTAAAAGTACTAAAATGTTTGAAAATAGCAGATCTACAAGCTCACTGTGAGCTTGTAGATCGGCTTTTTTCAAATAGCCCAGGTTTAAAATGGGGCTAAAGTGGTTAATGTATGTTTTATAATGTAATCATTTATATCTGCAAAGTAAATATCCATACAGTTTTCAAATAACTGTATGGATATACAATATTTGCCTCTGAGATGTAGTGGAGTAGAAGAAAAAGTATAGACAATTGGAAATACTTGAGTAAAGTAAAAGTACCTCAAAATTGTACTTAAGTACAGTACAGTAAATGTACTTAGTTACTTTACACCACTGGTTAGGACTAACCTAAAGTAGGTTAGATTAGGTCCATTCTAGGTAGGTGAGGTATATCTTATCTATATGTGGCTTAGATTAGGTTGTGTCATAGCCAAATAAGTTAAATTAAGGCAATGGGTAGATCTAATGTCTAATAGCCTTTTTAATGTTTGCTTTCCTGTTGGCATTTAACCACAGATAAAGGACATGTAAACAGAAATGGATGTCACCAACAGGGACCATAATAGTAAGTAATATCAACTCTCACCCAGGTGTCCAAATGTTGTTTTTTGTTAACCCCAGATGTTGAAAATGTGTTATCATTGTACACATCCTGTCCAATGTCACGGTTTTCTAATATTTCAGCCACAAAGACAGACCTCAGCTTGCTTCTTGAGTGTCTAAAGTACCAGATGAAATGTCCAGATTCACAGAAACAAGCTCTGCTCACCATCAACTCAATCTGTCAGAACAGAGGTTAGTGGGGTGTAAAAATGTTGAAAACCTAAAAAAGAACGAAGGGCAGACTAAAATAGACTTGATATATGGACACACATGCAAGTGGATTGTTTTTGTCTCCCTGTTCGTGTAGTGTTCAAGTTCAACATTGCCAGAGTGCAATACTGATTACTGACAAATGTATTAAGTCTGTGGGCTTGATGTGTCATAACCATTTAAATTTGTCTCTTCAACAGATAACAGACTAGTACTATTCATCCTTCCGCTTGACTTTTCCAATCTTTTTCATAATTTCAGATGATAACGTGGACTTGTTCCGAGAGATGGGAGGTGTGGAGTTTGTGTATAACCTCTTCAAGTCCAGTGTTGTTCACTCAGATGTCAAGGAGGTTGCCCTATTCACGCTTGGAACGTTTGCAGACTCCAATGGTATGCGTGCATTCTTTGTGTGTCTGAGTGAATGTTTAGGCTGTACACTCGATTCCTGCAACAGCTGTGTGTGTGTTTCAGCTGCACATAAATCAATATTCCTGTTGTCAATTCACGTCATACTACTATGTGTTGCAGACTTTAGCGATGACAGTGAGTAAAATGTTGGGTTTGCATTGCATAGTTTGAGTTCAGTACTCCCACTTCTGTTTGTAAGCCAAGTTTACATACAAAAGGAGGCACTGTAATATATTTTATTTCTTGCATGCATATGTACTGTACATACTGTATACTTAAAACTAAATAAACCTACAGTATCATCTGTATTAGATGCAATCTGACTCATGTGGTTAACTATACATTTTCCAAAGATACTGTATATTGTTAAGGATTGGTTTACATCATTGTTGTTCCCTCCCATAAGTGCACTGCAAGCACTCACTGTGCAGAAGAGAAATGTTCTCAGACCTGGCCGACTGTTTGATGAGAGAAGACACCCCACTAACACAGAGGAGAGTGACTGTCTATCTGCTGTCTGTGCTGGTGGGAAACAACAGTAAGATAAAGGATGAACAAAGATGGTTTGAATTCTACTCCAACTTTTGTTGTGCTACAACAATTGATTCAAGATGTTATGAGTTTTTTTTTTTTTTTTTTTTTCTTTCCTTTTATTTTTTTAAGACTGTTAAAATACTTTGATTTATTTCTCTTTCTGTACTGTTGTAGAATTAGGACAGACTTTGGCTCAGATGACCAGCTGCCTAGACAATCTCCTGGACCTCTTCAGGTAAGACGTTGCTGTATATTTCTCGGTGTATTTGTTTATGGTTATTACAAGAGCTTGCCCAGCATGAGAAATATCCCAAAGCAAAGGCCCCTGCAAAGTTTTACTCCTGTTTTTCTTCAGAAATGAACTGACAAGCCTACTGTAGTTCAGGTTTCCATCTTCTCATTGAACCACACTTGGGGATGAATAGTAAATTGAATGCATGTATATAGTGCATGTTGGAACACCGTTACAAATTATGCATTACACATTCAGTAGTTAGGGGTTCCGTTTTTGTTCAAGGACACTCAAACCAGGAACCTTCCTGCTCCCAGATAGCTGTGTGAACTCCTTAGGCGCTGCCACATTAAAAAAGGTTAATTACATTTTCTCCTTGTAGGAGCAGTTTCCCCCTCACCACAGAGGCCACCCGGAAGCCCACCAACATCACTCAGACCTGCCAGCTGTGGACATCTGTCTGTAACGCGCTGTGTGGCTGTATCAACAACCCTCAGAATGGTAGAGCTGCCTGTGTATCTTAATAGTCCTGAACGTATATTGAGTTCTCCAATATATATCATATTCAACTGAGCCAACCTTAGCCAATCAGGATGGAATATCGAACAGATCCGCCTTGATCACATGCCAATAGAGATACTGTGTATTGATTTGTGTGATGTTTGGACGAAATCTGTAGGAGTAATATAAAAATAAAAACAATTCTGGGGAAGAGGTTCTGCTCTGGCATTCAGGGAGTGTGTGCACAGTTTCACGTCAATCGGGCCAACGTTGCTAGAGATGAGCTGTTCACAGAAGGACGGGGACACACACACACACACACACACGGACGGACGGACGGACGGACGGGGTGCAAAACATAGTCTCGGCCATGCCTTCGGCCTGGCGGAGACAATTAAAGCATTCAAAGCCATGCTCATCTGTTCACAAAACGTGCAAAAGAAATGTAGTGCAAATACCAGCCAACAAATATTTCAATACTATGTCTTAATCAGTGTCATGTCATATTTCATCTAACAATATGAAAAATATCATATAGAGCTATTGGATATGAAAAAATCTAATCTCTGTTCATTGCTTCCCCTTTAGCCTTTGTTATTAATGTCTGTTTACAGTAAATTAATCCATAATGTAACCTGGAGCATTGGACTAAAATGATATTCTCTCTCCACTGTGGTTTTGTTTCCCTGTCCTAGAGGAGGGTCAACGTATCTGTGTGTCAGCCTTCCCCCTTGTCAAAAGCTGGCTACAGCAGATTACACTGGCCCACACTGAGCTGTTTCAGTCTGTATGCTCCTTCATAGCCATGGCTGTCGCCAACAACTGTAAGTATGATAGAACAGACTGGGGTGCACCAATTGTAAACTGCTTCCGTTTGGCTGTAAAAACAGAAGCTTGAAACGCCTGGTGAAGTTATGAAGAGCGTAAAAGTTGGGTCGTTTTTGAAAATCTTTGCAGATTAAAAAAAGTGACAAAGTGTTCTTGTGAAGAACTTTTGTTGTTTTTGGTGTGAAGTATTTCTACAGGTCTCTATGTCCATTTGGCTTGCAGCCAGCCTGTATAGTGCTTCTTCACCACTGAACACTGCGTTGTGATTTGTGCAGCTCTGTTCGCAAACTGCACACACAGTAACTCACCATCAATGGCAAAATATTGAAGCCATGCCATTATTACATTCTGTTTTGTTTCTGTATATTTGTTATCCATCCATTTAGTTAACTTGCCAAAAGGAAACCTGCTAACAAAAAGGGTTTTCTTTCTTCTATGATTAGCCTATAATCAATCTGGGAATCCATTCTGTAAAAAAAGGAACCTTTGTTTACCTCCTTTTTTGTGTAGAAACAGGAACTCGGTTTGGCTCCTCCCTTTTCTTAGTCCACTTCCTCCCGGGTGCTTCTGTGTTTATTCCTAACAACAACACTACAAGTTCAGCGCAGTGGTGCCGACAGAGATTAGCCTATAATTGACCTGTGTTTGTCCTTTTGTCTTGCAGCTTATACTCAGGAGTGTTTCTCAGCTTCTGGAGGTTTGGAAACTTTGACCCTGTCACTAGTTCGCTTGACATCTGAGGCAGACAAAAGCCTGACGTCCTGTCGGCTCTCTGTCAGTCTGACAAAGACCCTGTCTGTCTGCATCACTGACAACCGTTAGTCTCTCCTACCAATGTGCACACACATATAATATACACTGTATAGTTTTCTCTAAAGGATCCAAATCACTGCCTACTCCATTGTGCTCTTTCTAGCTGCTCTGGTGTCTGGTTTGGCTCAGCACTGCGTGGTACCGCAGCTCCTCTCCCTGCTGTCCAGCCCCAACCTGGACCCTCGAGACAGGCTCTCTGTGATGCTTACCCTGGGCCACTTTACAGATGCCTCTGGTAGGAGTCACTTAACAGCAACGTGTTTGTGTCTGTGTGCACCTGCATTTGTTTGTAGTGTTGTCTTCTCATAATTATCTTTGGGCATTTGGCAGTGTCTCTTCCCTCGATAAACTTACTTTGGTACCAAGAAATCTCCCAGTTCACCACTGTTTCTGTCCTCTCTCTGCAGAGGAACACCAAGTTCATTTGGTGCAGTGTGGCGGTCTGTCCACCATCATCACACTTCTCACCGAGTCCCAGAGTGAGGAGCTGAGGAGAGCTGCTACATTCATACTGCAATCCTGCAAACAGGCCAGTGAGTTCAAGCCCATCCTCTCCGGTCCTGCTTGTCATAATTTGTAATTATACTTGAGAAAAAAATATTTTAATTTAATTATCTGCACGCAGGCATTTTGTTTATTAACCGATTAAGACCTGAGGCCAATTCTACAAATGCCTTCTAAAAGTAGTTCTCACACTTTCAAGATTTTTCAAAAATAGCAAGCAATGTACAAGCTCGCGGCACGAAGTGACACGCTGTGAGCTTGTACATCTGCTAATTTTGAATAGCCAACGCTAAAGTTAGTGGCAGCGGTGGCCTAGTGGTTAGAGGGGCGGCCTTGATACCGGAAGGTCCCTAGTTCGATTCCCCAATTCATCACATCAATCATGAATCACCGCTGAATAGCCCTTGAGCAAGGCTTCCATGCAGGGCCTGGCTGTAAATAAGTGTTAACTTAGTCCAACACCCTGGGTAAACAACAAACTTTGCTTTGCTTTGCTTACCCGTTTTCCCGGTTTTAACGGGTTAAAGAGTTTGATGAGTTGATATATAGAGCATAGCGTTTGTTTAGACAGGTTACGATAGTTAAGCAGCTCCTCTTTTCCATCTGTGATTTGATCTTTATTGTCTGATGCCATTGTTGGTGGCTGTCTGCTCTGTTCTGCAGCACCTCAGGTAGGTCTTTGCTGCTGCTGTCCCTGCCTAATGAATTCCATGTATACACATGGAAGGGCAGGGAGATCACAGAACGGAAAAGTCTGCACACTGGTAATGCTGAAAAAGCTCCGCTGTATTTAATTGCGTCGTCAACATTTCGATCAATCAGATCTTCATCAGGACATATACGATGAAGATCTTATTGATTGAAACGTTGACGATGCAATAAAATACAAAGGAGCTTTTTCAGTATTACCAGTGTGCACACTCTACTTCCTTTTGTGATACTGCTGCTTGTCTTACACCTGGGCCACGGATGTGCGTGCCGTGCGTGCACTACCTTCCTCATGAGATCACAGAACGGAGCCATGCCACCAAATATACATTTACTGCTCAGGATTGCAATTTAAGATGCACAAATTGCACATAAAATAAATTGTTCTTTGAGGAGATGTTTTGACCCATCTCACGCAATATTCAGTCTATACAATTAATATTGTCAGAAAGCATTATTTGTTGGCTTTGTAACAATGAGGCTTATTTTATTGTTCAGTTCCCAACCTGGGATGAAAAAGTGGAATAATTAGTTGTACTAATGATTTGCATGTCTTCCTGGATGAAGCGATGTCCCTGGGAGTGTCAGTGGGAGTGAAACAGGGGGATGTCAGAGCAACAGAGGCCCTTGCGAGCATGGAGGACTACTGGACGTCAGTAAAGGAGCTGCAGGACAGGATCAACCAGTTAGAGGACAGACAGGCAGAGGTGAGGCATGCGTTTGCATACACACACACACACACACATTCACAGTAGAGTTGTACTATATAACAGTAAAGCCTGTAATCTTTAAGTAGCAGGAAGGTTTGATTTAAATGTTGATCAACCTGGTGTGGTATCAGATTAAAGACACTATGGCTGCTCACAAGACTAGTCACAGCAGATCTGCTTCTGCCATTCAGGAGCATAGAGTGAAAAGGTGTCCAGGGCAGGCTGCTATAGATCAATAGAGATCAAAATCATTGAGATGAGAGACTAATACTTGAATACTTACTTTACTTGAATACTTGTGTCATCGGTCAATAGGAGACTCAGTAGGATGCCTACTAGGTAATCACAACAGGTGAATGTAGTGATGATGGCACTCAAAAAGGTTACATCATAGGTTCCCAAGCTATTTAGGAAGAACCACTAGTGGTCCTCCGGTGCATTGCAAGTGACACTGATGAGGAGATGGGACAACAGTAAATAACTCCAAGCAGTTGAAGGTCTGTACTTGTACAATAAGTGACACTATGTCTATTTATAGAAATCAATCATCATCTAGTCCATTTGGGATCATTGTATTAGGCAGTCTGTCCTGCATGTCCATCAATCAGTCAATAATTGTTATGAAGAGCAGGTCAATACTTTCACACAACATTGTTAAACCTTAATCCCAACCCGCATTTAGTGTGTGCAGATATGGGGAAAACATTGCAATATCAATGTTCTTTTTTTGTTGTTGCAGTAATTAGGAAAGTAAACTATATTTTGAACCATATTTTGAACCATGATGTTTAGTTTCCATCTCTTCTTCAGGAGGCTGAGGACAAGGAGGCCCCATCGGACCCTGCACCTCCAGCAGGAGAGCCGGTTGGCGTTGGTGTGGCGAGAGAGCACCTCCCTCCTCCACCACTACACCACATTTCCCCTCCAAACCCTTCCTCAGCACTGTTCAGGGAAGCAGCAGCAAACAGAGAGGACAGCGAGAGGGCGGTGGAGAGAGGAGGAGGAGGAGGAGAAGGAGGAGGAGGCGGAGGCGGAGGAAGAGAAGATGACGGGACTGGAGCCAAAAGAGGAGAGGAAGAGTGGAAGAACTACGTTGAGCAGACCACAGTTGCTGCTGGACTGATGAGCTGCGATGAAGGAAGAGAAGAGTTTCGGAGAGATGTAGAAAGAAAGCTTAATGGAGGAAGAGAGGGGTACGAGGACTGGAGGAGGGAGTCTACTCCCCTGCTGTCTGTCCAGAAGAGGAGAGGAGCAGAGAGGAATCAAACAGATGAGACTCAACACAGTGCTCCTCACCGCATGGTAGTGACTGCACACTGGAATGCTTACTAATGGCCTACACATCACATACACACATTTAATTTCATGACCACCTGCTATTCAAGTGTTAAGTACAACAGTCATATAATGTGTATCTGAGGGCTTCGGCAGAGTGATGTACAGAGAGAGTGGTGACAACGGAAGTCCAAAATGCTTGATCATCACGTGGACATTCACGTAGACCTCAGAAAGTTACATGTGACTTGATTCAGATGTGATGATAATATATAATATAAGTCTTTGAATGTCTTACCTTTTAAATGTGCATCACAACTTCCAGGAGGATCCACAATCCGGAAATTGCGTTTACAAAATTGGCCCATTGGAGTGAAAAGAGTTGTCGCCTCTCTCTCTTGTGGTTGACCACAAGAGTGGTTGACCACAAGAACTACTGGTTTTCCATCCTACCAGATAGTTCATAATATTCACCTGGTGTCTTGTCGTTCTAGCTCTCCAATCACATAGTGTGACCTACACCTTGAACTGTAGGCTGATAACGTTGCTCTTTCAGAGATGACTCGGAAGGTTCAGGTGGCCAGTGGCACAAGTGAAAGGTGTGGCTAGCAGTGTAGTTGTCACTTAACGTTAGAAACATGGGGACACCCAGCAGATATTAACAAGTGGGACTTGGGACTCACCGGAAGAGGCTTCATCCACTTGCTATTCAGGTTTGAATTAGAAAAGTGATCTGGCTACCAGGATTTGTTGGACATGAGGTGATTGCAATGAATGTAGTAGGATAGAAAATCAGCTGTATTAGTGGTCCGCGAGTATCAGATTTACTGTATTACACAGTATTTCTCTAACCCAGGTATCTGTTTGTCTCTCATTAGGGTCTTGTACGGAGGCAGATCTTCAAAGAGTGCAAACAAACACAGGACTCCTCCAACGCCAGCAGAGCAGTTAAGGACAGGAACCCCTTTATTCAAGTGTTCCATAATGATAGCAATAGCAGGGTACAAACGGCATACAGAGTTACAGGCACTTACTTACTTGCTTCCTCAGTCACGGGAGCCGAGGAAGAAAGTAACGGTGATCTCCAAACTCTCAGAAAAGCATTAAAGAAGAGTACTAAGAACAGAGAACTGAAGAAAGATAAGTCCCATTTGAACAGTCAAGGACCGAGAGCTGATGAAGCGCGATGCTGTCAGGCTGATTTTGGGGTCCAATGTCAAACCCATGATGGAGGGGATGTGCCATGTTCAAGTTCAACCTGCAAGGGGACTGGAAAGTTGGTCTCTTCCCATGTGGTTCCACTGGAGGGAGCCAGAGAGCTACAAACAGACCAGGCTATGTAACCACAAATACAGTATTGCATGAATGAATCGATCACAGATAAAACTGACTTAATATATTTATTTATTTTTACTTAACGTTAGAGGAGTTCAACTTATCCAAAGGTTCTGATGAGTGATTTGTTTTGTTTCCTTTTCCAGCCATGTGTTTAAGCCTCCAGCCCCGGTGAAGCACAGAGTGAGAAAAGAGACAAAGTGGGAGGATGATGAAGGTAGAAAATCATATACATATCTTTTACACCATGCATATTGTACGCAGTCTTTTGAGTCTGATAAGTGCGATGTTGCCAGTTGGCAAAAAGGGTTAATGTAAAAAGTATGCATTTTATTTTTCTTTCACTACATTGTTTTACTAATGATGTAATCTATAGTTTACAGATCATTCACTATGATTATACAGTGATGCTTGTGTAGTCAGGCTGCTGTTCTAAGCTGCACAATGGAATATTGGAGCATAAGGCCTCACCAGAAAAAGCATTACTGATTAATACACAAACACATCTTCTGTGTATACACAGCACACCACCTTATAATCAGGTTTCAGCATCAAACTGATAATGATCAATGACGAAACAGATAAAAAAAGCAGCCAGATATGTACCGTAGAACATACTTGAGCTGATATAAAGCAAATGCACCAAGGCTGGTGCAGATGCAATACAACACTGCTTGCGGGAAAATGAAGTAAATGTCATTTACAAGGCAGCGGTGAGTGTCAGTGTTGAACTTTATCAGAACAATATCCATTAGTGCACTTGTTGGTGAGACTTCTCTTGTACAGTAGGTCAGCTGCACATAACTGGTCCTTTTGTTCACCTCTCCATTATAAATTATATTTTATTATCGACTAATAAACATCAACACATTAGGTTTCCCTGCATTGTGGATGAACACACCAACATCGAAACGCAATTTGCAACAATGTCTGGTTTCCCAAATACAATCGGTGCAACTTCAGCACTCATATTGGAAGAAGGACACACCTCAGAATGAGTCATACATTACTCAATATAGCACATGACCTTGGACATCCTCTAAATCCATTTATTACATTGGCCGCAGATATACTGTAGGTCGCTGAACTGAATGGGCCCGTTTTGTCAAGTGTTTTGTCTCCTCTGCCATTCCGTCTCTAAACGAAGTATTCATTTGAATGTCATGTATTGCTGTAGCAGTTTGTGTTTGTATCTTGCATTGATGTGTATATATTTACTGTGTACTGTATATCAGGTATGTGTGGATGTATTGAATTTGTGTGAGGCACTGTACAGATTGTGGAAAGAAAAAGTCAGCTAGAAAGACAATTAAGAATACTTTGGCGGCTAGAATGACACCAGGTGAATGGTAATAAGATCCTGGTAGGTAGAAGACCAGCACTACCAGGGATCGCTTGTTACCAGGAATCACTGCCTGTAGTACATTTAACACTAGAAAATACGGGTAGTGAAAAGACAGTCTTTCTTTAAATGTTTGATTGTAAATACACTCTCTCTCACTCTCTCACTCACTCACTCACTCACACAAACACACACACACACACACACACACACACACACACTCTCTCACAGATGTCTTGTCTGAGCTGCTGGAGGAGGAGATCAATAAGATGTCAAAGACAAGAGTCTCACCACTTCTCAATAGGTGCTCAGGTAGGAGAGCTGCTGTACCAGATTCTTAGATAAATACTGCCCATCCTGCACCATGAAATGGTTTGTTAACACTTCAGTAGACCATGTGAATGTTGAGCTTTACAGTCCATCAACTTAAAACCCATTTCCCCAAAAAAGGACACAGAAACTTGATGTGTTGATTCTCTCTCTCTCTCTCTTTCTGTCACTGTCACTGTCACTGTCACTGTCACTATCACTATTACTGTCTCTGTCTCCCTTAATTCTTTTTGAATCTCCATTTCTTTCACTTTCCTTTCCTCCTCTCTCTGTCTGTCTCTGAATAATAAGTTAGCTACTGGCTGCTTAGTTGACTTTAGTATTTCACACTTCATTTGGCCCAGCTCGGTTTAAAATAGTGCTGGGAGTGGGCCATTGTGTGGAACAGGTTTACTGGAAAACGATCACCCTGTGTGCATTGATTGTTCTGTTCGCTTATTAATAAGTTAATAATTAATATTAATAATAACGCAATAATACTAGGCCAGTGCCCAACTGATATCCCACAGGGGCTTCTGCTATGATAAGATGTTCTGCTTGTTAACATCCAATTCTGTACCTGTACTGTATAAGCTGTCACATTGCAAGCACCACAATGGTAAAAAGAAAATCCAGTTAGATTTTTGCATATCTGACGTGCTGTTAAGCCAGACATTGAAACAATAGTAAAAGTAGGCGGTTACTGTATGTAAATGCTGCTGGTATGAACTATGGGGTCTGTTTGACCATCAACAGTGCATGTTTTATTGTCTGTTCACGTCCATAGATGCATGCTTGAGAACTGAGCTTCATCTGGTGGACATTGGCCATACTGCCATATTGTTTTCTATTGTATATATTTGTGTTGTACTCAGGGCGTCCTCGCAAAAGAGAGCTTGCTCTCAACGGTCTACCCTGAATAAATAAACGTCAATAAAAAAATCTTATCCATACAGCCTTTATAGAACTAGTTGACTAAACATAGACAACCCACCGAAAAATCGACAAAAATGCATCTGCCTACTCTCGACCAGGCTGCGTACTGCTGTCTGCGGAGGCGACCAGCAGGACGTTCTCAGCTCTCCTCTGCTCATCGCTCCACATCTGCGACATGCACGGGGCACTGCAGGAGGCCACAGACAGGTACCGGGCCCGCCACTCAGATGCAGAGACACGCAGGAGGAGAGAGAGACGGCAACAGACAGGCACAGAGTCCCAGAGGAACACGGTCCACTGGAGGGGTTAGGACACTTGAGCATGTCAACACACAAATAGTTGTAATCCCGCCCAAGCAACGTGATTGGCTAAAACGAGATGCTCCATCCCTGTTGAATATTTCCTGGTTAAGCCTGTGCTGATGAATGGAGCTGGTCACTGCACAACAAATAACCCTTTCTGTACTTCTCACTATAATGTAAAATATTTTGTTTTCTGTTCCATTCTGCCAGATGTCAGTCTGACTCCCATACATAAAGGAGAAAAGCAGCGACCAGTGAAACACCAATTGAAGAAATACAATGGTACTGATTCCACAATTATATTGGCAAATGTGACAGATTTCTTACATGCTATATCTGATCAGGGTTTCTTTGTTTCATTTTCAAGAATTATTCCTGTAAAATGAACAGTAAGCAGTTCCTTATGTGCCCTGAGTAGACGCATCAACCCGTATTTCTATGTTGTTGTTTTTTCAACCAGAATAAATCACTGACCTCCTTGTAGCTTGTGCTCAGTACAGATGCACAAACACTACCGACCTCATAGAAGAAGATACACAGGATGCAAATGGCAGATTTAATGGCAGTAAAAACCTTGTGTTTTACAGCCTCAAATCCCAAACAAAAAAAAGCCAACAAATGGCAATCAAATTGTGTATCAATCTAGCTCTATCAATGCAGATAGCAGTCTGTCAATCTGAAAATGAAATGCGTCCATGAGACTGTTTTTTTTGCTTTTCAGATTTCTCTCTAACCCCTGTACACGGCAGAAGTCCAGTAAGAGGATTCACCGCTCATGACAGGGAAGGTCTGCATGTCCAAGAATTCATATAGCAACTTAAACGTAATTTATTAGTGACTAAAATCATACATCAACATTATGAATACGAATAGACTTAATCTGTCTTCTTCTCTGTGACTGTCATTCTAACTATCTCTTTCTCTCTTAGGCCTAACTCCTAGGAAACAGCATTGCTCTTCAGAAGATGGTACAGTATGATCTACCTCACCTACCTCTGAATCTAATGGTTCAGAAATGTAAATATATTTGTCGTGTGTGTGTGTGTGTGTGCATGCATGCATGCGTGTGTCGTCGTGTGTGATTGAGAGCCTGCGGTGGGAGCCGTCCTCTCCAGTGAGCTCTTGGCAGCAGAGAGCCCAAAGAACAGAAGGAATGTTGAACCTCAGCCAGTGTTCTCACAGCGCAGGCCATAGCTGGTTCTGAACACCACAGCTGTACTAAGCTGTTTCACACTCTGCAGAACACTGTGTGTGTGTGTGTGTGTGTGTGTGTGTGTGTGTGTGTGTGTGTGTGTGTGTGTGTGTGTGTGTGTGTGTGAGATATCTATTGCTTTTGTGCTTTGCCAGGGCTGTGAGAGGAAGTGGAACAGCATTTTTAGCCTGTTCTTTAGCCCAGATTCTACATTCAATGTTTTTAATAGGGACATGCTCCCCCCCAATGCAATCACCACTGCTTGAGTCACAGCAGTAAACATTTCCAAGTGCTCCTTTCCACCTCATTCTGTCTCCTCCTGGTTTTGTACTTATCTGTTAATTTATCTCCCCTTAAAGCTCGAGGCATTCCATGATTGTAGTTCAACAGCATAGTCTCTGCTGTGTTTTGCATGCTGACTAGGAGAAAGGCTCCTCTCTCACTGTGCCCTTTGTACTTTAACACAGATTTATGTACCCCGTCACCGCCACCCCCACCCCAAGATTGTCTGTCACCCCTTTGATACCTCCCTACCTCCTCCGCATTTCTTTGTTGTACTCCTCTTCTCCACTATCAAGAACATGCCCTCTCATTCAGTGTGTCCTATAATAATAATAATATCTCAAATGTATATAGCGCTTTTCTAAGTACTCAAAGACCTTGACCATTATCTTATCTTCTCTTGGCCCTTCTCTTTCAGTTTCCATTTATTTCACTTTCCCTGCCTCTCTTTCTCTCTCTCTCTCTCTCTCTCTCTCTCTCTCTCTATCACGCAGTAGTAGATTGTTCTCTGCCTCTATTGCCTCTATCGTGTTAGGCGTGACGGGTGACGTAATGTCAGTCTGATGAAGAAGGGGACAAGCCATGAACAGAGAGGGGCAGAAAAGAGAAATTGTCCTTCTATTCAGTGTAGTCTGAGGCCTGGTGATGTCCTGTTGTGTAACAGAATGAGCTGTCCAGCATCTGCACTTGGCCTGTTCTCACTCAGCCTTTGTTAAACACACACACGCATGCGCACGCACACACACATACACACACAAATGCTCTCTTGTCTTTCAATCTATAGAGAGAACCATTCGTGAAGATGGAGAGGGCAATCAGTTGAAGATGCAACTCAACAGCGAACTGAGTTCCATTGTAAGTTGGGGTGAAAACAAAAACAGCTTGTCAAAACGTTGGTAGTTACAGTAAAACAATCTAAATGGAGTTACATTGAGTGTTTCTGTATTCTTCCCTATTTGATTCTTGCTGCCAGTACCAGCACCGCATAAAGACACTTGGTGTAGGTTTGTTTACCTGTTCTCCTCGTGAAAACAAATCCACAATTGATTGTGAACTGTTCTTGTGTATGTAGATATGTGACTGTATAAATATTTCCATTTTGGGTGGGGATGGGGTCACAAAACTCATATACCGTAACTTCCAAACGGATTCACGTAACACAATGTAACTTTGCATGTCTCTTAAGAGGAAACTCCAACATTACTGGCCCGTGAATCTAGTTGCTGAAAAGAAATCATGCTACCGCCCCAGTCAAAATGGGGGTGCTGTAGAGCTCATTTATGGCCACTGAACATAATGCTGAACTATCCACCATATGAACATGGCTTAGTGCTGGCGGAGGTATGCACTCTACTGAGTGTATTCGTCCTAGTTGTGTATTGACTTGTGTTTTGTTTACTTTGTAGCGATGCCACTTGCTATCTTTATTCTGCTCTTTTACTCTTGTACTGACTGAATTTCTCTGCGTTAGCAATTCTACATCCATTCAATTATCATAGGGCTTTCAACAGGTGAACATGTCCTGCTCTGCTTATTGATACAAACTAAATGTTTAAATGAGGGGTGGTGTGTATAGTGGAGAGATCATGCAAAGTAGGTGTTTGAGTAGTTTGGGAATGTGAAATTGGTGGAATGACTATGCTATTTTAAAAATGTCTGTGTTGTTGAATGCCTGAACCATGAGTGTGGCTTGTAAAAAACTAGTGAAATAACAAACTGCACCGAGCCTGTGTTAATATGCACCCATGTACATACAGTATGTACCAACGTATGTGACGCCACAGCCCACCACACCTACCCTCCTTTCTGGCCACCTCTAAGCTTCGCTCGTACTCTCGATTCACACAGTAACACAATGTTTTTTGTGTCATCTCTATCCCTGTTTCTCTCGTTCCACCTCATTCCCCAGTCCCCACAACGGCAGCGGAGGAGAAGGCGGGACTTCGACCGCGAGGAGGTTGACTACCTGGTGAAAGGGGTGAAAAGGTTTGGCCCCCGCTGGAACTCTATCCTGTGGTCATACCCGTTCAAGAATGGACGCACCAATGTCGACCTGGCCAAGAAATACATGCGGCTAATGGTAAACAGAAACAAAGATAAGATATCATATGGAATTCTATCAATTCTTCTAAGTGTGCGTTGATACCAATGAGATTGACTATTGTTGTTTACCGTTTGGTTTTACAGAAAGCTGAAGCCCTTGATGTTGGCCCTTGTATCTAACCATGGCCCTGAGACCATTAATCGTGGTTCTACGCAAATAAACAACAGTGATTTATCTAAAAGACCTTCACTCTCAAGCCACAGTTTGAAACTCTGTCGATTGCAACACCATATTTTGTGAAATGAGATGCACTAATATATTTGACTAAATTTGCAACAGAAATGCTCTGTTGCACTTTGTTCCTCTGCCCTAAAGTTATCCTTTAGGGCATAGGTATTTAGGTTCAGTCTTGAAAAGGCAGCTTTCTGTACAAGATGTTCTCTGTATGAAGCTGAACTTGTGTTCTCCGCTTACTAATATATAGCAACAATTTATGCAGCAATTGTATATGGTACCTTACACTGCCCCTATATAGCAACAATGTATGCAGCAATTGTATATGGTACCTTACACTGCCCAATGTATATTTTGTTTATCATTTCCAGTAAACATTTGAGTTTCTGTATAACTTTCTGCTTTGAGTGTCATTGTTTCCATGTATTTGGTTATTCATTCATAAACCAGATATCACATATCTTACCTCCTAAACCGAACAAGAGCACAGAAACAAAAGCTCTTTCTGCTTATGTTTTGTTCAGTCGGTCCAGTCATTTGGTCCAGTCCATGGGGAAACAGGAAATCAACAAAGGAGGGAGGGAGATGAATCAAAACGGCAGCAGTTTTGTTTATTGAGGCGAAAGCCTCTGGTATGACAGGAATCATAAATTGTGACAAACGAACCACTTATCACATGTCCTCCGGATCCCAAATCAGCTCACTCTTAAATCCATGGCATGCTAAAGGCCAGCCTGACTGAGATCACCGTCTACAAGCGCCTATCCCACTCCACAGGGACTCATCTCTGTGCAGCCAAAACCATAGGACTTCCTCATGTTGCCCTGCCCTGAGGCTCAGGCTGTTACAGCTAGGAGGGGCTGTAGAAGGCATAATCCTGAGAGTTAAACAGGAATGTGGCTAAATGTAGGGAGTCAAATGCTCTTCCTTTGGTTGCAGACAGTTTGAATCAGTAAACTTACACAATGTTCCACGCTGACCAAAAACCTTTGCACTATACCAGAATCTGCTTTCCCTATATAACCCTGCATGTGTGTTGTGTTAGTGTATATTTCTGCAGAGCATTAACTCATGACTGTAGGAGCACCCAAAAGGAATGTGTGGTACAGAACAATAATCAATTAAAAACATTAAGCTCATTGGGGTGTAAAACTTTCTTGATCAATCTCATGGCTAGTGGGTGAACTGTTACTGTACTGGAAGGAAATAGCTCAGAAGAATGGCATGTACATTTTTCAAGTAGTATTGCTTACTATTGGTAAGCTAAAATAAATACCACACACAAACACACCGTTAATTAATATCCATCTTTGCATTTATCTATTTTAAGCCAGGCTGAATAGTTCAGTGTGGGTAGTTAAGTTATAGGAGAGTAATGTGGTGTGAGCAGGGAAGAGTGTGGTGGGAGAGGTATGTGAGGAGCAGATTTCACATGCACTGCGGCAGTCACATTGGAGACTTTTGACCTAGACCCCCCGAAATCCCCCTTTCCTCTGGAAAGAATGCTACTTCGCCTCCCCCCCTCTTTCTCTCTCTCCTCTCTCCCACATTCATCTGCCAGTTCACTGTGAGAAGCCTCTGTCTCTTTTTGCATGTTATGTACCATGTTAGCAGGAACTTGAATTCTCATGTGCACAGACACACATGTCTGTGTTTAGAACATGTGTGTAGAACATGTGTGTTTGTGTGTGTGTGTGTGTGTGTGTGGTGTTGAGGGCCGGGCTGATAAACTGAGTCTTATGTAACATGAAAAAAGAGGAAACTCCCTTTAGCAGGGGAACAGAAGATCCATATGTGCACACGCACACTCATGATTCCTCTGCTTATTTTACTTGAGCTAAAATCCCACACGCTTCTCACTAATGAGTTGAACAGACATCTTAATCTGTGTACACTTCTTGGTGGTCTACCTAATGATGTTTCTTCAGAACATGACTGTAATATCAGGACTTGTGTACTACCATCAAGACACTTCTCCATTCCCTGTGCACAATTCATATCAATACTAGCATATCAAAATTAAGCCTAACTTAATATATATTTCATCGTAATAGTCCCACACAACTTTAAGAAAGTTAGAAATAAGGCAAGGTCTTGACAAATGCAGACTTCAATACTTATTATTACTATTGCAGACTTCAATACTTTTTACTACTACTACTAATAGTATACTGCTAATCATTGACGTTATTTGTAAGACTACAATTGTTTGATCCAGAAACTTTGAGGGTCTGACTGGGAGCACTGGGTGAAAGTTGCATCTCTCTCTAAAGACCCCCCCCCCATGCAAACCTAACAGGTTTTTCTAATCTCACCGAGTTACTGGTTAACCAAGTTGTACTCTCTCTCTCACAGTGCATGTCTGTACAATTTATTACATGTCAAACTTGGTCTTATTTATAGCATTATTGGAGTCACAAGGACAAACTGAAAATATGCTGTGGTAAAGTTTTTAAAAAGTATTCAGAGTCCAAACACATGTTGAGGTGGAATAATCTTTAACTTTATTTTCACAACCAAGCCATCGCCTGAAATATACATTCCCCCACTGTTTCTCACCATTGAGAAAAAACAATAAGGTCACTTACTCTGTTTCACAGAGTTAGAAAGAGGAATATGAGTCCAAGCGTTGAGTATCACAGCATACAGACCGATTCTATCATCTCTCCAGCTAGCGAGCTGCTGGACAATGTGGTACAGATATTTTTGCTGGACTCTTGGCTTCCACTACTTTGATCAGATTTGATTGGTCTGCTACTCTGCCTTGCCTGCCCCCTCTGTGCCTGTTCACCAAAATTCCCTCGGCATTGACCCAGAAGTAGTGTTACATACCTACATCACCATCTCCTTAGAAAGCAGTTATTTCCCTTTTGCCTTACTAAACATGAAAATCCAATTATGTATTTTCTGTTTCACCCCTCATTTCCCTTAACCCAATGATGCACTTTGGTTGGTTCAAATCCCTTCCTTCAGCTAGAGGGTGTGTCCCTTACGCCCCGCCCACACTTTTGATGAGGCAACAAAGTGCTCCAGGCAGGGTCTCCTCTAAATACACAATGCGGGCATCTCTCCTACAATAACTCAATCTATGTTTACTTAATGTTTCATCAGTTACAAGGTTAGATATCAAATTTTACAAATGTGCATGACATGCATAAAGGTAAGAGAAAACACATGAAAATGGCACTGAGATATTAAACCAAAACAGAACACATCATACCCTAGGCTGGTCCAAGTCATTTTGTAGCAGAAATAAATGCTGTTGATTATCAGGATCAGAATGATATATTCCCTTGTTTAAGACCACAATAGTGTAGTGACAGATCTAGCTCATTTGAGTGTAAGCCCATGACCTGAACATGAATCTTAATGCTCAACCTTAAGCTTCTATATTGTGTAAGATGTCTTTTCTATGAAATAATTTCTAGTCAAACCTGTCAAAAAAGGACATTAAGTTGTAACAGAGATGTTCATTCAGTTAAACAGAAGAAAAAGATGGGCCCAGAGCTGAGATAAGAATCATGAAGGAGATAAAGCATTTTACAGCATGTTTCAGTGTCACCATATGGGAACATTGAAAATTTCAACATCATATCCCTTTATTAGACCACTTCAGGTAAGAAAAAAAAATGGTTCCATGGTATTTTCAGAATTCACACAGTAAAGGGTTAAGAAGCTTTCTCAGATCGTCATTGTCCATTAATCTCTGCTTTTAATTTGCTTCCTTTGCCAGTGGCTCACATCAGCTCATTGGAGAGGCTAATGTCGGCAATGGGAATGTCGTCAGGGATCTGGACATCGTTGGGAATGAGGTCATTCATGAAGCCATTTCCTGTCAGGTCTAAGTGCTTTAAGGGTCCGTCGTTCACCTCCTGGTTGACATCACACAGAATCTGCTCCACCACATTGCCCATGCCCTCACTCACTAGCTCGGCTGGCTCCTCCATACATTCCTCTGGCTCTTCTGGGCTGGCAGCGGAATTCACGGCGGCTTCGATGCTGTCTTCACAGCCCTCATCCCCAAGGACATCTGCGGGCTCGAGTGGACTGGCTGCTTCAGCGCTGTGGTCTGGGAAGAGAGGCGTGTCGAAAGACATGGTAGCGAAATCAGGGACACCCAGGTCTACCAGAGGGGCTGAGAAAGGGACGGACTCTTGGGTGAAGAGGTCTACAGCAGGTTCCGGTTCTGCCTCCACAACAGGCTCTGGAGCCACTGGGATTACCTCTGGTTCTGCCTCCACAACAGGCTCTGGGGCTGGTGGTTCACAGACTGTGACTAGGAGCTCTGGCTCTGGTTCAGCCAGTGTTGGGGCTGCCACCTCAACTGGTTCCGGTACGACATCTTCCACTGGGAGTGGGGCAGCGGGGACCTCTGGTACGACTTCTTCCACCGGGACCGGGGCAGCAGGGGCCTCTGGTTCAGGCTCTGCCTTGGTCTCCGGTACCGACTCGACAACTGGCTCCTCTACTACCGCAGCTGGTTTCTCTGCCACCACAGCTTCTGGGGGGATCACTGAAGCCTCTACCTGCTGTGTAGGAGCTGGCGCCTCTGCAACCTTTGGTTGGGTGGCAACAGTTTCAGCCTTGTTGGGTGAGACCGATTTGCGGAAGCTGTTTCCCATGGCTGAGCCTAGGAGTTAAATTTGCCAAGACAAACACACACACACACACACACACACACAGAGAGAGAGAGAGACAGAAATCAGCACATGGGTCAGGGTGATGCAATTCCATATCGCAACAGTAAACAGAGGGATTCACAAATTGCTCTAACTGGTTTCTGAAGTGGACAAGTGGTAGTTATGAATTTAAATAGGATTACATGCGACTTCGTTGAGGAAAGGATATGATTCATACCCTGCCCTGCTGCTCTACTTGCGCAAAAATGCCTTGCAAAACTTTACCAGACTTAACGCAACGTGTCGAATACCGTCTTGAACAAAACTATTTGTTTTTACTAGGTCCGATTGAGCACTCGCACACGTCATTTAGACTGTAAATAAAAACATTCATCGGAAGGAAATCTGTGCACTTTAGTGTGTGCATTGCACATGGACGCCAAGGAGATGCAAGGTTGCATGTATTGGAACATGATGTACTCTTCCCTTCACCAACTGCTATCACGTGTGTGCTTATGGTATAGAGGGAGAAGACGGCCACTGTTAAAGCACGGATCCATCAAAATCCTCATTGGTTTCCGTGAAAACACACGATTATTAAAACATAAGGCCTAATTTGTCACCACTTCCCCTTTTTAATGCCTGTTATTTCAGAATAAATCACAACTAATAGGCACTATCAATGTATATGTTTTAACCCTTGACGAAATTAATGTCGGACAAGCCTGGACCATGTGTTGAATAAATGTTTACAAATCGATTGTTGATGAAAGTAAAAGCTGCCGATCAAATCAAATGAGCCGATTGTTTTTCTCCAGTTGCCACACCTTCTAATCTAGCTGCTGTCCATTAGACCACGGATCACATTCCCAACCAAACTCACTTTTTTTCACACCTTGCAAATGGTATAAACACCAAGAAAGAGCACCCACGGTTTAGCTATTAAGCGGTTAAGCGTTGTTAATCAGTAATCAGTGAAAGAACGGTCGGTTAAGATATAAAGATTAAAACACTAAAGAACAAAGGGAGCTCTCTTGCTTGCAGAGACGACCCCGCCTCCCTATCGTGCTGAACAAGCTGTATCGTGCTGAACAAACTGTAAAAGCAGTGGAAAAAAAACACACGAATAAAAACAACAAATAACAATTTGAAGCGTGCATTGAACAAATGTAAAACATGTAAACCCACCTTATGTGCGTTTTCGGCGAATTAAAAAAAAGAATTAAACCACACGTTTTTTCGGGGAAAGAGAGCTAAGAAGAAGACGTGCACAGGAGACACGGTGCTCTCATGACTTGCTGAGGGACGCTCAGAGTGAGCTGGCTGTGAGCGCGTGCACCGTAAATACAACTTGCGAATGGGGGAACGCGCGCCGCGCGCGCTCACCAGCGTTGCCAGGCTTCGTGAAAAAGAATAAGCAACCAGGTCTAGGAAAACAAGTTCTAAAGAAGCGAGCCCCTTTGCCCTTTAAACATATATGAATATGGCTATTTTCAAACAAATCTAGGAAACATTTGGCATTTTAACAACGCAAATCTTGTATGAGGGTCCTTGGCATGAAATGTTTTTTAGATTGGGGTCCGCAGACAAATATGTATTAATTTGGGGTTCCTTGACTTGAAAATGTTTGAGAACCATTGGTTTAAACAACATTAGGAAACAAGCCCAAAGCAAAAATTACACTTAAGAAACAAGCCCCAAAAAATACAACCCGCAACTACCAATTTTTACAAGCAACTTTACAGAAAAAAGAAGCCCAAAGTCACTTATAATAAACCGACATGGCAACGCTGGCGCTCACCTCCACTGCTCGTGCATTCTTTATTTTTTACGAGAGAAGCCGCGTTGCCATGTCCGCTTATTACAAGCGACTTTGGGCTTGTTTTTCCTGTAAACCTGCTTGTAAATATTGATGGTTACTGTTCTTGGGCTTGTTTCCAAACGTTGTTTGAACCAGTGTTTCTCAAACATTTTCAAGGGAAGGACAACGAATTATACTTTAGTACCCTGACCTATTTGTCTGCGGACCCCTATCTGGAAACATTTTATGGCAGGGACCCCCATAAGATTTGTGTTGTTAAAATGTTTCAAAAATCTTCCTAATTAAAAAAAAGAATACTTCCAAGATTTGTTTTGAAAATGGCCGATCTACAAGCTCACAACGCGTCGCATCACGAGGCATTGTGTACATCGGCTATTTTCAAATAGCCAACGTATTATGTTTAAAGGGCTCGCTTCTTTTGGGCTTGTTTTCAAAGATCCCGGTTGCTTGTTTCTCTCTCAAAACCTGGCATCACTAGAGAGAAAACGGGAGTCGTCGACTACAGCAACAACAACAACAACAACACACACACTTCGACGTAAACACACTGCTGGTGGATCCATTACATTTGCAGTATCAATACTGCAATGTACAAATACTCTGTTACAAGTAAAAGTCCGGATTTCAAAATGTACTTGAATAAAAGCATTGGTATCAAAATGTACTTAAAGTACCTAAAGTAGAAAGCACTTATTATGTTTTGTAATAATAATCAAAATCTACAAAGTAACTAAAGTTTTCAAATAATTGTAGTGGATCGAGTAAAAGTATATTTGCCGAAAATTGGAAATACTCCAGTAAAGTAAATGCAACTCAAAATTGTACTTAAGTACAGTGCTTGAGTACATGTACTTAGTTACTTTAGACCCCTTCGGCATGATCCCCTCCAGTAGCGTTTTAATTGAATTAACGTTTAACGGTTGAGTTGTTTCAACGGCGAAACAAAAGAACCCTTGATTGCCGAATACATCATCGTATGGTGGTGTCGCGCGCGAAGCATAACAAAACATGCTGTTGTTAATTGTCCAATTAACGACGTGTGGTCAAATGCCTGCAGTTATGATGGGTGTTTAATTGCTACTTGGAACAAGCACAAAAGTTTGACATATTATATGCCTACTACAGCTGAATTTGGAATTTTAAACAGCTTAAAGGGATATTTCACTTTCAAACATGTTTGGGGTAATTTTAACGTCAACTTGGGCTTTTGTGAACGCCAACACCCCAGACAGTTTGTAAGTTGCTTGATTCAGTATATAGATATTTGATATTAGTTTGATCAGACACGCACCCCTCCTATACAAACCCATTGTAACTTAAAACTCCATTTTAACCATGATGTATTCATTGAAAACACCCATCCTTGGTTCTGGTGACTGATATTGTCCTTATGCGTGAGGGGCCGTGCTTTTTCAATTACTTTTTTCATTTATTTTCATTTATTTTCATTTATTTTCATTTATTATTATTTTATTAAACTTTTCCAAAAACAGTATAAAAAACAGGCCCCCCTCACGCATTAGAAGGACAATATCAGTCACCAGAACCAAGGACGGGTGTTTTCAATTAATCTAACATGATCAAATTAATGTCAAATATCTAAATACAGAATCAAGCAACTTAAAAACTGTCTAGGGTGCTCACAAAAGCCTGAGTACCCCTTAAAATGACAGCGAAAAAAGTGAAATATCCCTTTAAGCGAAACTGAAAGTTAAAGCCCCAACGAAACTGATAGTAGCCCATGCTGGTTTATTTTGATAAGTTATATATCATATGATCATGAGTCAGCACCTATCATGCTCAGCTGACTTTAAGTTGAACATTTGCTTCTTGGAGTGCTACTTAAAGTTATTGAACAACTTTACAGTCATCTATCTTATTCGAGGCTGTTTCTTCACAGGACTTGGAACTTGGAATTCTACTAGAAGGTAATGAATTAGAAAATGTAGGCAAATTATTTTTTAAAATATTTTTTTGCGTTTTATTGTTTTTATTTTTGTATTACTATAAATGTGTCTGATTATGTGTAGGATTTTTTACATTGACTGTGACTGTGTATGTAGGTCTGAGTCAGTTGTACTCCTGAGTCAGGAGTACAACTGACTCAGACAGGAGTCCCGACTCAGACAGGAGTCCTGACTAAATGTTCCTTTGAAAAATCTCAAAATAAATTAAATACCCAATCATTGTTACAAAATTAATTGCTTTTCACACCATGTTATTAAAACGCAAGTTTAGATATATCACTGGTAAACAATTATTTTCAATGATTTGCTAATCTGTCAGTTTGAGTAGGCAAACTGAAACTACCCTGGTTTTCCTATATAGGCCAGAGGTCAGAAGACTTCAACCATGGTAATCCCCTCTGTGACGATGATGAGGCCTGCAGAAAAACAGTGGTGGGTTACACTGTTGCTCCTCATCACCATCCTCCTCCAGATGTTAACCGCGCTCATAGTTTATCATGGTTTGTTCATTGTCTCCAACGAAGCCTCCATCAGTCCTTTTCTGCCAGCAAGTGGATCTACTCTTCCTGAGACGATTGTTAACATTCTCAGAATTACCATTATCCTGGGTGTGTATTCTCCGCTGGTGCTGGTGAGCTTTGCCCTGCTGGCCATGCTGCTCTCTGCCTATGGCGAGGACCAAGGGGCACAGTGGTGCAGTGTTTTGTGCCTGGCTGTGTCCAGCCTCTCCACCCTGGTGGGCCTTGCTGCATTTGTGGGCCTGTACTGGTGCTGTGTGAGCCTGGCTGACATGACTGTATGGTTCTATGTGTGTTTGTGTTTGCCTGCTGAACTGGCCATCACAGCTTGGTTGGCTCTGCCTGTCAGGATGGAGACCGGTGAGCGATTGATTTTCAGCCGGGCTTTGAACTGTTTTTTTCCTTTGTTTGTTTTTTTGTATTCATTTGTTTTTTTACTGTTTTGCATATTTTCAAGTCTGGATATTTCTTGTTGCATTCTGTAAAATGTTGGTTTGTGAACTTTTTTAAATCTTGTTTGAGAAAAACGATGATGCCACTGGTAGGCGGGTTTGTGTCCTCAGCCCTCCTATGAGACACAGACCGAGTAGAGAGAATGGTACCATTTTTATCATGAACATTAGTGAAGAGGACCAATTATATGAAGATAGGTTGAAATTTAAAATGGGTAAAGAGCTTGAATTGTGCATGGCCTACTTTTACTCATTTACTAAAAACAGCTTGCACAAGGCAAAAGTACAATATTTTATAAATTAATAGCCTACAGGTTTTTGTTTTTCAGACTGTAGTATATAATAGAGATTTAATATGCTTCTGTCTTAAAATGTTATAGTGACATTTTGATGAGGTTGTATAATTTTAAGTTTGTTTTGTTTAAAAAAGTGAAGTAGAATTCCATGAATATTTGTTGCATTCTATACGTTTTTTTGTGTACATTTTTAGGTCTGAGAAAACAGCCATGTAAGATAATAAATCATCTTCAATCATGGCCTACATTCTTACAATAAAAACAGCTTGCACAAGCCAAAAGGCTTTTACATCATGTGATGTTCGTTTTCTTTTATTCAGTTAAATATAATACAGATTTAATCTGTTTTTAAATATTAAAGCTGCAATCCAGCTTACTTATTTTAATGACGGAACCTCTTTGGTAGAGTATGTCAATACTCTAACGTACAGCCCTTTGTTTATTGGATTTTCCACTGAAGCATTCAATATCAAAAGTTGGTAATATGCAGATACATAGGGTGCGTTCGGATATGCGCACCGGGAGCACACTCACTCGTATTGGTTTGTATTGGACCAGTGCACTCAGTGCCCTATATCCGAACTCACCCAATAATAGCTTCCTCCAGTGCAATCCATCAAATACAAAAATTGCAGCTCTGCTCTTTTTTTAATCTTATATTGTTATCTAGTTAGTGATATTTTCTTATTAGAATTGGGGCGGAAGGGTTGTGGGTTCGAATCCACCATGGTGCTGTCAGCAGGGAGTGTTGGGCGGGAGGAGTAGGACACGAAGGCTCTACGTCCTCCCGCAGGGGGCTCCTCACTGGCAGGTGAGTCAGTAGGATACAACAGCAGTGACAACACGGAAATGTGTGTGGGGAGGAATTAAATGGCATAACGACTAAATAGGGGAGAAAAAGGGGGTGAAATAATTGTCTACTCTAAATTTAGAGAGAGAAAAAAAAGAATTGGGGCGGAAGTGGCTCAGGAGGTAGAAGGTTCCTGGTTCGATCACCAGCTCCTGGCTGCGTGTCAAGGTGTCCTTGAGCAAGTCCTGGAGCCCTTGAGTGTGAATGGGTGAATATGAAATACACTGTAAAGTGCTTTGGAGAAAGGTCCTGTCGATTTACAGATTTACGGGCAGAAACCTCTTATTTCCATATTTTAACTTTTTGTGTTTTATTTTCGTAAATTAATGCCCCATCATATTACAGTGTCACACAAAAGATCTGCAAGCTCGAAACACAGCGCAAAGCAACACGTTTTGAGCTTCTGCTACTTTTGAATTTAGTAGAGGCCCTAGGAGGGGTCCACGCGCACCCTCTTATTTTTTTTCCTAGTTTGGATGTTTGGCATTCATAGGACCTCTAATATAGGGATTTTGATGATCCCAAGAAAAAAAGTGGTCCAAAGTGTTTTTTTTTAATGTTTTATTATCCCTATGAGACCTGCAGGATTGCTGGCTGAAACGCCGGCGAGACTGTCTTTCTTCTAAATTTGAGCGTGCCACAGTCTCCGAAAGACAGTCTCGCCGGCGTTTCAGCCAAACTAGGAGAAAAAATTTGAGGGTGCGCGTCAGGCGCGTATCGTCATTGGGGCCAACGAGGCCATGGCCCGGTCTGTAAACCCAGCTTGTCCCTGTGTAGGGGCACACTCCTAGGGCCTCTACTAATTTGGAATCCTGAAAAGTATCAGTTTTGGGACATATGAGGTTTCCACCCGACAGAGACAATATGATAGTGATAGCTTGTAGCTTTTAAGTGACAGTTTGGCGAGGTTTGCATTCATGGTAGCAAGTAACCTGGGAGACAGAAAACAGGAATGACACACTAGGTTACTCCATAAGGCAAACACTACAGGATTACAATTGGAGCATTCAGGTCCAAACAAGACTTGGAAAAACGTATCCATGCTTTTATCTCCAGCAGGTTAGACCACTATTATGGTCTCCAGTGGTGGAAAGTAACTAAGTACATTTACTCAAGTAGGCTACTGTACTTAACAGTTTTGAGGTACTTTACTTGTGTACGTCCATTTTTCAATACTTGACACTTCTACTCCAATACATATCAGAGGCAAATATTGTACTATTTTGTAATATCCGTACTAAGCTGAACTTGTACATCTGCTATTTTTGAAAAGCTCTGAAATGTTTAGATTTTCTTTTCTTAAGTTATTTGTATAATTGGCCATTCATAATAGTTTTACTTTGGTACTGTATATATTTTGATTTCACTAAGTACATTTTGTAATACAGGCCTTTATTTCTTTTGCGGTATTGCTACTTTCACTTTCAAACATGTTTGGGTTCATTTTAACATCTACTCAGGCTTTTGTGAGCACCCCAGACAGTTTTTAAGTTGCTTGATTCAGTATTTTTAGATATTTGATTTTAATGTTATCAGACACGGCCCCTTCCTACACAAACCCATTATAACTTCAATCTCCATTTTAACCATGTTAGACTTATTTAAAATACACATCCTTGTTTCTGGTGACTGATATTGTCCTTCTAATGCGTGACGAGACTGTGTCTTTACAATTATTTTTTTCATTTATTGGATTTCTTTCTTGAAATTTTCCCAAAAAATATTAAAAAATCTATGAAAAAAAGTAATTGAAAAAACATGCCCCCCTCATGTATTAAAATGACAATATTGGTCACCAGAACCAAGGACGTGTGTCTGATAAAAAATATAAAATATCTAAATACTGAATCACACAATCTGGGGTGCTCACAAAAGCCAGAGTAGATGTTAAAATGAACCCAAACATGTTTGAAAGAAAAATATCCCTTTAAGTGAAGAATTTGAGTTCTTCTTCCACCACCGATGGCCTTCTCTCAGGTCTCCCCAAAAAAGACAGACAGCTGCCTACAGCTCATACAGAATGCAGCTGCTAGAGTTATAACTAAAACTAAAGTCATAGAATTGATTAAAAAAGATTAGTGATCGTCTTACACAACAGTACTTTTTCTTTTTGTTACTTTACTCTTTACTCTTTACCTGCAACTCTGTAACCTTAACTGCTGTGCCGCCTCTGGGCGACTGAATGTCCCCCGCGGGATAATAAGGTATCTATCCATCTTATCTAAATCACTCGATGCTTTAGGGCCAAACACATGTTCCTGCATTTACATAATGAATCCTGAAGTGGCAGATCTACTAACCTTTCGCCGAATTGAAACAAAATAATAATTATGGGGAAAGTTGGTAGATCTGCTAATGCTTGAAGCAGGGTTTAGTTTTTATGCCACAAATAGTAGAGTATATTGTTTGAGGATTGCGCCAACTATTCCTTTAATTCCAGGCTTTTATGATCAAAACATTTTAGCTTACAAATTTCAGATTATTATTATTATTTTTTTGCTTTATTTTATTGAATGCCTTTTTATACCTTGTGTTTGTAAACGTGTTATACAAATACAGTATACTTTCCTTGCCTTACTCCATGGTCTTAATAACTGTAAACAACTCTCACTCAAGGAGCTGCTCAACTCTCTTAACAAGTAGAAGTTATGAATCTAACTAACTATAAAATCACTGTGGGTAATGTTCATATGAACTTGAGCAGCTCTACAGTCTTGTCATAATTCCCATTCATGATAATACATAACATGAACATGATACAGCATCTGTTTTAGGGTACATTTCATCTTTAACCATGTTAACCCTATATACTTCATTGTAGATCTGCCATTTTCGCGGAATGTTTGCTTATTATGACATGCCCATAATAGGGACGCTAGTTCATGTGGTCAATGTACAGGACACTAGGCCAGCGGTTACCATTATCAAATGTAGACGTGGGCCCGACTGACAAGAATGCCAGATAAATGCAACTTCCAGGTAGGATAGAAAACCAGGACGGGACTCAAGAGGTCCAGGGTTAGGGACCACAGCACTTGGTTGACACACAGTAAACTCCTGAGTGTTCCTTTAAATCTGAGTGTGAAAAAAATTGACCCTTTCAGGTTAATGTACACACACATTTAAATGAACACTCGGGATTTACAGTGCAGAAACGAACTAAGTTCAACATAGCTCTTCCTCAGGTGAAGAAAATCTCCCGCACAAGCTGAAGGGCATCATCCGCTTCCGCTGTAGGTGACGTATGGGTGTGTTCCTCTGCCCTGTGGGCCTCCAGCCCAGGGTTCACTGGACCAATTTGATCCCGCAAGGCGCTTAAACCGCGCCCCTCAGGCCGTCGGCGTTCTGGGCTACTGGTGGTGTATGGCACCGTTTCTGCTTCAGTAATGTCAGTGTCGTCAGTCTCTGAAACGTACGTCGTCTCCTGGACCCCAGAGGAACGACCAGCTGATGTTGTTGAGTCTCTCGCTGTCCTTTTTGTAGCAGGGTTCTTCTCGAAGCCTTTCCTCGCCTTGTCGTCACTCGCCTTGCCTTTAACCTATGTAGCAGAAACACTCATTATTAGGATGATGCCACGGCTGTAACACTGCATGGGTAAATGCCCATAAACTGTTTAAACGTGATCAACATTTCATTATGGCACACATACAGACAGGCCCACACATACAAAATACTATACTGTAGTGTGTGTGTGTGTGTGTGTGTGTGTGTGTGTGTGTGTGTGTGTGTGTGTGTGTGTGTGTGTGTGTGTGTGTGTGTGTTGTGTACAACATTGGTTCTCAAAGTGGACCCCCAGGGGTCCTTGAGGGAGTTCCAGGGGGTCCCCAGCTAAATGATGGATAGTAAACCAAATGGACCCTTATGGGTCTGTAACTCTGAGTTAAATTAAAGGATCTACACCATGAATTAAAAAAAATAAAATAATATTTAACATCATATTGTTTATGTCCCTCAAACGTTTTTCAAAAGGTTTGAGCCTAAATCAAGCCTCAGATATACTCATTCCAACTAACTTCTCTCTGGCTTATAAAGCACTTTCACCTGCAATACCACATTGTCCTGTTTGGCACGGGAAGCTATTGAGCCAGTTTGTATGCATGTTATCTCCTAGTTTTGTGTGGAAAAAGTAAAACAAAAAACAAGGGTTCTTTTTTTTTTTTTTTTACTGAAAAACGGGAGGGATTGTACCCGAACGTGACGTCACGTCAGGGTGCAAATCAGTTTGGCCTGTTTTGAGACCAATTTACAGAAAACCCCAGATTTGCTGTGAAAGCCTGAGTGTTCAAACTGGGGTATTTTTTGGGATAGAAGAGAGGTAAGGGAGACCAAAAACACACAAAAAATAAGAAAAAGTTAAAATTCATGGTGTAGTCCCTTTAACATTGATTTTACAGTATAAATTGGGGTCCCAGAGATAGAAATTCTATTAAATGGGGGTCCGTAGCGTAATGCATGTCAAACTAAGGACGTGTGTTTTAAATAAGTCTAACATGGTTAAAATGGAGTTTGAAGTTACAATGGGTTTGGAGGGGGCGTGTCTGATAAAAAATATCAAATATCTAAATACTGAATCAAGCAACGTAAAAACTGTCTGCAA
Source organism: Gymnoscopelus braueri (assembly GCF_963280865.1). Classification (NCBI taxonomy): domain Eukaryota; kingdom Metazoa; phylum Chordata; class Actinopteri; order Myctophiformes; family Myctophidae; genus Gymnoscopelus; species Gymnoscopelus braueri. The sequence continues at coordinate 12,189,442 of NC_137610.1, forward strand.
TCTGGGGTGCTCACAAAAGCCTGAGTAGATGTTAAAATGAACCCAAACATGTTTGAAAGAGAAATATCCCTTTAAGTGAAGAATTTTAGTTCTTCTTCCATCACCAATGGCCTTCTCTCAGGTCTCCCCAAAACAGACAGACAGCTGCCTACAGCTCACACAGAATGCAGCTGCTAGAGTTATAACTAAAACTAAGAAAGCTGAACACGTTACACATTATGTCAATTCTCAGATGTCTTTTTTCTTTTTGTTACTTTACTCTTTACCTGCAACTCTGTAACCTTAACTGCTGTGCTGCCTCTGGGCGACTGAATGTCCCCCGCGGGATAATAAGGTATCTATCCATCTTATCTAAATCACTCGATGCTTTAGGGCCAAACACATGTTCCTGCATTTACATAATGAATCCTGACGTGGCAGATCTACTAACCTTTCGCCGAATTAAAACAAAATAATAATTATGGGGAAAGTTGGTAGATCTGCTACTGCTTGAAGCAGGGTTTAGTTTTTATGCCACAAATAGTAGAGTATATTATTTGAGGATTGCACCAACTATTCCTTTAATTCCAGGCTTTTATGATCAAAACATTTTAGCTTACAAATTGCAAAAAAAAAATTTTGCTTTATTTATTGAATGCCTTTTTATACCGTTGTGTTTGTAAATGTGATGCCACGGCTGTAACACAGCATGTGCACTGCATGGGTAAATGCCCATAAACTGTTTAAACACAAAATACTATACTGTGTGTGTGTGTGTGTGTGTGTGTGTGTGTGTGTGTGTGTGTGTGTGTGTGTGTGTGTGTGTGTGTGTGTGTGTGTGTGTGTGTGTGTGTGTGTGTGTGTGTGTGTGTGTGTGTGTGAGTGTGTGTGTGTGTGTGTACTGTGTACTTCTCAAAGTGGACCCCAGGGGTCCTTGAGGGAGTTCCAGGGGGTCCCCAGCAGTGTTGGGTAACGTGCTGTAGTAATGTAACGCCGTTACGTAATATATTACCGAATTGCGGTAACGGGTAATATAGCGCATTACTACAAGGAGAAGCTGTAATATATTATTAAAATGACACTACGTTACTACGTTACTTTGTGCGTTACCCACCAAAGTGAAGGTGTTTATTTTTATCCACCCACAAAGCCGCAGCGCTACAGCAAAATCCCTGTTAAAACTAAGCGCACACCTCTCTCTACAGCTATCATTGTCAACAAAGTGATTCTAATTTTACTATAATCAGCTGAAGGGAGAGTGTCAATTCCTTGTGCCAATTGTGTTTATATAAGATGGTAGTCTATTTAATTTATTTAAAGAAGGCAAGTTAAGCATCACACAATGCAATGTTCCAATTTACACACGTCAGTTTTATTCATCGATTACGCAGGAAATAATGAACTGATTACAAAAATATAAAATAATCTCTAATCAGTAACATGTAGGTGATATTTATGTCTATCAAATGTGGTTTTATTGAAAGGCAATTAAAGTCCAGAGCTAAGTTAGAAGCCAAACATCGGGTGTGTGTGCTCAATGTAAAATCCCCATGGTGCGGCTGCAGAGTTCATGTCAGACTCTGGGTACAGCCACACATGATGGGATGGGATGGGATAGACGGGCGGAAGTCCCATACACATCCATGTTATCGCGACCGTTCTTCCGGTTTTAAACTTAACATGGGTGTGTATGGGACTTCCGCCCGTGTTACGGACGGTATCCCATCATGTGTGGCTGTACCCTCTGTCGGAACGTGAGCAGTGTTGCCAGATTGTGCGAGAGGAATAAGCAACTAGGTCTATGAAAACAAGGCCAAAAGAAGCGACTATAATAGGCCACATGAGCACTTCAAACCTATATATATGTCGTCCATTAAACAATGTGCATATTTATATATGTTGGCTATTTGAAAATAAACGACCTACAAGCTCACAACCGTTCTAACATTATTTACAAGCAACTTCAGAAAAACAAGCCCAATGTGGCTTATAATATAAATTGGGGTCCCAGAGATAGAAATTCTATTAAATGGGGGTCCGTAGCGTAATGCATGTCAAACTGGGGGTCCTTGAAATTAAAATGGTTGAGAATCACTGCTAGAGCCGTAAAAATCTTCTCTTGTGGGGGTCATATCTGGCATATCTTTTCAAATGGGGGTCCGCGGGCTAATAAGTGTCAATTTGGGGGTCCTTGACATGAAAGTTTGAGAACCACTGGTGTACAATTCAGTACAGATATGGAGAAAGTGCGCCACCTGAAGGTCGATCGGCGAATCAGCATCTTCACTGGTGAGGTATGCAACAGCTGCTTCCACCAGCTCTTTCTCATTCATACAATAGATGGTTCTGCAAGACAAAGATCAATAACAACCTTAGCTGTAGAATACAACTCTCGTAGACGTATTTATGATTCTGACGTTTTCAATCTACGAGAGTTGTAGGGTTCACCCCCCATGGACACAGGGACTTTAAGCACTATACCCCGTAGACACTCCAAACATGTACAAATTGAAAAAAACGGTGCTTACCCCACGCTCCAAATGTTAACTCTCGCTACGGGGTAGTAGTTTAATGTAATAATCCATATCTTTCAATAAAGAAGTGTTTTAATGCCGTCTGTGGCCGAACGCCATTTTTTCACCCTCGTTTACTTCCTGTTTACATTGAGTGTAATTCCGGGTTTCACCGGATGCGCCCCGTCACTACCGCTCATTGGGAACTTCAGACAGAATCGGCCACAGACGGCATTAACATTTATTGAAAGATATGGATTATTACATTAAACTACTACCCCGTAGCGAGAGTTAACATTTGGGGCGTCGCGGTAAGCACCGTGTTTTTCAATTTGTACATGTTTGGAGTGTCTACGGGGCATAGTGCTGAAAGTCCCTGTGTCCATGGGGGGTGAACCCTACAACTCTCGTAAATTGAAAACGTCAGAATCATAAATACGTCTACGAGAGTTGTATTCTACTACAGTTATAACAACCTGACTTGTTAGCGAATTATTTATAATTATATTGGTCAGTGCAGTGGTTCTCAACCAGTGGTCCTTGGGGGGATACCAGCCAGCAAAATTAGTTAACATAGCGTCACGGTCCACGGCCAAATGTATATCAATTTAGGGGTCCTTGGCATGAAAAAGGTTGAAAACCACTGGGACAGTGAAAGGGCTGCGTTTCATCTGAACACCGCTTGACATTGTTTTGCGTTTTGCCACGAATCACGATATTTAGCTGTTATTGTTTACCTAGCAACTCGTCTTCTCTTCCTGCTTCCTCCCAGTGTCTCCTTTCCTGTGGCTTTTTTCTCTTCTTTCTTTGCCATCCAGGTTGGCAATGGTCTAAGCTTCTCTGACATATTGAGTTACTCTAAACGGACCTTTTGTACTTGTGCTACTGAGTCATTTTATATTCCCTCGTGTAATGCGAGCATAGCATAGCATTGTTGTTGTGGTGGCCGACTGGGAATGAGGGCATAAAAGATTGTTGTCCGTTATCGCCTTGCAGTGGCCAAATATTGCAGTGCATAAGGAACGCACATTATTTTCAAATGTTCAAACTATTAATATATACTACTATGTACAGTGGTGGGCAGTAAACAGTGGTGTAAAAAGTACTCAATTTCTTTACATAAGTAAAACTATCAATACTGCAATGTAGAATCACTCTGTTACAAGTAAAAGTTTTCAAATAATTGTAGTACAGTAAAAAGTACAATATTTGCCTCTGAGTTGTGGATTAGAAGTAAAAAAATTCATACTGGAAATACTCCAGTAAAGTACCTCAAAATTGTACTTAAGTACAGTACTTGAGTAAATGTACTTTACTTTCCACCACTGGTAGTAAATCAGTCTACATTTACTTCAGTACTGTACTTAAATACATTTATTTGAGTATATGTACTTTACTTGAGTATTTGGTTTTGGAAACTTATGACTTTCACTACACTACATTTCATAGACAATATTGTTCTTTTGACGCCTCTACATTTCTAGGAAGGGAAAAACGACATTATGAATTCTCAAATATAGTGAAAATAGCAGATCTGCAAGCTCCAAGCTTGAAGATCTGCCATTTTTACTATTATTGATATTTTTTGGAAAATGTCTGAATAATCTTTGAATTTGTTTGGAAAATGTCTGAATTCATACAGAAATATATTAATATCGTTTTATTTTTAAAGTGTACGTTGTCATTTGTAGTTTTGAATAGGCTACTTAGTATTTTAGAAAGCATTTGCTTTTGAATACATACGTTTTTTTTTTTTCAAAGCAAGCACTGCAGTACTTTATCTTAAGTACAAATTTGACTGAGCAGCATTCACCTGTAGTTTCGTTGGCTAATATTTGACTCAGTACTGGGGTTGAGTAGTACTTCGTCCACCACTGTGTTTATTGAAATTAAAAAGGCGTCTAACCTTTATTTTATTTGTTGTAGTCTAAATGTCCACATTTGGTTTGACTGAATTTATCCATTTTTAATAGGTCTTGCACTCCTGCTGAATATTTTTGTTAGTTGTAAAATATTTGTCCCATAGGTGTCAGTAGAGCTTTATAGTTTAGCGTGAAATAATTTGCCACCTTTTCACCACAAACGTGTATGACATAGACATGTACAGTAAACCTGTATACTAGAGACATATCACAACACAAATAGAATTTGGAGAAATAAATTAACTGTAAAAGTTGTATCTAGTGAACATAAGATCTCCCTCTTCTATACTGTGTGTGTGTGTGTGTGTGTGTGTGTGAGTGTGTGTGTGTGTGTGTGTGTGTGTGTGTGTGTGTGTGTGTGTGTGTGTGTGTGTGTGTGTGTGTGTGTGTGTGTGTGTGTGTGTGTGTGTGCGCGCGGTGTGTGTGTGTGTGTGTGTGTGTGTGTGTGTGTGTGTGTGTGTGTGTGTGTGTGTGTGTGTGTGTGTGTGTGTGTGTGTGTGTGTGTGTGTGTGTGTGTGTGTGTGTGTGTGCGTGCGTGTGTGTTACATTAAATAATAGGTGAAAATTGAGAAACAGATTTAGGCTATTTTCCTTGGTGACATTCAAATGCATCAATATTTAATATGCCTTTTTATGTCTATTTGTCAACCAGTGGTTGGAGCTGATGAACAGCAAAAAAAAATACGTCCTCTCAGTGACAACCATGGTTGTTGGAATGTCTATTGATAGATCATTGATTGTTGTTGTTTATTGTGGTTTATACTTGTTTTTATTATTATGATGATCTTTACAGTATGTCTAATTGATGTATAATTTATATCGTAGATGTCTTCTTGGGTGTGGGTGTCATTACAATGATTGGCAACTGATTATCACAAATCCACCTGCTATCAACCCTTCCCCTTTATCCACTTAAACCCTCTATTCTTAGTAAAACTGCCTTTTACTGGTCCCACCAAATCTCTTCTTTGTAGATCTGCAATTTCTTTTGCAAACGTTCCCCCCAGAATAGGGATGCAGCAGTTCAAGTGGTTAAAAGGGGAACAAGTGCTAACATTTATACACACTGATGCCAGATGGTGGAAAATGTTCTGTGGTTTGGAATGGTAGAAAGTAAATTGATCCTTTCTGAGTGCATTCCTCTTTGTTCATTCATATCAAGACCAGCCTGATCGCCAATTAGTATACATTGCACGGATCCAGTGCATGTCATTCCGTGCATAGTCGCCTAGAAACCCCGAAATTCCGTGCATATGTACGGCGAGTCCCACAGTGGAAAAACCCGGAAGCAGAGCAGTCCCCACAACAAAATTTACGATTCTGTGCCTATCGGTACATAACTCAAACGGCGCTGAGTAGGCACAAGGGAATGTCGCAACGTTCGGGACGGCAACTCGCTCGCTTTAGCTCGCTCGGTGGCCCCTTACGTGGCGACAATTCCCTTGAGACTGCGCGCCTCCGAAATGGTTTAGTCACAATGGTGGAGATGCGAGGCGGCTATGCACGGAATTTCGGGTTTTCCAGTTGTCTATTCACGGATTTTAAAAAACGTTCAAAGCGAACGTTTCCTCTGGCGATCGGGTTGCGCAGATCAAGACATGGACTATGACATTTTCCTTAATATTTTAAGCCAGCGACATTTTAACAATTATGCAATTGGAAGATTGAACTGTTACTCAAAATCTCCTACCACTCTTTAAAAGAGTATTGCTGCAGGTTATTATTTAAAAATGAAGAACAGGGGATTTTGGTATGATTATTTTACAATATTGAATTGCTTTTCAGAGCTTATTTCCCTGTTAAGCAGCAGTGTTGTATATGTCAACTAACTAGGGGCAGTTTGCAATTAATTACAGAAAAACGTTAATTAATTTATTGTGCTTCATTAATTGTAATTGTCCCAAAAGTTCACATCATATAGGTTGGAGAGAATCTTCATCTATAGCTTTATATTCTCCTTTTCCACGGTATTCCACTTATGGTTATTAATGAAATAAGTAGCCTACAATATGGTACTTGTATTTCGGTCATTGTTCAAAAGCTATTTTTAACCAGGACAATAAACCATAATTAAAATTATGTAATTATCCAACAAAAAACATTGACTGTGTGTGTGTGTGTGTGTGTGTGTGTGTGTGTGTGTGTGTGTGTGTGTGTGTGTGTGTGTGTGTGTGTGTGTGTGTGAGACCACTAGACTGATCAGCACCAAATGTGTTGCTAGTAGGCCAAGAAAATAAATCGCGTTCACATCATGATGTCAGAGATCCAGAGGGAAGCCACACTTTTATTAGACCCTTTCTTGTTTATACACTATAGGCTACAATACAATGCCTTGCAAAGGTTGACAACGCCCTTAAAAGTTGTCAGATTTGTCTACATGATACATTAATGTATAGTTACTAGGCCCGTAACGATACAGTAACTGCATCGTTCATGTATCGTATCGACAACCAAGTATCGTGATACATATCGAATCGTTGTTAAAACGTATCGTTACACCCCTAATAGTTACGTAATAACTGACCCTCACATTTTAAAGCGACATTGGTTTTATGTGATAAGTGAGAAATATAAATTACTGAAAAATGCTATCCATCTCCATGTGCTCTGTAAGCTCCACTTTTGCATAGATTAAAAATATAGTAATTGTCATTGTCAAACATTTTCTGGATACACCTTAAGTTTAAATATCATTGGTCAGACTAGGAATCAGAAGGAGTGGTGTTAAAAGAGCAAAGAGATAAAGAAGGAGTGGTGTTAAAAGAGCAAAGAGATAAAGAAAAGAAGGAGTGGTGTTAAAAGAGCAAAGAGATAAAGTAAATATAAGTTTGTGTTTTGAAGAAAAAAATAAGAAAAAAAGAACAAACAAAACAAAATTTGGTGTGACATTAACAAAATGATGTATCGGCACCTTTATTCGGATTTACAATAATTTACACAATGTGTTAAGAAATTACTGCATGTGTATGGTAACTGACAAAAGGTAGTGCTTAAATAAGGCTGTGTAAAAGGTTTTGGGTGCACCTAAATGAGGAGGTTGGAGATACTAGTGCAACTAATTAAAAGAGTTAGACTGGGGCCCTGGGATTAGGATTCAAAAGTTCTCAATGTGATGTGACTGTCATGAAGCGAACTTGAAGCTACCGAAACGTCTTCAGGTTGAGATGATTATTCAATCTGCTAAAGTTCTACTATTTCTGGTTCAGTAAAAAAGAGGGTAAAATAAATAAACAATGCTGTTTCTCTGTGATTCTAGTCTCAGTTGGAATTGGATTGTGTCCAATTCTACAGAAAGGATAATTGGCTCCTCGGTGTATAGAGTTCAGCATCTTGGATGGATGCCACCATGCCTTTCTTTCTTTAGACATCCTCCCTTGAGTCCTATATAGTTAGCATTAAATGATGACAGATACCAAAATACAGCAGGTCCCCTGTCTGCCAGCATGCACAGAATGCCAGAAGAATGCTTGATCAGTCTCACCTCAGTGGTATTTCATCATAAATGTGTTCCAGGGGCTTTATCACATCTTTTATACTAATGAAAATGTATCGGGGTTAGAATCCAAAAAGCAATAGACTCTGACAGAGGAAGACAGTGTGTTCCCCCCAGAAGGAACTCTTTGATCAAAATTGGTGGCGTTAAGTAGCTGCCCACCATCTGGGTTAGAATGGACCAGCTTTGTCTATACGAACACAACTAGCCCATGAATTGGGGGTGGGAAGCCGGGGGGGGAGGGGGGGTTGATATTTGCCACTACACGTATTCCTACAGGGCACCTGTCAGCAGGGAGTGTTGGGCAGGAGGAGTAGGACGTAGGCTAAATCAGCCTTATTCCACTTGCAGATGGTTAGAATCCACTAGGATGTCACGATCTCTCGAATCCATTGTTATGCTGCTTCTCTTCCGGGCCTGCTCTGCTCTGTGTGGTGATGATGGTGGCTTTGTGTGTGACTTAACTGTCTGACATGATAATCCCTGACCCTGCTGCTCACATCTACGCTCAGACAAACAAGATGATTTGTAACATGAGATGCACCCATGCAAACAAGCACACACACAGATGCTCACTTACAAAATGCATTCGCTCATGCACAATCCCACACACAAAGTAAAGGAAGACCCAATGGAGACCGATAGAAGAGAACGAGTGATTTATGTATAATTCACTCACCCATAGCCTGGGCCAAATAAAAAAAAATTCTAAACATTCTCACACTTAGGCACACTAAAAGGATCCACCAGTTGCTTAATGAATATGCTAATTACAGTCCTCCTATTCCTCCAAATGGAATGCTTCAGTTTCAATATTCTCCACTCTGCTCTCTATCTCCTTGTACACCTGTCTTTACCTTGCTCTAGACCAGTGATTCTCAAACTTTTTCATGTCAAGGACCCTCAAATATTATAAAAGTATTAGGCCACGCCGCCACGGAGCCCATCTGAAAAGATTTGCGTTAAAAATGATTTAGAATGTGTCTTTTTTAGAAATATATCAAAAATAGCAGATATTGCAACATGTTGTGAGCTTGTAGATGGGCTATTTTTAAATAGCCGAAGTATGAAAATGCGTTAAAGTGGGTATTAAACTAGCTAGTTTTGGTGGAGGTCCGCTGGAACCCCCTGAAGGACCCTTGGGGGTCCCCAGACTCCACCTTGAGAACCATTGCTCAGTCTAGACAAGCCGTATGTGAAATGAATGCTTATGTCTCTGTATGTCTACTGTGCATGCACAAGAAGGCAACATAAGATCTTCAAGGTGCCTGTACCCTTCTAGTCATACATTCATTCTGATCATAAGGTTTCCTGCCTTCTCCCTGTTTTACTTAAAATCAGGGTGTGCAATTTATTTGTTGCCTTGGCTGCAATTCCCGACAAAGCTAGTAGGCTACAGCTAAAACGGATCAACTTGTATATTGGGAACATTGAGTTCTTATCAGAAAATACCCCATTTCATCAGCCTCCTGTGCAGACTTACAATGTGGACTGCACACACACACAACCGCCACACACTGAGAACAGTAAGTAAAGCATTACTCCCTCAGTGCATAGCAGAAAACACAGAGGAACTCGCAACACATGGGGAATTCATGCCACAAGGATCACTGAAGCTTTTCTTATCTCATCTTCATACCCCCGAATCCTACAAAAGTTGTTGCCCTACGGTACACTGCATTGCTTCTGAGATAAAAAATAAAAAAAATTAAATAGCTTTTCCCACTTGGTCGGGTTCCAAGTTCAACAGTACATGCCCCCAACCTACAAGAGCTGACGTTGTCGCTGTCAGTGGTTTTTGAATCCCAAACTACTGAGTGCCTTTCACATCCCCAATATGCTTTTTGAATCCCAAACCTACTGTATGCTCTTTAGTCCTCAAGAGGTGGCAGACAGTTGGGTTACCATGGAAACAGATTCATGGGTTAGAATCGTTGATGTGAGGTAAACATTCAATGGTGTGTGCAAGCGAGCACTCGCGCATGTGTGTGTGCGTGCGTGCCTGCATGCATGTGTGAGTATATTTGAGAGAGGGACAAATCAGTCAAGAGTTGCCAGAGGGTGTCACATCATGTGTGAGTGTATGTGTACTGATAAGAAACCGTATTCCCAGAGGAATTATTGAGGAGCATTTGCTGATACTTTCTTATTGTAATTCCCAACAGGGGCAGACAAAGCTACTGGATCAGCAATCCTTCCCAACAGACTCTGGTAAACGATTCATGTTTCTGTGATGTGACATTTTCACTTTAATCAATCATAAAGGCTATATTTGTTTTAAACATAGCCCCAAATGATACTTTATGATTGGATGTACTGGTGGTTATGTTTATTTGTGTGTGCACAAACTTGTTCCTGCGTGAGTGTGCGAGTGTGTGTGCGTGTGTGTGTGTGTGTGTGTGTGTGTGTGTGTGTGTGTGTGTGTGTGTGTGTGTGTGTGTGTGTGTGTGTGTGTGTGTGTGTGTGTGTGTGTGTGTGTGTGTGTGTGTGTGTGTGTGTGTGTGTGTGTGTGTGTGTGTGTGTGTGTGTGTGTGTGTGTGTGTGTGTGTGTGTGTGCGTGGTTTCCCCCCTGCTCGCTTAATTAATCTACCACTGGGTTTTTGCTGTGGAAGAGAAATTGGTCCCCCGGAACATACAGAATGGCCCTTTGACGTTGTGGCATTGTGTAGATTTATGGTTTATAGTTTTCTATTTAAGGTTATGCCCTTATCTGTTGCTTGTTTTCTTCTCTCAGAAACAAAACGGTAGAAGAAAAATAACAATATGTTACTAATATAATATGTTAGATTTTGACACTATTGTGGCATACCGATTTTAACTGAGACCCTGTATTGCCTTAACCTCGCGTCACCAGTCTTTCCAAGTATTGCCTCAGATATTTTAGTACCGTCCATCAGGTGAAAGATGGTGACAGTACCATCTCTCAGATCTAAAATGAGTAAAAACGAATTGGATTTGTATTACTTCGACTACTTCGATTATGATTCTAACTGGTAGATAGATCACAAGCAAGCCCATTGTTCATGCTTTTAGCTCCTTCCACAATGCCTCATTCTTTAAGGTGGCAAGTTTGGGCGGTCATAGCTGAATGGTTAGAGAGGTCCCAGGTTCAATTCAGACCTCAGCAATGTGTCCCTGAGCAAGACACTTAACCCCTGACTGCTCCCCCCTCCATACTCGCTGGGTGAAGCTGAAAACTGAAATTCCCCCGCTGGATGAAATACAGTAGGTATCCAAAAATAAATAAATGATTTCATATTGATTTAGCTGTGCTCTCTATTGATCCGAATAGTTGGGTTGTTTGTGTGAACTTGTGAAGTGTGTGATGCACTTCAACCTAGTCCATTATTTAAGTGTCTTATGTCTTTTTCATGTTGTTGATGTTGGGCAGAACCCTCTTTCCTCCATATTTTAACTTTGTCCATTCTAACTTTTTTTCCGCAGTGCGATGCAACGCGTTTTGAGCTTGTAGACCTGCAATCTTGTTATTTTTTTAATTATAGTTTTGAAAAGTAACAGTTTTGGACATAATGAGGTTTCCACCCGACAGCAACGATCTGGATGAGGTATGAATCACAAATGAATTTGTAGGAGTTTGTGACTTGTGCCTCATCAAAGGTCAAGGGTAACTATTCCAGCAGCAAATTCTGTGTTAATTCTCTTGCACTCCTTATGTGACCTTAGAGATCCAGCCAGGTCAGTGTTTATGTCATATAATGCAAAACCTGTGATCCAGGTCCAGATTCTGCATCTGCCTCTCGTGAAATAAATGGACAGACTGACTGACTGACTGACAGACAGACAGACAGACAGACAGACAGACAGACAGACAGACAGACAGACAGACAGACAGACAGACAGACAGACAGACAGACAGACTGACACTTACAGAGTTCTCTGGCCCAGTAAGTTACAGCTTTGAATGTCACAAGAAAGACTACAACTGTAATGAAAGTGAGAGTATCTGTGGTTGCCAAGGTATTCCATCAATGAAAGCCAAGACACTGATTTATAGCCATCACAATCAGTTGAAGAGGAACTTAACTGCTGCTGCTCGATAAGATACAGTATATTGCTGTTGAAAAAAAGCAACTAATTAAAATGTAAATCTCCATCCATCCCCTATCTTCTCTCTCTCTCTCTCTCTCTCTCTCTCTCTCTCTCTCTCTCTCTCTCTCTCTCTCTCTCTCTCCTATGGACATATATAGATAGACTAAAGAAGAACAAAGGCAGCTCAGCAGAACTGTGGCCCTGATTAATGCCCAATTATTGCGATGTTGACACAGGTGTGTGTGTGTGTGTGTGTGTGTGTGTGTGTGTGTGTGTGTGTGTGTGTGTGTGTGTGTGTGTGTGTGTGTGTGTGTGTGTGTGTGTGTGTGTTGTGTGTGTGTGTGTGTGTGTGTGTGTGTGTGTGTGTGTGTGTGTCACAAAATGAAAATTCTTGGACTACTATGCACAGTCCTCCTGTCCTAGTAGACTACCAAATTAAAACCTAAATAGAGGAGAGGCTTAATGAAGTGTCATCAGACACACATGCGCACTGTGCTCTCTCCCCGCTGCCCGCGCCAACTGAGCCCGATCTTTAAACCAGGAGGCAGTGGTGTAAAGTAACTCAGTACATTTACTCAAGTACTGTAGGCTACTTAAGTACAATTCTGAGGTATTTTTTCTACTTTACTGGAGTGTTTCCAGTTTTTTCAGTCAAGTACGTACAGAGACAAATGTTGTACTTTTTACTCCACTACAATTATTTGAAAACTAGTTACTAGCTACTTTGTAGATTTTGATTATTATTACAAAACATACATTAACCACTTCAGCCCATATACATTTTGGCCATTTGAAAATAGCCGATCTACAAGCTCAGCTCACAATGCATGGCGTCGGCGATGCAAAAATGGGTCATTCTGAATTCTGCATAATGCAGCATAATACTTTTGGTAGGCCTACTTTAAGTACATTTTTATACCAATACTTTTGTACTTTTCCCCAAGTCAATTTTGAATTCCGTACTTGTACTTGTAACAGAGTATTTCTACATTGCAGTATTGATACTTTTACTTAAGTAAAAAAATGCGAGTAGCCTACTTCTTCCACCACTGTCTTTAAACCAATAGGACGCACAGAGAGCCGCGGCAGATTGCGGGTTTGTCCTTTACCAGACAGACAGCCGAGCCAGACATGGAATATTTACGCACCATGTGGAGATGAATCTGAAGTTGATCTGGACTCGCTCTGTGAGGAGTAATAATTATTACTATTAGTTATGATCTGGACCTGATGAGGTCTGATATTATGGACATCAGAGGAAAAGTGTTCATTCTCATTCTGCCGTGCGCCATATGAATATGGAGGTATTTAATGACGCCGTGTTTTATAAAGGCATCTTCTTTTACACCACGAGACAAGAAGGTTCAGTTGGAAACTTTGACGTCTGAAATCTCTGAATCGGTTTCCTGCTGAGAGGATGCATAGAGGTGGGTTTGAGAAATGTGCTTGTGATGTCGAGATATTGTGTGATTGTTAAATGACTTGTGTATAGGCTTTATGTTTCAGAGAGGATGAGAGACAGAGATATAAGTTTCTGCTCCATGAACGTATTCATTTATGTTGCAATAGTGACTGTCTATTTGGTAACAGGATAGGTGGGCACTAGGGACACCTGGGCTGCTCGATGTAATAATGGCTATTTTGTCCAAAACGTTACAAAATTAAATATCTGGAAAATGTTTTAAGTAAAGTAAAGTATACATGATTAGAACATGCTTAAACATTCGACAATTAAGGTTTAATATTTCTACAATTGCTACAAATTGCAAAACAAATCTGAATATGCAGTCATTTTAGTGCACAAACAAGAAGAGGTTGAAGGATAACATTAAGTCTGATAATGATGTACCATGCATGTTCATTGTGCACATCATGTATACTTTACATTATTTAAGGCCATTTTTCAAATATTTTATTGTTTAACATTTTGGAAAAATAGCCAATTTTACATCGAGGTGCCCAGATGTCCCTAGTGCCCACCTATCCTGTGTCCCTTTATGTAGCCAATGTTTCAGAGAGGATGAGATGGGAGAGACAGAGAGTCAAGTTTGTACTCCACAAACGTATTAATGAGTGTTTCAACAGTCTATTTACCTATTGCATGTCGACCGTTCATTGAAACTCCATGCAAACAAATAAAAAATAAATAAAAAAAACACATGTGACTAATTTTAAAGGTTCTGTATTCCATCTACTCAACCCATTCGCGTATAGGCACTAATTTATAGCCTAATCCAATACCAATGTATTCATCTGAATGTTAACGAAGACCGCAGTGCAAAGAGTGAACAAAACCCAATTATTGTATGAAGCCAGTTGGCTTTGTGCTGAGAAGCACTGGAAACCTGAATCCATGCTGCATCCTAGAAAGCAAAGGAAAATGTAGGCTATGCCAAGGACAAATGTGACAGCTCTTCTTAATGGCTGGGTTGTTGGTTGTTCCCACATGTTGGCAGGCTGGGGATGGGAACTTGGTGCTGAAGTGACAGCTCCTGTTTCCCCCACCCTCCACCCAGTCGACAATAATGTGCAGGTGTGCAGTGGTGGAAAAAGTACTCACATTTGTTTACTTGAGTAAAAGTATCAATACTGCAATGTAGAAATACTCTGTTACAAGTAAAAGCCCTGAATTGAAAATTTACTTGAGTAAAAGTACAAAAGTATTGGTATCAAAATGTAGCCTACATAAAGTACCAAAAGTAGAAAGTAGCCTACTCATTATGCGAAATGACCCATTTCACAAGTTTTTCAAATGTATAAAAATCTTTTGAAAATAGCAGATCTACAAGCTCACAATGTGTTGCATCGCGAGCATTGTGAGCTTGTAGATCGGCTATTTTCAAATGGCCGAAATGTATGAAGGGTTGAAGTGGTTAATGTATATTTTGTAATAATAATAACTCAAGTTTTCAAATAATTGTATTGGAGTAAAGGTACAATATTTGCCTCTGAGATGTAGTGGTAAAATTACTTAAAACTGGAAATACTCTAGTAAAGTAAAAGTACCTCAAGATTGTACTTAAGTACAGTACTTGAGTACACATGTACTTAGTTACTTTACACCACTGTGGCAGCCTGGGGATGGAAACGCGGTGCTGAAGTGACAGCTCCCGTTTCACCCACCCTCCACCCAGTCTACAAAATGTGCAGGTGGCTATAAATAGCACATATAGGCTACTAAAAAAGTGTAGTTGTCTTGAGGCATAGGGAACACGCTTTGGAACACCAAGGTTATATAGATCAAGGAACACTGATAGAGACACTAATTGTGCCTCATGAGATTGTTGACACGTGGCTTAACAGCACCACCCCACCACCTTTTAACACATGACAGGCTTGTCAAGATATGGACTACCAAGGCTTTTTCCATTCAATTGTATGCCTCACAACAAAGGCTCACATATATTCATGCGTCTGTCTGTCTGTCTGTCTGTATGCACAGTAAAATCTTCAGTGTGTCAATTAAAAGCTGCAATCCATACGTTTTATATCCTAGTCCGCAATTCGAACCCGTCTCCCACATGGGAGACCAAACATCTACCGCTTATGCAAGAGGAAATACTCTCTTGGCCAGGGGTACTGGATGCCCTACAGTTAAGTACAGCTTGTTTACCAAGTAGGCGTTCTACACCAGGGCCTAAAGTTCTCGATGGAAGAGCACCTCCAATCACTGCAGATGTACTAGTTATATTAACATACTCTGCCAATACCATACAGACCAGTCAAGATAACTGCTGTTGCTGAGGACCCAAGAAAGTGCAGTGTTGATGAGTGTGTGTGAATTCAATCGGACGAGTGGTCCCCCAGAACTGGGCCCACATAACATGCATTCCAAATGTCATTGTCTCACTCTATGGCTTATGAACACCACACATCTGGCCCGATAACATGCTCAGACAGTCAGAACGAGAGAGAGAGAGAGACAGACAGACAGACAGACCAGTCACAAATACTGAGATCCTGCTAAGCTTCTCTCTACTTTTTAAATTCCTGTTGTTGTTAACCCTTCATGCACTCATGGCTTTCTCACTGAACTCCATTTTCTATCTTACCTCTTTTCTTCTTTAGCGTGGATCTTTTTCTTATTCTTCAAGGAGGGCTTTGCATTTGCTCAATGGACTAAAGGTGAGTTTGGCCTTATTACACACAGTTTGACACGAATAGTGCTTTCTTTGCAAATGCCAATGTTCTGGGCACAGTTCGGGTTTACATTTATGCAATGTTGATAATCAATAATCTGTTACTGACTGTGTTATGGCCCGGAATACAGTGAACAATAAAATGATTGATTAACTTTGCATCCACTTGTCATGAAGGTAAAACACTGTTCCGCCCTGGTTTTATTCTCAGCAGCAGTGCCCTCCGGCTTGGCAGGGCGCTCTGATGAACACGATTGGCTGTGTTCATGGCATGGGTGGGAAGCCAGATTAGGGGATTGTGTCCTTGTCACTGTACTAGTGACTCCTACTCGTAGGTCGGGGGCCTGTTTCAGCGGGGAGGAGAACTGCGAAAGACAGCGTGCACCTCCGTGGATGTTACACTCCTCTGTCAGGTGATAAGAAGCAGCTGGCGACTCCATGTGTATCAGAGGAGGCATGTGGTTGTCTACAGTGGTTCTCAACCTGTGGGTCGGCGCCCCCACGATCTTTGGGGGGTCCCCCGAGATGACAGTGAAGTGACAATTTAAGGACTTTTAAGACCTGTTTAATACCTAAAGAAATAAGAAAGCAAGAAAAGGAAAAAAGACCTACTGCATCAAAAGTAATCAACAAACTATACTATAAAAATTGATGCACAAAAAAATGGTAAACAAAACAATTACAACTTTTCATCAATTAAAAACAATTGCAAAATTGCATTAATAAAATTGAAATAATTCTAAGAAATTCCAGGGGAAAAAAAGAAAACGTTTAAGAAGTAGTGAAAATAGGAGATCTACTGTGAGCTTGCAGATCTGCTATTTTCACTAGTTTGGGTCCCGGGCAAACATGTAATTTCTCTTTTGGGTCTTGGGCTAAAACGTTTGGGAACCACTGGTCTACACCTTCCCCAAGACATAGCAGTGCACATGGGGGAATTGGCAATGACTAAATTGGGAGAAAATAAAATAGGCTATATGGTTGGCGTATGCTATATATATATAATATGTAACTGGGTTGACTGTCCATAATGCTTGCTTGTAGAGGCCAAGCAGAATGCGGGTGCATCACTGAAAGGTGTTCAGCCTACTCCTCGCTACTGTGGGAGTTGGGTACGGAATACAGATGGAGGGGTCTTCAGCTCCCCAAACTACCCAAATATATATCCTGCCAACAAGGACTGTTTGTACATACTGGAAGGTAACGCACACATGCATGCACACACACACAAGCACGCATGCACGCACACGCACACGCACACGCACACTACAAAACCTAATATTACAAGTATTTTTTTACCAAATACCTCAATATCGATATTGTGACAAAAGGGAAAAGTACATTTCCCTTTTAACTCTTGTGTTGAGAAAAACTTTCACACACCTAGAATAAAAGCTTAAGAGCAGGTGCGTAGGCAAACAAGTGCACATCAATAATAAAAGAATACACCCACACACTGCTGAACTGCACGGTACAGGAGCACATTTACACATGCATGCATGCATGTTGCACACACTCAAATCAAATACCTAACATCACATTTAAAAAAAAATATTTAGCATTTGGTTCACACCAACATACAGTAGTGGCACAGTAGCACACACTCACACAGGCACACAGCAATGAACTAATGTTTGTTCTTGCTGCTCTTGTAGCCTACATGAAACTCTACACAGCTAAATCCAGTGTTAATTCAACTTAACCCTTACGATTTCACTGTGTGTACGACAAATGCAGCCTCTAAAACGGAAATAATGAAATGGGGAAATAGAAATAGTGCTTATGCATGATTTATGGCCGAAGCTGTGAGTAGACAATGACATAAAGTAGGCTGTCATGGTCCTTTAAGCCTAATTTATAATTTATCATAGAAGGTACAAAGGGTTTGTGTACAGTGTATGTATTCATCTGTGTAGCAAAATCTGCTGTGTTTATTCAATTCTGAAAGTGTAAGAATGGACCCAAATGGACCCACAAGGGTCAACTTTGTGGATCCAAATAGACCCAAATTTAGGTCCAGCTTTACACTTAATAGTGTTGATGAGGCCTGGAACGTTGGCGTAGTGGTCCAGGCACAGGCTCTGAAGTAGCCTGACATCGCGTCACGGGTTCGAGTCCCGATCCCGACGGCCTTTGCTGCATGTCACTCCCCATCTCTCTCCCCATTTCCTGTCAGACTACTATCCTATCAATAAAAGCCATAAATAAAATCTTTAAAAAAAATAAAAATAGTGTTAAGGAAATTAAATTGACTATGTTTTATTCTCACTCGCTGAAGAAAACTGATTTATACAGAAAAACATGTTTAGTTTTTTTGTATTAGCCATCATTTATGAATTACTTCCCCATCCTCCACCCATCGGCCAGCTCTGCCCCGTCAGAGGATAGAACTGCTGTTTGATGAGACCTTCTACATCGAGGCGTCTTTTGAGTGTCGCTTCGACCACGTCGAGGTGCGCGACGGCCCCTTCAGCTTCTCGCCGCTCATCGACCGTTTTTGTGGCTCGACCAGCCCGGGCCTGGTGCTCTCCAGCGGGCGTTATATGTGGATCCATTTCTACAGTGACGAAGAGCTGGAAGGGACCGGCTTCCAGGTCCAGTACAGCTTCACCCCAGGTACTACATGCAGAATGTTGACACACAGGTTAAATTGTTTGACCACCAACGTCAGTCTGCGCCACTTTAGCATAATACTGGGTCACCTCACCTGGGTTACCCTTATTCCCAATTACCACTTAAACCCCATATAATTGGTTGACCGGAGTCCCCCAGGGGTCTATTACTAGGTCCCCTCCTTTTTTTTCTCTACGCCAAATGTCTTCGGCAAAAATAGCAGATCTAGAAGATCTAATCCAGGATGTTTTGTATTCTTTAAGATACGGTGTATGGCACATAGCGTCTCTGCCCCATAGCTTGTAGATCTCTCGCACATGATTGGCGTAGCCTGCGTTGCCAGGTCTGCCTTTTGTATAAGCGATTTTGGGCTTATTTGGGCGCGCTTTTGGGCTTGTTTGCATAGACCACGGCAGCGCTTGTTTCTTGCCTGTGTCACGGCTGTGGCAACGTCAAAGAAGGCGCTCACTTTTTGTCGCAGATGATGATGATTGGCTGTTAAAACGGACCATCCGGAAGTAAATTGCGAGCTGAATAGTATTGGGTCATAACGCGTTTGATATTAATTGTACATCGTGCAAGTACAGTAACAGTATGGGAAGCAGCTGTTGTTACAGGCAGAATGTTGAGGATTTTTTGTGGAAAGTTTGGAGGTAGTTGGGCCATGTGTCTGCTTGGAGACCCTCCACATACACTCGTGTACACTCCATGAGTGTGCTTGTCAATTAATGTGGCAAGATGTATGTTATTTCTCATGCAGCGCAGTTCCCCCTTGTGTAAAAAGAAGTTCATTTTAATGTAATATATTAATGATAATATAATATATTAATTTGATTTGAATCAAAGTGTTCTAATGGATTTTTGAGTGGTGCCAACCACTCCTACATTTGACCGTGTCTGTGTGTCCGTCTGTGTGTCCGTCCGTCTGTGTGTCCGTCTGTGTGTCCGTATGAGCACGGCCTCTCTGTATGTTTGAGCACAGCCTCAACAGCTGCGGCTGATTGCAACACAAAGATGCAACCATACAGGTACAGGTACAGTACAGTACAGACCGTACAGTACAGTACAGTACAGACCGTACAGTACAGTATGTACAGTACAGTACAGTACAGTACAGTACAGTACAGTACAGTACAGTACAGTACAGGTAGAGGTACAGTACAGTACAGTACAGTACAGTACAGACCGCACAGTACGACCGTACAGTACAGTACAGTACAGTACAGTACAGTACAGTACAGTACAGTACAGTACAGTACAGACCGTACAGTACAGTACCGTACAGTACAGACGTACAGTACAGTATAGTACAGTACAGACCGTACAGTACAGTACAGACCGTACAGTACAGTACAGTACAGTACAGGCCGTACAGTACAGTACAGCACAGTACGTACAGTACAGTACAGTACAGTACAGTACAGTACAGTACGTACATACAGGTACAGGTAGAGGTACAGTACAGGTACAGTACAGTACAGACCGTACAGTACAGTACAGTACACACACACACTTTTGAGTAAAAATACTTAAAATGAGTAAAAATACTTAAAATGAGTAAAAATACTTAAATATTACTAAAGATACTTTAAAGTTCCTAAACTGAGTAAAAATACTTTAAATGAGTAACAATACTTAAAATGCGTAAAAATACTTAAAAGATGTTAAAATTAGTAAAAACACGTACACATCTGTACAAACATTTTCAAGTACTTAAAATGAGTAAAAATACATTGACGTCATCAACGTCTGTAAAAAGTAACTAATGAAATTAACTCATGAAAGGCACCACTCTCTTCACACTGGGTGTGATTTTTTTTGTTGCTGACAGTGATGCAGCTTGTTGTCTTTTGTCTTCATTTACCCCCTACAGATCCTGAGTTTCATCCGCATGCTGGAGGACTGCTGAACCCAATCCCAGGTGTTGTAACTACAGAGCTCAGCACACTTTCACACTCCTGTGTCATAAGACTTTTAGGTTGCGTCTCAAACAGAGCGCAGCTGCGTGATTAGCCACGTTCCTTCAAAGGGCAGCATTTTTGTGTGCACACAGTAAAATCCTCAGTGTTCATTTAACCCTGCTGGGGGTCCATTTGGTTATAATTGTACACTCTCAGAGTTAGAAATGGATAAATGAAAACTGGGGATTTTACTGTGCAGTTACCTGAAAATGGATGTGATTAAAACAGGCTTCTAAGTAATGAAGTTCGTCATGAACTTGAATGTTTTAGCGGTTCACTCCCCCCCCCCTCATAATCAAGCGGTTATTACAAGATAATAAAAAATAAGATAAAAACACTAAAATGTTACTTAGTCAAATTCACACTCCAAATAATGTATGAGTCAATTGGGGCAGCAGTGGCTGAGGAGGTAGAGGTGCCGCTTGGGAAATGGAAGGTTCCAGGTTTGTTCCCGTGCTCCCACTGGGTCAGTGTCGAAGTGTCCTTGAGCAAGTCACTGCACCCCTAACTGCCCCCAATGAGCAGGTTGGTTCCTTACATGGTTTCCTCTGCCTTCGGTGGGTAAAGCGTTTTGGTTAAATGCACCATTTAAATTAGCATCCAACTTAAAATAAAAAAGACATCGCATTTGACAAATGTAAGTGAATTTACTGTCGGCACAGAATTGTGGAATATCCTAACCTGAGAAGGATGCTGCCTTCGAAATCAGCCATTTTACATTGGCTTCTGAATAGGACAGACCTTGATGCTCTCTCTCTCTTCCCTTCTGTTTTCTGTGTATTGTATACATGTGTGGGTTTGTACTGTTACCTGGATACATGCATGCGTGCATGCGTGCACGCGTGTGTGTGTGTGTGTGTGTGTGTGTGTGTGTGTGTGTGTGTGTGTGTGTGTGTGCGTGTGCGTGTGCGTGTGCGTGCGTGCGTGCGTGTGTGTGTGTGTGCGTGCGTGCGTGCGTATCAGACTGTCAGTTTCAGCTGTCAGGGGCTGACGGACTGATCCACTCCAGTCAGGTTGAGGAGGAGACCGAAATCAGTCCACATCAGGCTGTAGACTGCATCTGGACCATCCGTGCCCCGACTAACAACAGGGTAGAGCTTGGTTACACACACTGCACAGATTGGTTACACACACACTGCACAGCCACAAAAGCCGTTCCTTCCATACAGTATCTATTTAAGTATAAAAGTGCGCCACAGTCCAAACTTTCACTCTCATTATGAGTTTTCACTTTCACTTTGTCAAGCACTTCTGTTTCATGACTATGACTGCAAAATTCTATCGATTATCTTTTTAGTGATTATTATATTGGTTGCTTTTTCAGTGAATCGAATAATCGAGAAGTGAGTTTTGAAAATAGATAATTGGTTAAATCAATTAGTTTGATTAAGGAGCTGTAATGAGCTGTGATTACTCTACTTTTGAGGGGAGTCGGTACAGACATTATTAGATGCCCACAGTACAATACATAAATACTGTACAGTACATACCAATGGCAGACAAACCCTGTTCCAGAAGATTTGAATCACCTGACTTTTCATTCCTTAGAGCCCCACTCTCTCACTTCTGTCAGGAAGGATCGCTTTCTCAAAATAAAACCTTTTTTATTGAATCATAAAACAGTAATTTCATTGCAATATTTAAGCAGTTTCTATGTTTAGTGGCACGGCTCTGTTCTGGGAGTCCCCAGGGTACTACAGGTCTTAAGTGGTCAAGCAATCATCCTCCCCCTTTTTCTTTCTTTTTTTAATCGAACCCTGTTGCTTGATGCAAATGTATTTACACAGGTGTAAAATGTAAAGAAATTACACCTCCTTTTTCTCATTGTTCAACCAAAGATCTACCTGCGGTTCTTGGAGTACCAGATGGAGAACTCCAACGAATGCAAGAAAAACTTTGTGGCTGTTTATGACGGCAGTAATGCCATCGAAGACCTGAAGGTAAGTTGTCACACGTGGTGAGAAAACAGCCTCTTTGATACTTGTAGATGTTACAAACCACAGCTTGACTTACTCTGCTAGACAAAATAGCAGATCTACAAACTCTACAAGCCTGATCTACAAGATCTACTAGATCTACAGCTAAAGGTTGTGAGCTTGTAGATCGGCTATTTAAAAAAATGATTGCCTGGGTAAAAGAGTTTTGCACACCCACTTAGTAGGACAGGTGAGTATAGTGAACAGCCAACGCATAGGAAAAAGAAGGAATCCCATACACTGTGTTCACTTACAGCAGAAGTTATTGACGAGAACACATTTTGGTGTGAAGACAGAGTGAAGACAGAATGTGGAAAAATAGTAAGCTGAGAAATCAATATTAACAAGTTACATCAGAACTATAGTGTTCAGAAAATGTTCCAGTGGTCATAGAGAATCATAGAGGGCAAGAACTGAAGAGTAACTTTTATTCATTTTTTACATTCTCAAATTATTATTTTTTTGGTCATGTTTTTGCTGCTATTTTCATTGGTATCTTATTTTCATTCAGGCAAAGTTCTGCAGTACGGTTGCTAATGATGTCATGCTGGACACCGGTGTGGGGGTAGTGAGGATGTGGGCCGATGAAACTAGTCGTCTCAGCCGCTTCCGCATGCTGTTCACTTCTTTCCAAGAGCGTGAGTTTGATCTCCATGAAGGTTCTCTTTTATCTCTTCAATTTTACCCCTTTTAAAATATTTTATGAAGATGATGAAGGCCATGTTTGGCGTCTTTTAATATATTAAGCCATTATGAAATAATGTCTTTTGAATGCATTTTTTGGAGTGGCTTGGGTTTCTCTGTAAACATATACCTCTGTTTTTTTATTGGGTTAGGACTGGAAAGACAGGAAGGGCAGCAAATGACATGCAACACAGATTCCAAAGTGGGAATTCAACCCAAGACATTGTGGTTATGTGGTTGGCATATTAACTGGTTTAGCACCCAGGGCCCCTATATTTTATACTATATCATTATTTTCCCATTCACAGACTCCGTGCCACTGTGCTTGGAAAAATGATTGCAAACCAATTGATTTCCGATAATAGCAGCACCCTCCTATGGTTGTTATATTGTACTACAGCTTATTCAGCCAACGCAGACTGTGCAGCTGCACATACAATAGAAAATAAATCCACTGATTTGACAAATAATTGTTTTTTTGTGGTGGAGCATTAATGTAGTAACTCTATGACTGTCTATATTTGCTACCTCTATACAACAACTCTAGCTTGTCCTTTTGAGTGGAATATTGTTTGTTGCGTTCATGAAAAAAGGCATCCACAGGCTTTGGTGGAAGTGTCAGTCTGTGAACTTATACTGTGTATTGATACAAAATTCAGTGTCTGTCTAATCTATCATGATTTTTCAGCACCCTGTGCAGGAAATGCATTCTTTTGCCATAGCAACATGTGCATCAACACTTCTCTGGTATGCAATGGACTTCAAAACTGTGTGTTTCCGTGGGATGAAAGCAATTGTAAAGGTAAATGTAACCATTTTCAGTCTCTGCTGTTAAACCTTCTTTAATCTCCATGGCCTCAATTCAATCAAATGCAGCTGTAGTTAACTGTAGTACAGTTCAACTTTACTGTCATTCAAACTATACACAAGTGCACAGCAGATCAAAATTACGTTAATTATCTGCACGCCCTTTTGCCTCCAACATCCTGGCAAGTGGTATGCATTGCAATGCAAATAAATCTCTCAGTGTTTATTTTTGTGTGGTACATCATAAAGGCAAGGTCTTAGCTTTTACATAGCACTCTTCGCCGCCTGTCTAGAACCAGCCTGACTGATTGTTACGGCTGTAAATCAGCCCTGTATTTCCTCAACTTTTTATGATGGAGACACAAGGACACTGCTATACTTTCAATGTAATTTAGGTGGCTTCCTTTGCACTGTGATTTATTGATGGAACTCGCGAGACCCTGTCATGTTTTGGCTGCTCAAGCCCTCACTGATGAATAGAAGGCGAGGACAGACACTATAATACTACACAGTATACATTTTATTACATTGATACAGATCTGTTTGTACACTTTCAGAGACGAGTTAAATTTACACTCTGGACTTTGCTCTGTACGTGCCGGTCGCCCACCTAGATATACAGTACTGTAAGGTAACAACTTATACCCAAGTCAGTGGTTCTCAAAGTGGGGTCCAGGGACCCCCACGGGGTCCTCGAGGGGGGGTTCCGGGCAGTCCCCAGCTAAATGATTGATCGTTACAAGTCAGCTCTTGGGTTCCATTTGTACACTCTCCTGAGTTATGGAGGTCTGTGGCCTAATGCATACAATGTGTCGCGATTCCACGCGTTGTGAGCTTGTAGATCTGCTATTTCCAAATAGCTTAGGTATAAAATAGGGCTAAAGTGGTTAATGTTTGTTTTATAATATAAAAATGTATATCTGCAAAGTAACTAGTAACTAAAGTTTTCAAATAATTTTAGTGGAGTAAAAGTACAATATTTGCCTCTGAGATGTAGTGGAGTAGAAGTAAAAGTACTGAAAATTGGAAATACTCCAGTAAAGTAAAAGTACTTCAAAATTGTATAAGTACAGTACTTGAGTAAATGGACTTAGTTACTTTACACTGCTTCTTTTTATGTTATGTCAAGGTTTTAGTCCCTTTGACTTCCATTATAAAGCTAAAGTTAGTCAAAAAGTTAAAAAAAACTATATGTGATACATAAACTTCTGTGGCCGTCTGGTAGTATGCACAAGAAAGTAAGATCGGATCAGCAGTTTGTGAGATTAGCTCTGGACACACACACACACACACACACACACACACGCGCACACACACACACACACACGCACACGCACACGCACACACACACACAGACAGATCTCTTAATAGACTAGACTACTGCTGAGCCACACCGTAAAAAGCCATTCATATGAATGTCAGCAAAGGAACAAGATCAACCAGTATCCCAGCATGTCATAATAGTTGGATATACATGTCAGTGTCATCACAGAGATATCAAAGTTGTCACTGTGACATGACATCGTCTTGAGAGATATAGCAGTATAAGTAAAGATATTTACACTGTTCTTTAAGTTTCAATTTAATACTCCAAAAATAGCCGATCTACAAGTTCACATAAGCTCATACCTTTAGTTTAGTTTAGTTTAGTTTATTTCAGTCAATTTTGTGGTAACATTAAAACGATTTTATATACAAAAAAATATATATATATAAAGAAAAGATAACCACATTTCTGACCAAAAAGATATAGGCTGAAGCCATAGCTTAATACGCCTACCCTTTTACAAAACAAAGAAAAAATGAAGTCAAACTGGAGAGAAAAAAAAAGGAAAAAAAAGAAACGTGATCGTACGACAAAGTATAAAGGTGGCTTATCCCTCTCTATCTTTCTATTTGTTTCCTGCTCACGACGTATAGAAAGGAAAGGCAAAGGCATTTTCTCCCAGATCACAAAGACTCAACAGACCATCATCTGTGCATCTACTGGGATTGTTGTGCTGCTGCTTCTCATCTCCATCGTGGTGCAGGTCAAACAGCCACGCAAGAAGGTCAGCTCAACTAAAATGAAATGATTGCAGACATAGAGATGAAAAGAACATCATATAGAATTTCAAATGAATTTACCCGGTAAATTCATTTGAAATTCTATATGATGTTCTTTTTTTTCTATAATTCTATTTTTTTTTCTTCTAGAATTTCTAGAAAAAAAGAAAAAAGCCCACTGTGTTATATTTGGGCAAATAGCAAATACGGTAAATGTTACCGTATTTGCTATTTGCCCAAATATAACACAGTGGGCTTTTTTTTTTTTTATTCCAACAGATTGTTTTTAATTATATTGTTTTTAATTCATGGAATAGACTATTACAGAGCCTCCTGCCTTTTTTTCTATGTTGTTTTGATTGCTTACAAAGTGCACAGATCAGCGTCTCATGCCATCTTGTCATTGATTTCAATTCTAGTCTTTTCACAGCTTTACTTTCATTTTCTCGCTGCTGTCTTCACCATCATTCCTTTATATTGGCTCACACACTGAAAGGGCAATCCTGAGGAATTCACATCTTCTGCTTTAGTTTTTCTGACCAATACATCAATGTTAAGACGTGTGTCAGTTCCAACAAAAACATTATTATTATTACATTATTATTATTATTATTATTTTACAATAATTATGTTAAAAAGGGAGAGGGGGTCATCTTATAATCAGGGTTCTTATATTTGTACCAAGTTGGTACATACAGCAATTGTTTATAAAAAGAATTGGGAACTCTTCATAGATTATCTTGAAAAGAATTGAAGAATTGTATATAGTTCATATCCAATGTTTATGGCTGCCACTGGCAGTCTCCTTTTTTTGTGTGTGTGTTTGTTATTCATTTCTAATGTTATGGCGTGTGTGTATGAATTAAAATTTAATTTAAAATAAAAGAAAGACAGCTCAGACATTTCAAACCAAATATTTAGGTCAGTGCAAAACAACGGGAACATTTGAGATGCTCTGCTCCAGTGAAAGGTTCAACATTTCTGTTTGTAAAAGTGATTCACTTTTACTGCCATTTGTAGAATAGTTAAAAGCCTTTAATTGTACCTTACTACTGGCCTTCTTCATTGTTAAAAAGAAGACTCCCAATCTTCAGTTGTTTTCTTTAATTATGATTATTTCAAATCAAACAATCATACCACAAAACTTACAAAAAAAAAGATCCAGTTGTGTCAGTAAAATGTATCAATATCCTGTTTCCAAGGTGTTGGTGCGTAAGAACCTGTTCAACCCGGCTGACTTCCAGGAAGTGTTTGACCCTCCTCACTATGAACTCTTCACTCTCAGAGACAAGGTGGGTGAGATTAGACCTGCACTATCTATATACACTACAGACTACTGTATGTGAATGATGGTACAGCACCATTAACCCATTAAGAACGGGAACGCATCTGTGTCATATTTAGATTTATTTGGCTATTCAATAATAGCAGATATACAAGCTCATAGCGCGACACAGAGTGCCGCGCTATGAGCTTGTAGATCTGCTATTTATTTTTTTTAATCGTGAAAATTTGTGCAAATCTTTAGTTTGAATATATATATTTTTTTAAAGTGAACATTTGTAACTCAAAGCTTTGCTTCTGGGGGGTCCCTGGAACAACATATTTTGAGATGGGAGTCCGCGGCCAAATACATATAATTATGTACATTTTTTGTACATTTGTAGAATCCCCAGAAGCAAAGATTTGAGTTACAAATGTTCGCTTTAAAAAATATATATATTCAAAGATATGCAAAAATGTTCATGATTTTTCAAAGAAATTCAGATATACAAGCTCATAGTGCCGCACTATGAGCTTGTATATCTGACATTTTTTGAATAGTATAAGATAATGGTTAAAGTGGTTAAAATCTAAAATGACGAATTATTTCCCGGTCTTAATGGGTTAAATTACACATGTAGTTAAAAAGCGTAATAAAACTGTACTGCTGCCCCCCCCCCCCTGAAAGGAGCTGTCTGGGGAGCTATCGGAGGAGCTACAGGCCCTCAGGAACTCCCCTGTGGCCTCCTGCTGTGTCCGCGAGCACCACCGCGGCTCCCAGGCCTCCGTTAACTCCATCAAGTCCTGTCGAGTTGTGCCCGCTGAGGGCGTGGGATCCATGGAGCTGACCCCGCTCAGGGGTGACGTCGTCCAGGGTGCCTCCCCCCCCGTCCGTGGTCTGAACAACAGGAGCATGCTGCAAAAGAAGAGCTGGCCCAATCTGAAACTGGTGCGAATGGAGGGAGACCCAGGAATGGAGGATACTAGGGGACTGGGCCGGCAGGATAGGGTGATGGAGGAGGTGGAAGAGGAGGAGGAGGAGGAGGAGAAGGGGAGGTATGACATCTATATTCGTAGGCCCGGGAGTAGGAGAGGCCACTGTGAGATGGCTCAACAAAGATCCTTGTCCATGGATTTCTGAAACGAGAGGAACAAAGGGAGCACGAAGAATATTAACCCATTTAGACCGGGAAAGAATGTGTCATTTTTAGATTTCATTGGCTATTCAAAAATAGCAGATCTACAAGCTCATAGCGCGGCACCGAGTGCCGCGCTATGTAGATCTGCATGCTATGTAGATCTGCATTTTTTTTATTTTTATCGCGAACATTTTTAACTCAAATCTTTCTTCTTCTGGGGGATTCTACAAATGTCTTCTAAATCCTAACATTTTTATTTATTTTTTGTTTTAACTTATGTTGCTATAATCAGTGGTTCTCAAACCCCAAGATATGTATTTGGCCACGGACCCCCATCTCAAAATATTTTGTTCCAGGGACCCCCCAGAAGCAAAGATTTGAGTTACAAATGTTCGGTTTAAAAAATATATTTATTCAAAGATTTGCACAAATGTTCACGATTTAAAAAAAATAGCAGAACAAAATGATCTACAAGCTCATAGCGCGGCACTTGGAGCCGTGCTATGAGCTTGTAGATCTGCTGTTTTTGAATAGCCAAAGTATAAAATAATGGTTAAAGTGGTTACACAGATGCGTTCCCTGTTTGAATGGGTTAAGCCACGTGGAGACCTCGCTTATGATCAAACCAATGCTTACTCTAGATTTGTCCCACAGTTTTGGTGCAGAATAATGATTTTGTACTCAGATCAAGATGCCATTTGTTGAGAGAAAGGGAAGGATAGGAAGCACAGGAGAAGAAAGAAAGACATCATGTATGTATGTACAACGTCTAACTTCTCAGAGAATGTAATTGTCTCATTAGACCTCTTTTAAGGATTAATTATTGATGGAGACGCTGTGGATAAATGATGGCATGGCTGAACAACGCAAACGGCTGCCGCGTAGATTTACCACGATGCTAAGTAATATGCTCAAATGTTTTGTTCAATTCAATCCATCTGTTGCGTTCTCGCTGCATACTGTGGGAAACTGAAGAGTGGCAATAATATTTGCTTTTTTGTTTTAACATTTTGTGAAAAATAACATTTATTGCAAAGCAGGACAATTTTCTTTCAGAATGTTCCTCCTCGTTACTCCAAATGGGTTTAAAATGTTTGCTTTAAGAGAGTGTGTTCCCACACCTGGGGAACAACAGTGAAAACTTTCTTAAAGATTTTAAAGATTTTTCTGCATCATTGCTTGGAGTCAAAATGACTGTAAATCCCCTTTGGTAATTCACTCGCTTTTCTAAAAGGTGTGTCTGGTGGTAGGAATGTCCCCAGTTAAAAGTTACATAGACAGGCCATTCATGACCCACCAGCCTATAGACCAGATCACAATGTTTGTTTCCAGGTAGAAAGTCTATGGACGTTTCTTTCACAATATAAAATAACGTGACCAGAACATTAGCTTTGTCTAGTGTGTCAACCTGTGGATATCTAAAACAAAATAATATATTTCTAATAGTGAATAACAATATCAGTGTCCTGTTCTTCCAGAAATAAGGATCGGGTAAATGAATAATACTGCTCCAATGCGACACTCTACCCGGAATTTCTTTTTTGGTTGTGGTGATGTCATGATGATTCAGTGTTGTAAACTGGTTTTATAGACACCAAAACTCCCACTGTGATTGACATTGGCATTATATAGTTGGTTATTGCCTATTGTTTAGTAATAATAAAACTTTTAAATGAGGACCATGACAGAAACTTCCAGTGCTCTCATTGAATTCGTTTAATTTTCTTTTTCTTCTCACACATGCTACACAGTAGCTACTATAGGCTAGAACTGATATGCTATTAAATGTAGTTATACAAGTAGTAAAGGATTACATTATGTGTGTGCTTGGAGGTTGTTTATGAACTCAACTTAACTAACTTGAAAAAAGACTATTGTAGAAATGAAAACTGCATGCTAATAATGAGCATCTTCATGCTCTGACCTTTTAGCTCATCAACATTTTGGTCTGTGTACAATCTAAATGTGCACTGGGCATGTTTTTGAGGTGACTATAATCTACCGATATATCATTTTTTTTACAGTCAGTTATGCAGCCGATGTGTCCCGATTTTTAACCACTTTCAAGTTTCAACCTTTCCGTCCCTATGTTTTGGGCATGTCATTCTTGGAGAAAATGTTCCAAAGTTTTCAAAACGGTTCAAAAGTAGCTTAAGTGGGCCTGGGCCGTAGCGTGACGGTCCAGGCACCGTAGGCTGCAATGCCAGAATGACGGCGTGTCGAGGGTTCGACTCCCGCTCCCGACGAGCTTTGCTGTGTGTCACCCCCCCCCCCCACCTCTCTCCCCATTTCCTGTCAGCCCTGTCAGAGAAAGAAAGTAGCTTAAGTGTTTAAATAATTACTTTAATAGGTACTTTATCAAATCTAAGTTTTTGTAATTAATTAGACATTAGACAAATTCACAATTGACAAAATATCGGTCAACAGTAAACGGTGGTCTAGGACAATATGACCTAAAAAGATTAAAGTTCCACCATATCTGCCATGCTCTAGTGTGATCGGTGTGGTATCAACTGCACGTGTTCACATTGGCTCAGTTTTATGTTCAACTTGCCCTACAGGTTATAGATGATTGCATATCTACTGTAGTTTCGGAACGCCAGAGGAAATTTTATTCAAGTCACAGTCAGGTCAGGAAATACAATAACTGATATATGAGACCATTCATCATATTCAGAAAAGTACTGACCTTACGATGAACTGATGAATGACGTTCATTGTGATTTATCGGACACAAACAGGAACATACCCATATCTATATATAGGTCATATAGGTCAGTGACGTATCTCATACACCTGCCGTATGGTATTTGACCTGGTTTAATGTGCCCAATACCAGTGGTGGAAAAATATTTTTTTACTTAAGTAAAAGTATCAATACTGCAATATAGAAATACTCTGTTACAAGTACAAGTTCGGAATTAAAAATTTACTTGAGTAAAAGCACAAAAGTACACATTAGGCAGAATCGCGTCACATTGTCTATTTTCAAATGGCCGAAATGTATATAGGGCTGAAGTGGTTAATGTATGTTTTTTAATAATAATCTAAAAATCCTAAAAGTAACTAGTAACTAAAGTTTTCAAATAATTGTAGTGGAGCAAAAGTATAATATTTGCCTCAGAGATGTAGTGGAGTAGAAGTAAAAGTACTGCAAATTGGAAATACTCCAGTAAAGTAAAAACACCTCAAAATTGTACTTAAGTATAGTACTTGAGTAAATGTACTTAGTTCCTTTACACCACTGCCCAATATTAGTAAACATGTAAAATCTAGGTTGCTCAAACATTGAGGTTAGGTAATATGGCATCTAGTACTGTAGCGGCAGCCAAATGTTCTTTCCTCTAGCCAAAGAAAAGCTGCTTAGTACAGTAAATGGGTCTTTCACAAAATAAGTTGTATTGGAATTCAAATGCTAAGTTGGACTTAATTTATCCTTTTATCACTATTTACTTGAATCTTTCCTAGGATATACATATAAGGCATGCTGAGAGTGCATGCTGTTGTAATTTGCATCTCATTACAGATAAATTGCTTATGACGTACTGTTTCTTTTTTACATCTAGGAGTGGACCTCACATGATGAACTGGTCAGGCATTATTGAATTTGTTCCAACTGTGATAAAACTAGTATAAAACTAAATGGTCAGGTGATAGGGCAGCGACTTGAGAGAGGGATAGCTTGTCTCATGACACTAGCTTCCCACATGTATGTAGTGAACAGTCTTCACTGCCTTCACAGTGTGTGAAGGCAGTCTTCATTGAGCGAAATGATCATTTAGCTAATGATAGACATAAGACAAAAGCAATTGCTAAAGGTACTTACTATGTCAATGCGGGGACAGAATCCCTTTTTTAAACGTTTTTAAATATATATATAAATGAATAATTCCTCCCTTTATTTCAAGGCCCAGATTTCTGAACGACCCCCTTTCCACAAAAACTTAAATGTGTCCTATCATAGAGCTTCTAGTGCCTGACAGTGCGTATGTGTGTGACGAGAGATGGCCTGCATGACCTCAGTTTTATAACTGTGCCTGTTTTTATTACATTTTTAATGAGAGTGGTTTTGCACACATGACTCTGCATACTGTACAGGCTGTACACTCCTTTCTCCTTTCTGCCATGACTCAGCACACTTTCCTTACACATATGAACGTTCCAGATTTAATTTAATAGACCAGCATGGGAAATGGCTCATCCTGGCCTTGAACATGTAGTTCAAGTCAAGGATGAGAGGTCAAAATGTGATACACACCAATGCAAGGTAACAATGCGTCATGGTGCAACGTGTTGTTAGCTCTGTTCTTCAAACGACGATGAAGGATAAATTTAGAATTACAAAAAGAAAAGATGTTAGTGAAAATCTGTTTTATTTAGTAGCATAAATAACATATAACAAAAACATAATATAACAGACAAACAATCATACAGTACTGGTACAAAAAATACAGACACTAAAAGTGCCCAAATAAAGTGCTGGCAGCTGTTTTCACTTATACACACACAAAAAACATATATTGTGAATAGATGCTTAATCCATTATTTGTTCACGGAAATAATTAAATCAGCAGCTACAATTGGAAGTGGTACACCGCATATCATTTTGGTAAGCAGTGTGCTTCCTTCAACCTTTTTGCTTCCTTCCACTCCTCCAGTGAGAACAGAACGTTTCCCATGAATATAGACAGTGTCAACGTTATAGTCCGA
Source organism: Gymnoscopelus braueri (assembly GCF_963280865.1). Taxonomy (NCBI): domain Eukaryota; kingdom Metazoa; phylum Chordata; class Actinopteri; order Myctophiformes; family Myctophidae; genus Gymnoscopelus; species Gymnoscopelus braueri. Next base: position 12,222,737 of record NC_137610.1, read on the forward strand.
CAGTTAGAATTTATATTGGGATGGCGTGGGTGGTTGTTTTCCCCTGGGGCTCCATGTGTCCTTGGAGCTACAGGGGATGAGTACAGTATGTCCCATTGTCTTTAGGTGTTTAGAGGGGTCAGAAGTCATCATTGAACCCTCAATGATTCGTCAAAGAAGGCCTGGCGGTTAATCAGGCGTGTGCGCTCTCCCAGAACAGCCTCCCTGAAGTTGGCTCGTCTCCATGCGTAAACGATGCTGTTCAGAAAGCCATGCAGAGACACCGTCACTGCCTGAAACACACCAAAACCAGCAACTTCATTGACAGAAATCTTCATCTTTTGTTTGCTTTTTCCCTTTTCTAACCCTAACCCTTTGTTTTGTTTTAATGGCAAAGCCCCCACAGTGCATAGAATTGAAATGTTGTTCACTTTGAAAACTATACCTGTATGATGTAAAGGACAAAGAGCTTCTGTTGTTCAACGTTGGCCCATGCCGTGAGGGTAGACAGAACAATAAGGACAAGTGCTGTAAGGAGAGAGAAACATAAGACATTGCCTCTTGACACAAAGGATCACCTACAGTACAGTTTATCTCAGACTTACAAAGCTACAACTTTATGTTCATTTCATAAAAAGAACTTCCAACTTGAGACAAATACCAGCCAAAGAGAAATGTTGGTTTAACCAAAATCTATCTCCCATAATGTTTAAGTAAATGTCTTTGCATGTTTCAAAATACACAATGGCCTAAAAGTATAATATATATTTTGCAATATTAAATAAACTATATTTTGTGTGGTAAAAAAGTACTGTATTTACCTGGTGCCCAACATATGATGATTACTGCCACCATGTTGCGGGCTGTGGAGAACATGGTTCTCAGTCTCCTTCTAGAGCGTCCATCCCCCTCCACAGGAAATAATCCTTCCTGCTCATATCTGTGATACCAACTGCCAACCTTATAGTAAATGACCTATAACAAGGAAACAAGGAAAACAAAATAAATGTAAAAGTACACCTTGACACACACACACACACACACACACACACACACACACACACACACACACACACACACACACACACACACACACACACACACTACTGAGTGTGTGTGTGAGATTCTTAATCGCAAATATTTGTGAATTGAATTTGATACTTACTGAGCAGTACACTAACACTGGTATCACAGCCAGGATGAGAAAAACATTGACGAATATGTCATGGAATCTCTCCTAAAAGAAAAAGGGGTGACATTTAAGTAACAATCTATGGATGTTTTGCAATTGCAATATTGCATTTGCTTGTTGGAAGGTGCAGCAGCCTGTTATACATGGTACTCACAGCATGTGGGCAGGGATCAAATTGATTCCAGATGTGCAAGAACAGAATACAGCTGGGGAGGCAAGCAGGCAATCAAAAAAGGTCACAAACCAAATCAGATTTTAATAATTTACTCCACATCACAACAACTTATTCTTAAAAGAATGACTATACGTCGAAAACAAAATGCATATTCACCTGCTGCAGTATTTGCTTTCGTTTGCCGCCGCGTCGGGGGGTGGAAACAGCGAGGCCGAGGTCAAATAGTTAGTAAGCACATATGCGATGTACAATGCAATGGGTATAAGCCTGCATTATGATAAAGAGACAGAGAAAAAGTGTGAGTGTGACGCAGCGAAAGAAAGCAGAAAGATAGTGTTCACTCTTTTAGATGCCATTTTCATGGGGGTGTAACTGTAATTACTGTATTAAATATTGTATGCAACCAGAGGTGCTAAACAGTCTTACCACACAAAGGCATACACTGGTACGGTAAATATTCTCATCCGACACTGGGCCTGCAAGCCAAGACAGAAAGCAGGTGGAGAGAATGTTAAAGAGGGTTCATATTTGTTCATATTTTGTGCAGTGTTAAGTATGATTTATAAAATAATGACTGTAATGTGTTTTGTTCCAATCATCATGCCTGCTAACAACAAGGTACTGTATCTGTATCTTTATCCTGTTAATTTCAGAGTAAAAAAATGGATGTGTAACTGTATTCTTCTGTGCAGGGTGACTCTCAGTTTATGGTTAAAAAAGTGCATCTAAACCTAATCTAATGATAGCAATAAAAGAGCTGACAACACTGATGTGTGCATTCTGACCTCTTGCCGCTCATCTTCTTCCTGTGTTGCTCTCCATCCACGCATTGCATACTTGGATTTCCATGCATAAACAACCACCAGCAGAAACGAAACAAAGTAAAATGTCTGGAACGGAAAAAGAGCACACACACGCAGACACACACACGCAGACACACACACACACACACACACACACACACACACACACACACACACACACACAGAGAGAACATTATTATTCAAATACACACAGGCACATCAGTCGTTGTACAGTAGTAGTATGTTGCCCAACTCGTTTTTATGCCTGCTCCCCTATGAAGGTATGAAGGTATGCAGGGAGCAAAGAACCCATAATAATAATAATTATTATCATTTATATGCCAAAAGAACAAGATGTAAATAAAATAATGTCTACCATCCAGTTGCTTTGACGTCAGTAGGCCTAGTTATGAAAATCATTATCAACCTATTGAAAACAGCTGCTCACTATCCTTTTCAGTTTGCCTATAGGTGTAACAGTGGTAGAGACGATGATGGCCATAGCATATGTTCATCTTTTATTGGTAGATTTTAGTTCAGCTTTTAATACGGTACAGCCGCATTTGTTAATTAAGAAGCTGAATGACCTTAATGTCTCAACCCTCTCATTATTAGATGGCACCTCTCGTTTATAACCAATCGTAAACAATAGGACCATGTTAATGGCACTCTCTCAGAATCTAGAACCTTGAGCACAGACCCCAGGTTTGTGTCCGTTCACCTGTCCTTTTTACCCTATATACACTAACAAATGTCGAAGCATAACCACAACAATCACATGATTATCTTAGATGATATTGCAATCTTTGCTTGAATGAAAAAGGATAGCCATCTGTCTGTCAAATATTGAGAGATACAAAGGTTTATAAAATGTTGTGATGACAACCACCTTGTCTTGAATGTTAAAAATACTGAGGAGATGGTGTTTGACTCCAGGGGAGTTGGTGACAACTTGTCATCCATAATGAAACCATCTCAAAGGTCTCTTTATACGAATATGAATAACCTGGAGTAACCGCCCACGTCCTAAACGGTCCGACTGATGCAGACTACATGGACAATTATACGTAGACAGCATCCATCCTTGCAGTTTACTTATGAGGCAAGCCAATAGGATAGAAGAATATTTATCACTTAAATCACTCATTTGCTAACACTAAGGACACTAATCAGGTTGTCTTGTTGCCCCTGTAAACATGTGCTAATAGATATTCATCTCCATTAATTTGGTACTTATGTCAGTTACTGTATGTGTTCATACAGTATCCCTCCACCATTGTCACAAATTCCTATGAATTTATTAGACTTGAATGAAGTGCTTCTGATTCTGACACTTTTATTTGCCAAACATAAACACTCATAGCATAGGAATGAAGCACGCTGTCTGACTGAATAGTTATCTCCAACTCGCCTTTGTGATAAAGTACACATGCTTCACTGCTTTGCTTTATAGAGGTATTGTAAAGGAACACTGGGTTCTCTCTTGTTTTATTGCTTTACTGATACGGCCGCTCTGTGCTCTACAGTGACTCTGGGAAAATTCAAATGTAACTTTTAGCACAGATATTTGAACTGTCACAATTCCCCGAAAAGAACCGGGACATTTCCCACATTGATGTCCTCTCTTCTGGATTTTGTGTGTCTCGTTTAAGGAAGAACATCTGTCTCATTGAAAAGAAATTTGAGATGAGATTATTTTTTGTTTCTTTTTAGTATGATAAATCATACAATTGCATTTTATAAGACATGATACTCCACTGGTTTGTTACTGGGACCCAAACATTTCATACACAGTGCACTGACTATTAAGCGTCATGTCTTGTCATGTATCTCCTAGGCTTCCTGTCGCTCTACACTCTCCTATTTAAATAAAAAAAATATAGGGTATCTTGTTGTGACCCATGTTTGGTGTCCCGGTCCAGTGGTTCAGAAACACTGACCTTTAAAAATAGACATAAAATGATGAGAATCTGTGGCTCACCAATGACAGAGGCAGGGCATGTTGGCAGATGTTTATATTGTGGCTGGACTGGCCTGCTACTATGTTCATAGCACTGGTAAACATCAGGATGAGGCCCGCCAGGAGGTCTGCCAGGGCCAACTGGACTAGGGGCATTACCTGCACACACACACATGCACACACACACACACACACACACACACACACACACACACACACACACACACACACACACACACACACACACACACACACACACACACACACACACACACACACACACACACACACGCACACACACACACACACACACACAGAGAGAGAGAGAGATGAACATATGGTACTTACCCCATAGACAAAAACATTACATCTTAACATCTGTAGAAAGAATGAATGATCTATACAAGATCAGCTCAGCTCAGTATTGTGCGTGCGCGCTTGCGTGTGTGCATGCGTGCGTGTGTGTGTGTGTGTGTGTGTGTGTGTGTGTGTGTGTGTGTGTGTGTGTGTGTGTGTGTGTGTGTGTGTGTGTGCGCGCGCGCGCGCGCGCGCGCGCGCGTGTGTGTGTGTGTGTGTGTGTGTGTGTGTGTGTGTGTGTGTGTGTGTGTGTGCGCACGCACGTACAGCAGCTATGTGCAATTGTATGTTTGTCTGTGGATATACTGTATGTTATGTTGGTTGTCTTTGAGTGTAATATCTTTCATGAACAATGTGGTCTATGGTCATATTTGTTTCCAGCTGATGATAACATTGTACTCATACTAACTAAGAGCATACCTCAATAGAGCTATCACTGAGTAAACTGAGATATAAAATATATGGGTTTTCAAAAGAATTGTGAAAAAGTGCTTCCCATGAATATCCATGCACACGCGCACACACACACACACACACACACACACACACACACACACACACACACACACACACACACACACACACACACACACACACACACACACACACACACACACACACACACACACACACACACACACTGGCTCAAACACATACTGCATGTGCACCCTCAATCACCTGTTGTTGCAGATGCCTCCATCTTGCTATGGAAACCACCAGGACAGAGGAGCTTCCAATCAAACTGCAATTCAATATAAGTCGTGTCATTAATATGAAATACTAGACTCTCTGGTGTAAAACGATAACAAATAAGCACATGGGTAAAGCATAAGGTTAATAATGCACACAAGGCAGATAGATTGATTGAACAATTGCCTTCAGATAAGAAATCAACAGAATTCTTTCTCTTGTCCTGATGACTCCAGTGTAAGAAACTGACAATAACCATCTTCACTGAGATGCCTCTGATCAACACATCTAACCAAATAAAACCTAATCTTTGTGGTTCCAAAGTTCCTAAGGAGCACTGAAAGCTCGTAATACACAAATTATATTTCCCTATTCACTAGATTCAACATAAGTAGCCTACTAAAATCCCTTGCATGTGCAAACAAAACTTGTCAGCAAATTAAGGTTCTGGTTTCTGGTGATCCTGGTTCTGATATATGTGAACAATGAAGGATCTCATGGGTGACAGACAGTAATTCCAGATCATGCGTGCGAACACCTGTGCTGCAATTACATGCTGCAGGCATGTCACATACTGTTCTACAGGGTTCACATTGACAAACTGACATGTTCTTTTGTGTTACAGAGACATATTTGAGATTATGAAAGTACTGGAAAAATGGCTTGAGCAAATAACCGGTATAGCAGCATGTGCAGAAAGAACATGTGTCTAACATGAGGAAGATTACCTTGGAGTAAGGGACACTAAGTATACAGTAGAGAGAGCACGGATCTGCAATATAAGATTTAGCAAGTTTTAGAAATGCATTATTTATCTTTTAACGTTATCACGTTATTATGTCCTATAGATTATTGCTGATATATGAACATATTTGGTGAATAATAATATATAATTGTACAACAGTGTGGTGCCTACCTGATCGTTACTCAGTGTGCCGTTTAACTCCATGGTGAATATCCAACAACGGTCAACAACTTGGTATAAACTGATGCTGTGTTTTAGCGTGGGCAAAGTGGCCAGTGTCCATGATAGACCTTCATAACACTGCGTCGTCTTATTACGAGAGCACGCCCTCTTTTAAAATCTGCACCTTGGACCTGCACGTCACGTGCCAACTGCCAAGTCTAGCCTACTGTAGGTGTAATGCTTTTGCTCCACCTGATTTGCCAATCTTGTCAAATTTGGTGCGTGAATCCCCACAGAGTAGGATTTCCCCTGTCTTAACTGAAAGTAAAATCCTGAAATGACTGATTGAGTAGGCAAAATTCCAACAAACAGGAATTTATTTGTGTGTTCTATTGGTTATACAGTGGCAAATTAAAGGAAAAACCAACATTAAGTAACTTAGTAAAGTTTTTGGCTACCACAGGCAGCCAGAACAGCTTTAATGTGCCATGGCATAATAGTCTCTGGAACTCTATGGAGGGATGTAACACTGTTCTAACAAATAATATTCCCTCATTTGGTGTTTTGATGTTTAAAATCTTCCACCCAGCATAACAGAGCCAGAGGGTCAAACCTTTAGGCATGTACTTGTCTCTTGGTGTATGTTTGTAATGTATGCAACTCATGCACTCGGGGCTGTAGAGCAGTGGTTCCCAAACACTGGGTCGGGACCCATTCTTTGGTCACGGACCCAGTTTAATGGGTCGGGAGTAATTATTTATTATTATTATTATTTTATTTTTTTAAAGCTTTCAAAATGTTGCCCCCAAAAATTCAATATTTTTCATAAATTAAAAACTAATTCAAACATTTTTAAGAAGAAGTGAAAATTGGAGATCTACAAGCTCACAACGCATCTATTTTCACTATAGTTTGTATTTCTCTATTAGGTCTCGAGCTAAAAAAGTTTGGGAACCACTGCTGTAGAGATTATGGTGAAGGATGACTCATCTGACCATACCACTTTTTCCCCACATGTCTGTAGACCACTGGTCTATGGCCTATGGTATTTGCACTCAAATATGTTTTTTTCCTTTGTAATGTGGGGTTTATGCACCGTAACTCTACTATACTTTACTTTTTACTTTATTTGTTTATTTAGACAGGACAGAGCATATTAATGAACGTCACATGAACGTAAATACACCGGATTTAGCAAAGATGCTAATTTTCATCCGCAGTCCTCACACAAAACATAAAATCAGAAAAACAGACAAACGGTGGATACATTTACATAACATTACATAGCCTAAAAATAAACTATAATATCCCTCTCTATGTAGTTATCGATGTTCTTGCTGACAGTTTGATCATGTCCTACATTTACATTCTCAGTCAGAGGAAGAGTTGCTCTTGTTTTTCCTTATATTACACAAATTCATGAGCATGACGGTCATTGGATTTCCGACCCTATTTACTGTATACAGCAGTGGTTTCCAATTTTTTTAGCTTGGGACCCAAACTAGTGAAAATAGCCGATCTACAAGCTCACAACGAGTCATGACGTGCTGTGAGCTTGTAGCTATTTTCACTACTTCTTCAAACCTTTTAGTTTTTTCTAATTCATGGAATTTCTTAGATTTTCTTTTCTTTATTTATTAAATTCTATGCTATTCTAGAACATCTTTTTAAATAACAATAAAAAAAATTTAAATGTAGGAAACGATAAACAAAAGGTTTTACTCGCAACCCATTAGCCACTGTTTCTACACTAAACAGCTGAGCAGTATTTGTGACTGAAGCTCCTGTCATCTGTACCTCAATAATGAACCCTCTTTCATTTTGGTGTGTGCGTATCATATGTATCATATGTTTATTTGTCATACTTCAATACTGAATAAATACTCTGTAGAATGACTAAATTGTGAATTCATTGAATTTGTTTTGTATTGCTAGCAAGCCAAACTCTCACTCAATTGATGAAGCCCTGCATTTATTAACCTCATTGCTCACCTGTACTGAGCACGTGATAGTGGTTGTTAATGACACACCTCTTTAATGACACGCCTCTTCTGTGTCACAGACAGCTGACACACACATATGACTGCAAATGCTTTTTATGGGGGGGCGGGGGCAGAGAGAGACAAATGCATACTCACTTCACTGCAGAAGTTACTATTTCAAAGTCGATCCATGTAGACACGAAACTCTGTCTTACATTTCCATCATGTGACAGGAATTGGAACTGCATAGCAATCTCAAAAAACAGGTTTGTCAACATGCACTGTGTGCCTGCCAGGCAGTGAGTGATCTTCTGGGGAAAGGTCAAAGTAGGTAATCAGCAAATATGGTCACAGTTGTACTGTAACATATTGCTCACACACTGGCTGGCCTAAACTATATCTAGAAATATATATTTAGGAATATATTCATTCTAAGCACTGGCTAAAATCAACCCTGACAACCAACTGCTCCCTCCAAGTATCTCGGACAGTGGTTCTCAAACTTTTTAATTTCAAGGACCCCATGAGAGTTTGTACATGAAACCAAATGGACCCAGGACCCTGTCAGAGTCACATACCTGTGGACCATTGATCTATCTATTCTAGGACAGTGGTGATCTAGAAGACAAGTGGGGTCCAGGGCTCAGGGTACCTTGGGGCCAATGGGGGGAGTTCCAAATGAACCTTTGCATGTTGGTAACGCCGCGCGTACTTAAAGTACCAAAAGTAGAAAGTAATCATTGTGCAGAATGTCCCATTTCACAAGTATTCAAATGTATAAAATGTATAAAAATCTTTTGAAAATAGCAGCTCTACAAGCTCACATTTTCCAATGGCCGAAATGGGCTGAAGTGGGTAATGCATGTTTTGTAATAATAATCCAAATCTATAAAGTAACTAGTAACTAAAGTGTTCAAATAATTGTAGTGGAGTAAAAGTACAATATTTACGGTACTGAAAATACTGGAAATACTCAGTAAAAATAAAAAATACCTCAGAATTGTACTTAAGTACATGTACTTAGTTACTTTCCACCACTGATATAGGAGAGGCCACAGCTCTGCCCTCTGAAGCTGTGTCATCTAACACCGCTGCTAATAAAGCTAATTCAAACTGGGATGACGTCACGGGTTCCACGTTGGCCCGGACGTGGCACAGTGCAAAGAGACGACACTTCTTTAGAGTCACAAACACATAGAATAGAATACACCCCAGCGTCCTTAAAAAACACACACACATACAGCTGGTTTTAGAGGTGTAAACAACAGTTCCATAGTGTTATAATATAAGAGACTTATATTATCATGGGGCTCACCATCTCGTCGCTGTTCGGCCGGCTGTTCGGAAAGAAACAGATGAGAATCCTTATGGGTGAGTTTGTGGCTAAAGGGTTAGCATTAGCATTAGCTTTACTTTAGTTTTTTTTAGTGTTGGCCCGTCTAAAAGGAAATTAAATGATTTTATAATGTCAAACTTTTTTTCCACTATAGCCTCGTTAATACGCGTTGAACCATCCGCAATTCGTCGCTTGTGAAAAAATAGATTTTTTTGTAGAAGTTTTTTATTTATCTATGACAATGTGGGCTGTTGCTTTCCAGGGAAGTTTTTCCCCCAAGCACTTTTTAAGCTAATGCTAACGTTAGCTCACTTTGATACTTCAGTTTGTTGCTAGTAAACTATTACACTATTACACACAGTTATGATGGGACACCAGGAGAAATTGATTGTATGTTGTATGTGATTAGTTCTACTGATGGTTGATTCCGTGTGCATTGTAGCAGTGGTTCTCAAACTTTTTCATGTCAAGGACCCCCAAATTGACACTTATTAGCCTGCGGACCCCCATTTGAAAAGATAAGCCAGGGACCCCCATAAGAGAAGATTTGTACGGCTCTAGCAGTGATTCTCATCATTGTAATTTAAGGACCCCCCCAGTTTGACGTGCATTAGGCTACAGACCCCCATTTAATGGCATTTCTATCTCTGGGACCCCAATTCATATTGTAAAATCTATCTTAATTTAACTCTGAGAGTGTACAAATGGACCCGTTGTACACTCTCAGAGTTACAGACCCATAAGGGTCCATTTGGTTCCTATAAATCATTTAACTGGGGACCCCCTGGTATCCCCTCAAGTACCCCTGGGGGTCCCCGGACCCCACTTTGAGAACCAATGCATTATAGTGCTAGCTTAGCATGGTATCTAAAGTTTAGCCACAAGTTAACACTTTGCATGTTTCTGTAGATTTAAAAGAAACTAAAAGCTTGGTTAATGTTTAATATCAAGCTTCAGTTTCACGTGGGAACCCATTTTGGGGGCATTGCTTTCCTCAAGAACACATAACATATCCTGTAAAAATGTCTTTTGGTTTTACAAATGCATTCTGATTGGTTTAATTTCTCGTTGATACCGGTGTACTCAACCTGTGTATTATTTATGCTTAATGTTATTAATTGTTGTGACATTAATAAGCATATCAGTAGGTTAGTTTTCTTTGAATGTGTCCTCTGCTGCCTTGGTCTGGTTAGTTAAGGAAAGGTGACTCATCTGTGAGATAGGCAGGAAAGTGTCACAATGTGATTTACACTAGTCAAAAAATATCCTATAGGATTTTCCAATGTTCCAAAATTCGATATTTTTTTTGACTAGGGGGTATTATCTGATGCAATAATGTTTTTGTCCAACCTCAGCTACATTTAAATCCCATTGTATTTACTTGCAGTTGGACTGGATGCTGCTGGAAAGACTACCATCTTGTACAAACTGAAGCTTGGTGAAATCGTAACCACTATCCCAACCATTGGTAAGAGGTGTTTGGTCTAATAGCAATGTTATCCATGCTCAAATTAATTTCTATACGTGTCTTTTATGTTTTAGCCACAGAATGGAGTGTAAAGTGTAATTAACATTTATATGATATGCTTTGGTGAAAAAGTGTCAATGTGTGTCACTTGACAAAAAAGTGTCATATGAATGCTTCATCATGTTGCACAACACTTTTTTTGTCAAAGCATAAACTAGGCTTAATTCTAACATTCTCCTCCCTTTTTGTCTTGGACAGGTTTCAATGTGGAGACAGTCGAATACAAGAACATCTGTTTTACTGTGTGGGATGTGGGTGGCCAGGACAAGATTAGACCCCTCTGGAGACATTACTTCCAGAACACACAGGTATGACATCATTGAAATGCCCTCATGGAGATGCTACACCCGCGCCACATGCTGTGTATGAGCATACAGCCAAACAATGACCTTTTTGGGGGGCGGGATTCAATATTAAACAGGACCTGACCGTATACCCAACTCATCTGCCAAGTTTGACTCAAATTATATTAAAACTGTCTAGTTATTGCTGACGATCTCTGAGACTCTGACAGACACAAAGATGCCAGCCTTTACAATACATCCAATCTGCTGGCTGCAGATGCAACAGTGATGGGCTAGGTTTATGTATCATAACACTTATGAGATTTTGATTATTAGGAAATGTCAAAGGACATTGAGTTTGAAAGGGAATCAATGACAAGAAAATGACCATAACATTTGGTCTTCACTCAGAGTGGGCGAAGGTGTCCAAAAGAGACCTTCTTGAATAAAACTGATTTCATTCTGTTTTAGTTCTCATGGCATACACAAACAGGATCAGCCTTAACATGTTTTCATCTCAGCCATTTGTTGGCAACAATGTTGTTGGTTCCTCAAGGCCAATTCAATGGGAGGAGTCAAAACGATAACCCAAATTCCAGATGACCCCTTCCACATATTGAACATCCACGACAGCTTCTACTCGAGTTCTAGTTGAGTAAGGCGTTGTTGATAGTTCAGGGAATACCGTAGTTACATTATATCCTATTAGTAAATGTGAAACTTGACTTAGGCACTAGGCAGGAATGAGGAAGCACATTAACGGATTATTGTGTAACCCAAGATTCGCTTGTTCCCTCAATATAACACTTTTATAATACAAATTCAGCATTTATTTATGTTTGGAGTGTAGGATCTTCAGAAGAGTTTTAAAGATGAGACAACTTTTCACTCCCGGTGATACATTTTGTCTGTACTACCAGGCTAACAACAGACCTACAATAGAAGACTTAATAAATATAGAATGAGGCAAGCACCGCCAATGTTTACACTTGTTTGTTTCTCTTCATGCCACTGAGAAAGAAAAATACGAATGTACATACATCTTGTTTGTCCGTCCCACTTAAATGCTATAATCATGGCCATTACATGAACTGCATTGGTAAACATCTAACTGGTTTGACTTGATTCTCACCATGTAGGGTCTCATCTTTGTAGTGGACAGTAACGACAGAGAAAGAGTGACTGAGTCTGCAGAGGAGCTCTCCAAGATGGTACGTATTGGTAGTATTTAACGTGCTCCTCCTTACTACTCTGGTGTCTGGGTAGCACAAGGGTAAAGCTCCTGCCCATCACCGTGGAGACTAGGTGTTTGAATCCTCCGGTGCATTTGGCCTGGCTGGGCGCTCCTACAAACACAATTAGCCGGGCAGAGAGGGCGATATTCGTCACGGCACCATGGCGTATCCTACACGTTGGTCAGGGGCCAGGGCCCCTGTTTTTCAGGGAGAAGAACTAGGACGCGTTATTCAGGCTTTGTAACAAGCTTGTCCCTAGATAGTAAAAAATATATAGTTTAACCGAATGGGTTTCCAGATTGGTGATTGTGTAACATGTGGCACTGGTTTGGTGATAGCTACTTAGAGAGATGTGTGGGGAGTAAAGGAAATGAGGGGAGAGTGTTGCGGATAGTGTTGGACAAGTTACTTTAAAATAGTAACTTAGTTAATTAACTAGTTAATAATTGCATTTACGTTACTAGTTACTTTTGTGTTACCTTTTTTTCCTTCAGTTTATTTTTGTGTGTGCACAAAATGACAACTTTCATCTATTGTAGGCAGCTCACTTTGATGAAAAGTAAATGGGAATCATGTCTAACACAACAAGATACTTTGAAATCAGTCTTTCACGTCTCCATATTAACCCATTTAGACCTGTTGTAACCTATACGTTGTTATACCTTTCAATCCGGGAGCCACCTCTGTTTCATTAGTCAATCATTTTGTATTCATTTTTTTTAGTAAGAATTTGAACGTTTTCAGAAAACCTAGGTTAGGTTTTAGAAGGCGTTTCTATAATCGGGCCTCAGGTCTAAATGGGTTAATAAACGTGCATCCATTGTTAAATTAAGCGCAGGCATGCTGGCTAAAACCGGTTTTAGATACGATACAGAAAAAGGTAAGAATTGAGGATCCCATCGTCCCCTCAACCGGCTCTAAACGACAACACGGTGAGGGAGTCCCGCAGCTGCAGCCAGCGAGCGGAGGGAGTTGACAGACAGGGCTTGTGTGACAGTAAAAGTTGGATCATAATGAACCTTTAATCCTCGGAAGTTGTCGTCTATTTTCACATAAAGTAATGAGTAATGCGCCCATTTAAATGTCAGTAACTGTAACGGCGTTACAGAGTTGGAAAAAGTAACTACGGTAATTACGTTACTAGTTACTGAGTAACGAGTAGTTGCATTACAGTAACGTGTGTTACTTTTAACGAGTTAGTTCCAACACTGGTTGCGGAATGGCTGAATGTTTGTGCAGCCTGCTCTGCTAGCATCTCACATGTTCACCGAGACAAAGGGTCTTATCAGTAGAATAATTTTGAATGTCAGTCATGCCTTTAGGTGACATCTTTTCACTCTCTAGTTTAGGCTCCACAAGTTACAGCATTTACTATTTCAGAATTATGGGCCAGGGTTGGGCCGAGCAATATAGCTATAGAAAATGGTCACGGCTCTGTCTCTGTCATGTCAAAATGCTGAACTGCCGTAACCATTTTTGCACCATGTTGTGGAGGTTTTTCGCTAAATGAATAATCGAATCCTAATGAGGAAAAAGTCACACGAAACGTCAAATCTTGTGGCTTCTGTTGATATTCGAACTCTCGTTCTCTGTGCCCCCAGCTGCAGGAGGATGAGCTGAGAGATGCCGTCTTGCTGGTGTTTGCCAACAAACAGGACCTTCCCAATGCCTTATCTGTCAGCGAGCTCACAGACAAACTAGCCCTACAGGGCCTCCGTAACAGAACTGTAAGTCACAAGTAATTACATAATGAGAATCTTTTTGATTACAGAGTCCCTATTCCATATTTTTTGCTGCGACCACACAGCTATTATAAGCCTGTCTGTCTGTCCAATGTGCAAACTGAGAGCTGGTCACAGCTTATCATGCATTACATGCTTGTTTTTTTTTAACATGACTTCACTGCTACATGGTACAATTATTCAACTGATCAATCAGTAATTATTATAATTTGGAGGATTTTATCCTAATGATGGCAGATGGTCTAATAATTGAAAGGTTGTAGATTCTATGCCCATTGCCTGTAGGAATATTACAGCTATAATATCTGAAAACATTTAATTAATCCCCTATACAGTGGTTCGTTCAGTCAACCTGCGCCACGCAGGGCACGGGGCTGTATGAAGGACTGGACTGGCTGTCCAATGAACTGTCCAAGCAGTGATGTGGGATTGACTGGACAGATGAGCGATGGAGACAGAGTGAGAGAACACCGGAGAGCAGGAGAGAAGACCGAGGCGTTCACTTTAGAAACCGTTTGGTCTTCAAACACCTGTATTCAAAGGACAAGGCTGGTGGACAATGCAATCAACTTAATTGGAACATCTTATTATCCTTATTTTACACCTTTATTTTACATTATTATCCCTTTACATAGTCTCTATTTTTCTCCCCTTTGTTCCCAACCTCAATATACGGTCTACAACAAGTTAAGTTTCAGTTGATGAGCAAACGGGGGGCCATTCAAGGAAGTGTCCTGGAGACGGCAAAGAGAATCACAAGTTATATTTCTTGCGAGGCCGCGGCTCCTGCTCAGCCGCAGTTGGTAGAAATGGCTCATAACCACTTGACAACATTGGACATTTTCACAACAGAGGTATTGTAGAATGAGATGGAGAAAGATTGCGGTGATTTTGCAAAGAGAGTTGTTTATTTTTTTGCTTATTTTTTTTTCTTTCTGGTAGTACAGAACTACGTGGACCTTCTTTTTTTTTTCAGTGAATGGAACCAAAAAGGATGAGGAAAGCTGTGCCTTCTGGTCTCTCTTTAAACAAATCTGTGTAATCCTTTCTTAATCTCATTCTTAGGTAGCCCTTTTCCTCCCTAAGAAGCTTTAGTATTCATGTTTTGTGTTTTGTTTTTTTGTAAGACAGATTTATGCGATATAAGAAGACATTTCCTTCTGTGCTCCAATTGAAAGCTGTGGTGAAGCCAAACCACGGCGGGAGTGTGCGCGTAAAAGGCATCGTTGTAACCGAGTACAAACCTCAACCAGGATGTTTGCTTCGTTGAATACCTTGTCAAACACTCCTCACCCTCTCTTCCTTCCTTTCTTCCATTATTTTTTATAACCGCCTTGGACAAAAGAATTGGATTGAAAACTCTTCCTTCTATTCTCAAAGTGTCATAAAAGATCAACCTTGGGGAAGAAAAGAGGGAAGGGAGGTGCTGTTTTCAGTATTGGCACAGGGTCAGTGTGATTATAGATAAGTGGCATGCTTTTTTTTCCTTCCTTAAATTTGGCAGTGCTTATTGCAGTTCTCTGATGGCTGATGCTATGTGCTTGATTAATATTCTACCCCTCCATCTCCCACAAAACACACATACACAGATAAACCTGCCCACTAACATGTCTGGGCATACATTCCAACCTATGCTTTCTGATGCTGCATGCAGTTGCCACTCTTTAAAACGATGTGCTAACTAATGTTTTACAAAAAAAAGTCTAAATAAATCACTGTTTTAAAAAAATAAAGACGTGACTCCTGTACTCGACTGATTGGTGAAGATAAGCAATGCCTCATGAGACAAAGGCTTTTTTTTCTCAAAGATTAATTTAAACTGTGACATTGGCACTGCAGATAATGTCCACAATGTGACCTTACTGGGCAGTGAAGGTTTTCAGCTGCTATACCTGTAGTCTCACGTAGCCACTAGCCAGGCTATCAGAGATCTCAGTCTACTGATCCGTCTGGGGAAATCTAAATTCAACGAATGGGCTTGATGCTAGAGAAAACCAGCGGTAACGAACCTACACCCACTGCTTTCAAAACCAATGCTGATACCATCCCATATGAAGGAACACCCTAAAGTCTTTGCATTGGGCCTGTGATGCTGTCACTTTTTTTTTAAATGTCCCAAGTGTTTCCACATAGTTTTGGCCGATTCACTTAGTGTCACCAGCCAGTAGGTGGAGATCTCTGATCGTCTGGCTACGCCTACCTGTAGGCATTTCTGATAGGAGCAAAGTGGGTATACTACAGACCATTGCATACTGTATTTAGAGCTGCCACTAAAGAAGTCGTAAATCAAATTAGTTGATTATAATATTGCATCTGTATTTGGCTTTAAACCACAGGACACATCCTGTTAAAATATGATACTTCCTCAATCTAGAATATACCCTGGGATGCCTCAGGTTGTGTGCACATTAAAGGTATCATGACATTCATTTTCACTTTTTTTATTTTCAATGTTTTATTTGGGGTTTTATGACCTCAATTACACCCAAAAAACCTGAACTTAGAACATTCAGTGGATTTTCTGTGGTCTGGGGTTTTCTGAATAATTAGGCTGAAAAGTAATCTGAGCTTGGCCCTTTGACAGTGAGGTCACAGTCGATTAATCCCGCCCACTCCTTCGCACCTCCCCTCCCCTATCCTTTCCTTTGGGGGGGGGCGGAGCAGAGGCGATGATTGACAGGCAAAATCCCTCACCAGCGACACCCGCAGGCAAAGATTTATTTTTTCATTGCAGTTGAAAAGGCTTTAGAAATGTGAGAGAAAAACACCTGCCATGGATCACTGGAATGGAATTTTCACTTAAAACTTTTTGTACACTTTTGAAGGACCAGGACAAAGACTTTGAATGTGGTGTAAAAGTGAATGTCATTAAACCTTTAAAGTGTAATGCATCTATGTAAAACAAATTGTGGCAGGTGACTAAGGTGAGGAAGCTCTTCACAGCTGATAAGCTATTATTCCGTACAGACTTTCAATCTCAATACACCAGAGGGCTGTATTGGGTGGCACCAAAGCACTCCCTGGCAGGCAAATCATTTGTGTTTGAGTGTTCGTTCAGGAACAGGGGTATCCCTGTCTCTAGGCTCTTTTCTAAACAGAAAATACATTTTAAGGTTGGGATATTAATTTAATCCAATCAAGAGAGAAAACATAGGATACATAACATTCTTAACTGGAACACTAAAATGGAAGCCTATGAATGGGTTCTCTCCTTGGATGAAATTGGTGGCCCACCTGAAAACGTATTTTCTGTTTACTAAAGAGTTGGAGAGACGGGGAGACCCTTACTGAACAAACACTATAGCAATGATTACTATCAGAATATAGAGCTTTACCTTTTAACAAAGAACGTTTTGTTTTAACCTTTGACACAAACATAAACCAGTACAATTGGGATACAGTGAAGGACAATGCAACAGACATGTACACTTGGATGATTTGGATTTTCTCCAGTGGAAACAGATACCACAACAAGTACAAGTTTTAGAGGAATTGTGTCCTTTCATTTTGTTAAAAATGAAACGGCTGGGTGGAGCCGTTGGTGGAGTGAGAGAGAGAGACACACACACACACACACACACACACACACACACACACACACGTATAGTGTGTATAGTATCATTATAGTATATTACTGTAGTAGAAAATTATCTAATGTAATCATGTTTGTTATGTCCTGCCTATGTTCATGAGATTCCCCACATTAACAACCAGGTAACGTATGATGTTAGAGACGCTGGAGTTGTGCAATATGTCGCCATTGTCAGAAGGTATGTATGTGGAAACTGTTGAAAGCTATGTGTTGTTGAGATGTGTTTATGTACGGCTTTTATCTTCTGTGGAATTGCAGGACAGAGTCCACGTTAAAGTACAGTTTATCTTATCTCATAGGCAGGGCTCAGGCAGATAGTGTGTTTCATTGGCATATAAAAGGAGATCAGAGGAATCCAAATGTCTTTTCTATCCTGCTGCTCTGCTCATGGATACAGGGGTGAGTTGTCTCAACACACCTGGGGTAATTTAATAAACTTTGCACTTGTTTTGTATTGATTAATATCTTATATTGAAAGACCTATTAAGTATTATAATTTCTATCAACGGTTCCAGTAACATTTGACTAACTATTATTGTATCAGGGTGGAGTATGTGATCATTGTTTTTTGTACAAAAACTGAATACTATCCCCCCACTCCCCTTCCAGGACTTCACATAATGGAGAAATTCTCTATGGAGCCCTAATCTGTCTGCTTGCTCTACTAAACAATGCGTCAAATGTGTCCTTTATCTACCTTAACTGGTGAGAAACAAGCCTATATGTTATTATTAAACTGCAAGATCGTGTATCAAATCATTGTTTCTCATAAACATTGCCAGAATATGGTCATATTCTAATGTAAATTGTGTGGGGGAAAATGAGGGAAAAAAGCAATACCGTACGTATTCTTTTACTTAAATGTACTGTGACACAAAGTGAGTAAACTATGTATGTATGTCTGTGAGTAAGTCTTCATTTGATATCATTAAGGTGAAGAGATCAGTGGGGACGAGAAGGACACATCTAAATTCCCACTACCCAAGGGTGCGGTCACCTTTGTCCCTTGACTATGCAGTCGTGAGTGCTCTTCATGGAGTCCCAGGGATGCACTGCAGGGGCTGAGGTGCGCAGTTCCAGTGTTCCAGACAGTGAACTTGTTACAGTTCCTGTGAATTTTTGGTTCCTCTCAACCAAAAATGTAGAAAAATGTAAAAATTCCAGTGAACTTGTTACAGTTCCTGTGAATTTTTGGTTCCTCTCAACCAAAAATGTAGAAAAATGTAAAAATGCTGGAGAAGCATCCAAGCATCCAACAAAGAAACGAAATGCCCTAGTACATGGGGCTGAAATAAAGATGAAGATATATATATACTGTATATGCACGGTGGTATATATCTGTTGGGCCTACAGTAAGTGGCCTTCCAGCTGCAGTGCTTGGATCGTAGGCCTGAGGTGCCTGCGATTACAGACGCATTTGTTAAGGCTGTACGCATATGTTCCTGTAAAACAAAAGAAAATCTGAAAATAAAAAACTGCAAAAACCTGTGTAACTCAAAAACATGTGTAATGTCTGTTTATTTAGAAAAGAAAAGTAGGCTACTTTTAATGCTGTGTTAATTTAAAGGAACACTCCACCCATTGTCAACCTTATCTTCATATAATTACTAATGCTCACTCGCCATTTGTATATATATATATATATATATATATATATATATATATATATATATATATATATATATATATATATATATATGATGATATTGAAATCTGAGTAAGAAAGACTCGGACGGCTTCAGTATACAGTAGGTACAGTACATACAGGGTATGTGTATGTGATAGCAGTGCAGGCGTTTATATGGGGCTTATAATGATTTATAAATGTCCGTTCCAATTAATTTATGACAGC